>NW_024882149.1:0-398277 GCF_019059575.1 Amphibalanus amphitrite
CTGTATCCGCGCCTGCTGAGGGGAACCATCCCGATATTTTCATATTTTGCGTTAGGCGGCACGGGCGGACATCGATAGCAGCGCCTCTATCGGTCACTAGGGGAAAGCTGGGCTGTAGGCGACGAAATACCGGCTGAGTTGTCACACGTTGAATAGGTTTATAGACATCCGTCTTGTGAAAAAGTTGAACTTTGCTTCAATATTTCTACAGGCAATTTTAGAAGGGTCTTCACATAGATACAAAACTGTTTAGATTATTGATTCACTTCAAGCCTTCCCTATTGTTCTTGATGATGCGGGAAACTATTTCGAATAGTGTTTCTAGCGTAGTAAAAGAACATATTGTGCAAAACGATGAAAAAAGCATAGATGGAAGATTTTAAATGCAATTTTCTCTAGCAATTAATGGTAAATTTCTACAGATCAAGGAAAAGGTGCATGCTAATGATAATTTAAAGTTCTTGGGGCCAGTTGTTTTCTTCTCTTACGTCGCCCAATGGCCGCGAATACACTTGTGATAACGCCTATCGGACCCTCAGTGACCTGACCTCTGTGACCTGACCTCTGTGATCTGACCTGGCATCAGTGACCTCAAATAGCAAAATACCTGTTTAATGGACAATTCCCTATCGGTCATTTCAATGGCATGCATTTTACTCAATTTTATAACGCATTTCTTGAAATGCCTGTAAACGGTGAAAGTTCTACATTTGACCTGACCTGCGACGTCATCAGTTTGACCGAGGTCAATGACATTGGGTCACAAGGTAGTTCCCCGTTGGGGCTATCCAACGCCGTTTGCTGCTTGTCGCTATGTTGCGTGGTTCTCGAGATCTTTGGGGGGGGGCAAATGCCCCATCAGGGTGCGTTGCTCGGCAGACTCCATTAGGGCGGGGGTTAAGCTTTGCCTCAATTTTTTATTTTAATTTTCACACTTGTTTTTTTATTAATAATGTTAACCCGCGCATGACTTAGGTATTTTCCACAACGCGGCTGACTGGGGGGAGGGGGGGGCTCTACAGAGCCACCCAGCCACCCCTCTTATCTCCGAAACTACTGGGCCGATTGTCAAAAATTCAAACGGCGCCTGATAGCCCTGGGCAATTGTTCAGTTAAACCAAATTTCATTGACCTCGAGGTCACCGAAGACGTTGCAGACAGGTCAGGTCAAAGGAAGAATTGATGTGAAAATGATCAATAACATGCCAAAAATTGTATTGGTTCTTTAGTTTACCAAAGAGAAACAAAAGAGACAAGCTTTCGACAACACTGTCATCTTAAGGCCAAATTAAGGTCAAATTTTGAAAATGAAATTAAAAAGTAAGGATTAAAAAGTAAGATTTATCAGGATTTTGGCTTGTTCACAGTTCAGGCTCTGACCGCCGGCTAACACGTACCAGGCTCATTTTTGGTTTGCGCACTCGCATGTCCCGAAGATCCTTTGAGGGTAATGAACTTCAGCTTCGAATGTTCAGGTCCCTGGTTCAGGTCAAGGCCAGGTCATCCTAGGTCACGGAAATTTCACATCATTTATCGGTCACGTGACACATGTTTTATGGTACATTTCACTCATAGATTTCGAAATAAGTATCATCTAAGTCATTTCAGGTCATTTACAGCTGAATTTAGCTGAGGTCGGGTCACTTTTAGGTCATTAAGGTCAAATTTTGAAAATGAAATTTTCACCAAAAAAAAGGTCTCTATCAGATGCAGCTTCAACTCAAGAGCACGATGGTGCTATTTATATTACTGTGCGCTATTAAAAACGTACTGAAAAATGGTTTTAAAACATCTAAAATTGTGAAATTTTGACTATAATGCCGAATGCGTACCTATAACTCTGCCAATTTTAAGGATATTGGGCTGAAACATTCCAGGGTAGATCACCTGTGGTTGTACTATCACATATATTCCGTTTTTTAGCTTAAAAAGTTTAAAATCTTTTTTGTAATTGTATCCGTATATTTTTCAAAATGCTCAGCATTTGGAACATGCGAGATTATATATTAAACCACGAGCAGGAATAAAAACCATTTAAACGTCGAGCCGCAGGCGAGATGGGATAATGCATCTAGCACTCAAGGTTGATCCCTTACCAGCCGTTCGCAAGTAACCCATAACTTACCCATAAGCACTGTCATCTTGGCCTGGGGCCTTAGTGAAAAATCACTCGGACCTATCCTAAATGTCAGCTCAGCGTTCTGACCCGTGTCGCGATCTTCATCGACAAGCCGTCATCGATCTCTCCTGCCCTGGGACCTTGGACTCGTCAGCACCAGCTCTGGGCTCGACCCTGACCTGGTGCCTGAGGCGTCACCTGACAGGTCATTTGGCGGGGCTCAGCAGCCCCCGTCCCCTTCCCGACGCTATGGTGGTTCAGAGCCTTTAATTATTCGCCTGGCACCTATTGCCAGCTTGTGCCACCAACAATTCCTACAGAAGCGTTGCCTGTCCGAGGTGGTGAAAAGGCTCTTTATAAGTAGAAAATTTATCAGGTCTTGTGGTGGATTCTGTGGATTCTGCCCATGTGCTGCTCCTCAGTGTATTTCCTTCTATCTTGTCTGTCATTCCCTCCTGTATCTTCTCCCTATCTATACGGCGCAGGCAAGCCTGGCAGAGCTGCTTAAATCTAATGCGGCAACTTAGGTAGGCCTTCAACAATGCTTTTCATTGTCAGCCGTCCAGAGGTGGTGTCCGCGGATACAAACCCCTTCTCGGTGTCTGGGGACTCTGTCTATGTATATCCTTCCTCTGGCAGCGCGGCCGACGCGGCCCCACAGCCGGAAGCGAGCGGCGCTGACCGGCGGGGGTGACGGTCGCGTCGCGATGTCGGCGGCGCGGTCGGAGCGCGGCCCCGTCCACCGAAATAGCGCGGCGGCCGGTCAGCCGGTCTCCTTCCCCGCCCCCGCCCCCGCCCGCCCCGTCTCCGTCGCCGTCGATGCGCCGTCAGTGTCGCCGTCGACAGTGTCAATCCGGTGTTGCCGCGACAAGGTGCCGGCGGAAAGCGGTGTCGCGAGCCGCTCGTTGTGAACCTTTCTGATACTCTCTCAATCAATCACGAACTCAAGCCGAGCCGGCTGTGCTGGCACTGCTCCGTGTGGTGCTGTTTGACTGGTGACCCGAGCCGGGCCTCTTGCCGTGGGCCGGCGCGCCGGACTGTCGCGCTGGTGTGACCCTTGGCCACGGCGCCGGACGCTGATTTAGCGGCGGCCCGCTGACCTGGCCACCGTCGACCTGTTGGACCGACCCCAGCTCGGCGTCCGTCGGCGCCGGCGGTGGCGCGGCGCCCGCTCAGTTGTTGTTGTGTCAGTGCTGCGTCGGTCAGTGGCTCCGCTCCGCATCCCCGCACGTCCGACGCTGATTCACACAGCCCCGTCAGTCGATCACGCTGAGCCGCCCTTGAATGAGCTCTCGGAGAGGCCCGCGGTGAATCGAAAGTGAGCCTCAAGGGATGCCCTGAGAGTGACCGGAGGTGCTCTGTTTGACCGTGACACCGAAGAGGCCGGCTGCGCTGCCGAGGGAGGACACCTGTGAGGTGTCGCCGGCGGTGTCGGCGGCCGGGGAGGTGGCCGTGAGGCGGCCCGTTTGCGGTTTGGCGGCGGCCACGGGCGCCCGCCGCCATGCCGCGCGTCTGGGAGCTGCTCTCCTACCTGCGGGGGGAGGGCGACCAGCCCAGTCAGCCTGACTCCAAGCTGCGACAGATGTGAGTGGGGTCAGCTCGGCGAGCCGTCCAGCGGCGCCCAGAGGTGACAGGTTAACGGTCAGTTAACTTTGATGTTGCGATGTATGACGTTAATCGCTAGTTTTGGTTGATTATAAGCCGGGCGCGCTGGCAATCGTCTGACACCTTTCGCCCTTGGCTACTTGCTGCGGGTCGGTTCTCTAAATAACTGCCCGATGTCCTCCCAAGGCTGAGTGATCATGTGAGCAGTGACGTCTGTCCCTCCCCTGCCCGAATTTAGCCATCAGCCTCAGCCTTCTTCCAACTGACCTCTTCGGCTCGTCTTTTATCAGTGACCTATGACACCGATCAGGGGCGGATCCAGGAATTTTCGGGAGGGGGGGCGGCAAGTCGAAATAGGGGCGACCTGGCAATCCGGGGGCGCTCCACACAAAGGGGGCGCCAAACCGTCAAAATCGGGAGCTAAAAGCCCGCGCCGTGCTAGGGGGCGTTACCGCGCTCCCCCTCAGGGTTTTCGCAAATATCTGAAAAATGGCTGCGCGCAGCGCCGCCATTTTCAGCATACCTTATCATGCATCTTTTTTGCACATGTTGTAAAATGTCTGACGCGGGTGATGGAAGGTTAGGTCACCAGGTTATGCCAAGTGACCTAGCCTAAGAAAAAGTTCAAATGCTTACCATTGCTATACCGACTGAACGATTGCTTTGAACCTTTCAGCGATTGATGAAAGCAACACTATTCATGAAATGTATATCTCGGAGTTTCGATATCTGTGACCTAAGGTCAGGTCAGTAGTGCGACGTCTCCATTAGGTAGGTAGGTATAATTAAGTCTTTGGGAGAAAACTGAAAGGCATCTCTTTTGGACGAGCGCCATTCTAGACAATATCAAGCATTGGGATACATATAAAGTTAACACACTGAGCACCTAGTGTGACCACTCATAATGTCCCAGAGGTCATCCCATGTCATGAAAGGTCCGCAGCAGTTTTTTAACAACTTTTGATAGATTCAAGCTAGAGCGATAAAAACACCTCAGCTGTGTTCAGCTCGACGATACGCATCGACTGCTATGCAGCATGACCTTTCCCGGTCAGGTCATGCCCTTGACCTGAGGTCAAATTCTCAAAATTACCTTTCATACGGTCAACCTTTAGTTTGTTCGGCGTGTCTCGACGACAGAAACGCAATGCTGGCAAACGTAATGTCGAGACTCTCTTGAGCAAAAGTTATTGCAGGAAACATTGTTCGTTAAAAGGCTATTTTTAGAGTCTTTTGCCCTCTGAAGGCTAAACCGTTGACCTGAGGTCAAATATGAGCGCAGCTTGCAGAAACACCTTTAAAAGGGCTATCGAATGCGCTTTTCTGCGGCGCTATAGCTCTATTGGTTTCCGAGTTATGTGCCGCTGCTTCGAAAACGGAAAAATGTTGAAACAGGCAACATTTTACCTTTGATGATCTCTGGTGACCTGACATTCGACCTGACCTAAAAAATGACCGTTTTGTTGTCGTCCTGTTTTTTTTTTTTTTTGACGATCTTTCGAATGCCGCTTATCGCGTGTCACTACGCGGCCCAGGAGCCGAGTTAGACGAGGGAGTGTGCCCCCCCCTCCCCAGCAGGACACGGAAAACTCAGACCACCAGCACGGTACGGGTTAAAAGTCGTAGATGGGCACCGCTACCCTAGCAAAAGATATTAGCAAAAAGGTGGCCTCCATTTACTGGTGCAGTCCTTCTTCTCCCGGTCCTTTTTCTGGAAGCGTCTCACTTATGCTGGTATGCCTCACTTCCCGGGGGCGCCCAACCTCTGCTTGGATCGCCTAATCCATTATGGAGAGACCCACTTTGCTCAAGTCGCCTCATTTCTTCCTTCTAAGAACGACCAATTTGCTGTACGCGGCCCACTTATCTGGGACGCCCATTTTCTGCTAGTAGTGCCCCTCTTCTTCCTGATGCGTCCCACTTCTACTACGATTGCACCTTTTCTGTTAGGGCGCCCCTTTGCTGCTGAGGAGTCTTTTTTCTACTGTGAATAGGGCGGCCCTCTCCTGTTGGGCGACTCCAAATTCTGCTGGAGGCGCCCCACTTCTGCCCAACTTTTGGTGGGCTGCCCCTCTCTTGCAGGGGGCACTTCTCTTTTGCTGGAGACGCCACTCCTGTGGGGGCGCCCTTCCACTGCGGGGAACGTCTCTCTTCTGCCAGAGGCACCCCTTTTCTTCTTATGGGGTTCCTGTTTTTTTTTTTCTGGGGCGAGGCGACCCTCTGCTGCTCGGAACGGGGCACACCTCTCCTTTTACTGGGGCACCGCCCCTCTGCTGGGGTTGCCCTTCCGCTGTCGTCAGGGGCGCCCCTCTTGGTAGAATATACTCCTTTTCTTTTTGTAATGGGGCGCCCCTCTTCTACCGGGGGCGCCCATCTGCTGCTGGGGCGTCTGTCTTCTGCCGGATATTGTCAATGGGGCGCCCATATCCTGTTTGGCGGGCCCAACCTCTGCTGGAGGCTCCCTATTTCTGATTAACTTTTGCTGTGGCGCCTCTTCTGCTGGGGCGCCCCTCTTCTGCTTGGGGCGCCCGTCTCCTGCTGGAGACCCTTCTCTTCTGTTGCGGCGCCCCTCTTCTGCCAGTGGCACCCATTTTCTTATTATGGGGCTCCTTATTTGCTGGGACGCCCAGCTGCTGTCAGGGCGCCCCTCTTCTCGGAATGGGGGCGCCTCTCTTCTTTTGCTGGGGCGCCGCTCCTCTTCAGGGGACACGTCTCCTGCTAAGGGTGCCCTTCCGCTGCCAGGGGCGCCCCTCTTGAACATAAGGTATTTTATATTCTTGTAACGAAACGCCCTCTTCTGCTGGGGGCGCCCATCTGCTGCTGGGGCGACTCTCATCTGCTGGGAATAGGCAATTGGGCGTCACTCTCCTGCTTGGTGAGCCCAACTTCTGCTGGAGGCGCCCTATTTCTGTTGAACCTTTGCTGTTTTGCCGCTCTTCTGCTCGGGGCGCCCTCTCTGCCGCGGGATATGGGCGCCTTTTTCGGATGGCGGGGGGGGGGGGCGGCCGCCCCCGTCGCCCCCCCTGGATCCGCGCCTGACACCGATGTATTTTCGATTGAAATTGTGGACAAAGTGATGTGGAGTGAGAGACGATGGACGTGGTGCAGGTAATGGCCATAGATCCCCTATATTTGTTAATCGTGAAATACGCGTTTTTTCAGATTTATTCGTGATACGCCTGCATGTCTATAGCCTCGGTCACAGATAACATTAGTACTACTGTTATCTGTGCCTCGGTATATGATATACCTAACAATCCTAATCGCAGGATGCATTACATACTTTTTGTCGGACATTTTCCTAAATATAGCATACATTCGACCTCCAGCGCCGCTGGTGCCCTCCACACAGCCGAACTCCGCGGCCATATGATCGATCCACCTCCTCCTCCGCAGGCGTGAGGCGTCCCTGCCGGTGGACCCTGCCAGCCGGCGCGAGCTCGATGACCTGGTGGCCACGGTGGGCGTGCAGAAGAAGGAGATCGCCCAGCTGACTGATGAGCTGGCCGGGTACCGGGCGCGCGAGCAGGAGGCCGCCGCCCGCCTCACCTCCCAGCTGGCCGAGTGTGACCGGCTCAGGGCGGAGCTGACACAGGCTAGAGCGGATCTCCAGCAGCGAGATCAGCAGCTACAGGAGCGGGACCAGCAGCTGTTGGAGCGGGACCATCAGCTGCAGGAGCGGGACCAACAGCTGCAGCTCAGCACCCAGCAGCTGCGCGCGAGGCAGGCCAAGGTCGAAGGTGAGTGTAACTGGGACCGGGGCGATGCGGCTGGGTTTGTGGCTGGGACCGGGGCGATGCGGCTGGGTCTGTAGCTGGGACCGGGGCGATGCGGCTGGGTCTGTGGTGGCTGGTATGTACGAGTATGTATGTACCAGGGCGAGGTGGCTGGGTCTGTGGCTGGGACCAGGGCGAGGTGGCTGGGTCTGTGGCTAGGACCAGGGCGAGGTGGCTGGGTCTGTGGCTGGGACCGGGGCGATGTGGCTGGGTCTGTGGCTGGGACCAGGGCGAGGTGGCTGGCTGGGTTAGGTGGAGGCTGTACGGATAAAGGTGTGCGAGTGAGCAATGTGAGCGGGTGCGGGAATGGAAAGAGACACGAGCATGCATTGCTATTAAGTGGATGATGAAGATCAGCTGAATGACGGCTTGTCGTGGTATTTTAGAAGGTATGTAATTAAGGATCGATATTGAGGGCGCTAACTCGCATGCTGCCACTCCATTCCAAGATTCACTCAAGAGTGACCGGTTTTAACTTTGAAGTTAAGTGGCGTGCTTCATCAGCTGTCAGAGAAATGCGGCCTGTTGCTCTTCATTTGTCATATGCCACTTCAAACTCAATTAATATTTGGTTTTTGGGTAGTTAAGGGGTTCGGCTAGCCTGGCGCGAATGTCGTTGGCCCGAGACCATTTCCGCAGTCCGTTTAAATGACCTGTCGGGCCGCCAAGCCAACACAATTCAACATCCGCGAAGTGCTTGGCACCTAACGCCCCCCGGCGTGACTTTGGCTCTTCGCAGACAACACATATGACTAAGCATGACTAATGGTTACGACTCTGAGCTGGCCAAATTCCTACATGGACCATGGGGGGCATCAATGATGCCAAAGAAGTTGCAGGATATTTCATCAACTTCGCTGTTTTATGATTTGTTAACAATGGAGCCATGGACTTCATTGAATGATTTACCTACCTTTCAAACAGTGGGTATAATATATATTCGTTGTCATGCCTTGAAAACATGCTTTGGACTGGTTCCGTGTGATTGTGCTCCTCTATTTTATTTATGTATCAGGCACTACCATGGTCTGCCATCGGTGCTGTATCGTACCTTGCTTGTATAAGTTACACATACCTATATCATATATCATAATATAAAAAGAAAGCGAGTTACAGCAAATTACGCGGTGAAGTTCAGCATTTTGTTGCTAAAAAAATTCACATGCACCAGGATTGAAAAGATTCTGAACACCACAAACGACTCTTTCAGACCATCCTACTTGATTTCAGTTGTTTGATTTCAGTTTCCCAGACACGTATATTTAGCCCTAGCCTGGGAAAATCCTCGGTATATTTTGGTGCGTTGATGTCAACAAATAGCCTTCTCGTGGCCGAGGCGGGGTCCAAGAGCAATATTTGACGGCAGCGTCACAGGCGTGGGAGGCTTGACGCCGGCCGAAAGACGCAGAACCGGCCACTAGACACGACCGAGGGTCTACTTTTAGCCCGGTGGCAGAGGCTGGATGTGTACTCGTCGGACAAAATGAGTGACAGGGTAAAGGCTGCGTAAATAGAACTAACTTTACATGTAGGAAACTGCTACGACTTTATTTGATCATGTTTGCTTTTATTGCTTTTAGAAAGTAACCCGCGCCCCGCTGGGGGGCAGAATCTGCCCCCCCTCCCGTTTTTCGCCAATAACTTCTAAAGGCGTTACGCCAACGACGTCAAACTTTCAGTACCTTATCATACATCAATTTGACACGTTCCCTGAAAATTTGAGCAAAATCCGTCGGAAATTTTTTGAGAAATTGACGTTTTAGTGACGTCATGTTCGCCATTTTCGCCTCAAAAACGGAAAAAATTTCAAACGCCGCTAACATCTTCATTTTTAAAGGAATCAAGACGTAACAAGAAAGGTTATACGTGACTCTACTTTGTCTATCAAATGGCTATCTCGGATTTTTGAAAATTTTGGATTTTGGCCATTTTTTCTAAAAAAACTGACTTTTTTGGGAAAATAATCATAAAATCCAAAATGTTAAGTGTATCGAAAAAACCGGAGTATATGTCAGAGAGGTGGTCTTTGTGCACCTACATACCAATTTTTAGAAGAATCGGTTCAAAAATGTGGGAGTTATTCAAAATTTTATGACGTCACGACACAAAATTTTTGAATTTTTTTTTAACTTTTAGACCTCGTACGGAAACAAAAATAGCACCATTCGATTCGCCGTGACAAACTGCATCAGATAGACACCTTTTTAGGCCTTAACCCTAGCGCCGCACATGGGGGGGTGGTTGCCACCCCCCCCCCCCAGGCAGTTTTTCTGCTCTGCACTCAACATTTTTAGAGCTAGAAGGCTGATTTTTCGTATAGCTGCTCGTCTATCCTTTCTTGATGTCCACTGAAAATTTCAAGTTTCTGTGATTTTTGGTTTCGGAGATATGACCTTGTTTTTCAGGTCATGTCATGACCCAAATGGCCAATTCTCAACATCTTGCGTTTGCCATGGGCCTTGTGAGCTTTTGACACCCTGATTTCGGCCTTTTTTGCCAGTCTTACCTCCCACCTATCATGGAACATGTTGTTCGACGATGTACAGGGGTCAAGGTCAGGGTCAAGGTCAACCTAGGTCATCTAAGATAATTGCGTTTTAGGCAAGCTGAATTTACTTTTTGTGAAGTTTTTTGACTGCATTTTTGGTAAAAGCTTCTCAGATCATGATTTCATGTGATATGGACCCAAAAAAAATCGGTGCACACATCAGTATACACACAGACACACACAGACATACAAACACATATAATTGACCTTGACCTAACTTGACCTGAAATGACCTCAGCAGCAAAATTCTGGTCGGATAGTGTGACAAAGAGGTTCTAGCTGGCTTGGCACCAGAAAACAGCATCGTCATCGGTATTTGATAAGCAGCGCACTTGATATCCAACGGTGACCCAAAACAGCAACATTTTTTAGTTTGACCTGACCTGGAAGGTCAATGACTGACCTGAGAAGGTAAAACTGGGTATCATTGGATTCGTCTCTTCCCAAAGAATCTTTTTGGTCTTTACTGCTAAGCTCTATCTCCAACAGGAACGAAATGGCGCGGGGGGGGGGTGGCAACCACCCCCCCATGTGCGTTCTAGGATGGGAAAATGGCATGTGCGGGCGAGGGTTAAGAACCAACTTCAAAATTTGACCTCACTTGTCCTGACCTTGACCTGACCTTGACCTAAAATTCATCCAGAGGTGTTCCATAATCATATCACTAATTGAGTGTGTCTATTGAATTATATGAGTAAAATGACCCATAAAACATGTGTCTCACATGCCCTTTTCTATATTTTGTTTTTGGTGACCTGACCTGACCTGACCTGACCTTGACCTTGACCTTTGAATGACATTGTATGCAACGAATATTGTCTTGGTAGTCTAAGAACGCGTTTTGGGCAATCAGTCTCAATCCATTCTTCGGCAACTACGGTGCAAGGCCGATACTGTAGAAACCTGCATTTTGTACCCTTGACCTGACCTTGACCTGACCTCTGACCTACTTAAGCAAAAAAATTGGGCTCTGAAGATCCGCCTTGTTGTGAGCTTTCGATTGCCGTTTTCCCCGTCTTTCTACGACCATCGGTTCGGAAGTTAGACAGGGGGCAGAATCTGCCCCCCCCCCCCAGCAGGGCGCGTATGGCTGAATAGCCCAGCGGGGCGCGGGGTAAGAGCCAAGATGCGCACTGCACAATCCTGGTTACTAACTACTATGCATTTCAGACCCTCTGGAACAGTCCTTTTTGGCTCTTTCTCGTTAGTTATACGCTTGATTTCAACCAAACTTTGACACAATGAGTTTCAAGGCCCTACCTAATTTTTTACTAATATGGTCTTTTAACAAAATGTCAAAATGAAGGGCATTTGTCATTGACTTGTAATGGTAAAGATTGATCGGAAAACTCTGCGCCGTGGTAGAGGCTAGCATGGCGTAGCAGCGTCAGCTGTTGCGCCGCAGCTAAGCTCCGCCCACTGCGCCGCGACACCGAGACCGGTCATTCGCCGCTCGGGGTCAGAGCAGTGCGGAGCTCTGACGGATTGGAACAAGACACATGCTAACGCAGGTATCCTTGCGTGAATTTATGCCATATCTCGGGCGGAGAGAATAAGGATGAAGAATGCTATGCATATCGGTGTGTGTATAAAACGATAAGCACTGCTTCCAGCGACAGATTAAGCTCCAGAATGTTATTCCCTACAAAATGAAAATAATGTTATTTTCAATAATTTATTGCGAGCTTCTCCGCTGCCCTGTTTTCCTACAGGCTATGGTGCATTTAAGGAGTAACGAGGCATAATCTACCGGATTGTCTTTAGGTACGCATGTGACATTCAGCGGCCTTATTTAATTGAGGATATCCACATACCTATGTAGGGGAAGTTGGGGGAACGCCGAATACTTTTTTTCTGACGCCCGTAGCACGCAAGGTAGACAACATAAGCTATTCTTGTTGGCGTCATTCGAGAGGCCAGTCTTTTGCCTTTCAAACATACCAGGCGTAGTTGATGAATTCGCATACCGTTAAGCGCACAAACTAAAAATATCCAAGGAGTGACTTTTTCGGCGTTGCCCCGGACTGCGGGGAAAGCCGAAAATGGGAGAAATGATCTACGGGGAATGCCGACATTGATGTTTTGCCACTTTATCTCAAACTTTATCCAGAATTTATCAAAGCTGACACGCGTTTTAAGAGCTTGAGGACGCTTGGTGCACACTGGAAGTTATAACTGTGTGATATAATAAGAAAATGCCAGGTAAATAATTCCTTATAGGTAACAAGCCGTTGTGTCGGTTGAAAGTGTAATTTGTGTGACTAAAAATTCGCGTTGCTATTTTACAGCAGTAAAGTCCACGTAGCGTGCTTTAACCCTATTAGTGGCAGGCTCCTGGCTACCCCATATTAGTGGCAGGGGGGGGGGGCTGTTTACGACCCCCCCTTGATATCTCGAGATCTAACGGGCCGATTTTCAAAATTCAAACGGCATTCGATTTCGCTCAACGAGATCTACATTTCTAAAAAAAACAAAATTAAAAAATGTCAATAGGGGGGTAGAGGGGGGTAAAAACGGGCAAATTGCAGATACATTTTAGACTGTTTATCACGGCCAGGTTTCTGAACCAATCTTAACGCAACTTTTGCCGATCGATAGAGAATGAACCAGGAATTCATATGGATCCTAAAAATATGCATTTTCAAAAATCATAGGTGGATACAGATCATTGAGATTGGGGGTACACAAAAAGTATAGTAAATAAGGTTTTTGTTGGTACTGTTTCTAAAAAGGGTGGCAATGGTCTTGTTATGTTACAATTTTCTCATGAGAGAACGACTAAAATTGTATTGGTCATGCATAGGCGGTGTCAGGGCACCTATGTTGGGAGGTAAAAAATAACCCCCCTTTTTGGACTCCTGGATCCGCCTATTATAGCAAAAACGTGTCAAAAGAGGATGCACAATAACTTTGTATATGTTATCACATGATACCTTTCATTCACTGTTCGTAAAACTGGTGCAGCATCGTGATCTTCGCCCAAATGACGCTTCACGAATAGGACCCCCCAATTCCCAGTGCTCTGGAGCCGCCCCTGGTAAAGTTATGAACTTGAAATTTTCAGGGAATGTGCCCAATTTAGTTTTAGGAAAAGTCAGAAAATTTCAGCATCGTAGCTTCAGCGGTTTCGGAGATATTCCCGAAAAACCTGAGGGGTGGATAAAAACAACCCCCCCCCTGCCACTAATAGGGTTAACGTGCGTAATTGCACGTTTTCGGCATTACCCCAGCCAGCCATACTTTCATTTGCAGGCCCATAACTTTTCAACGTGCCGTATAAATTTCAAATAGGCAGCACACTTATGCAAAGACATGCTGAAGATTACTTGACCGAATTGGCCAGACAAACGGTAGCATAATGAGTAAGTAATGCAGCTTCAAAGGCGCATGTAGTACAAGGAACGCGTACCTTGAAAACGCTCTTGGCGCCCTCACAGCCGAAGTATTCCGAATGACGACTCGTAACAAACATGGGATAATTGTAGTCACTTAAGCTTCAGAGCATCACTGACAGGTGGCATCCATGTCTTACGGTTTTTGAAATATCTCGAATTTCGGCTTTGCCCCAACTCCGGCATTGCCCCAACTTCCCCTACTTGCGTTTAGTTTTTTTTTGAAATATTTTTTTTTTTGGGGGGGGGGGGGTAAAAATAGTCAATCTTTCCATAATATTTCCACAATGCTTTAAGCATATTGTTGATAGATCTTAGGGTCGAAAAACAATAAAACAGGGAAAGATAGGATGACTCAATCTGAAAATGCAGATATGCAATATCGAGAGTTAATGATCTTGATCTCCCATCCTTCTCTACCCCTTGTCAATCTCTCGACTCTCTAATCTCTATCTCCGTCACTTGTCTCTGGTTTACCATCATTGTCTGTCTTTCGTCTACAGTCTTTGTCTCCTGTGTCTGCTCATAGCGTTAATGCATATTGTTTGCTGTCCACTAGCCACCGTCTACCGCTCGTCTCATTGTCACTTTGTCTCCTCTTCCTTTTTCTTACTTGCTCCGTCCTTATTTGTTGTAGTAAAAGTTCATGACATGCAAACAAGTGCTCCACTCCACTGCGCTGCGCGCGCGGCCCGCACGCCGGCCCGGCCAGACGGCGACTGCCGCCGACATGACCCGAGGCTGGACCGCAAGTGGGCGGAGCCAAGCCGCAGTGCGCTAGCACGTCACGACCAATCAGAGGGGAGACAGCGCCGGCCGGTGCCAGCCTCTAAGCAGGGCTCAGATGACCTTAACATTATCAATCAATGACAAGTGCCTTTATTTTTCATTTTTTGTTAATAGACCATATTGATAAAAATTAGGTAGGGATCTCAAACTACCATTACCAAAGTTTGGTTAAAATCAAACGCATATACAACGAGAAAAAGCGGAAAAGGACTGTTCCACAGGGTCTGAAATGCATAATAGGTGCAAAGGTACTGCTTACTACGGTTGTTTTTGTGCATTAATTTTTCTTAATCATTAGAACCCCATCCATCCGAATATTGACCGCCCTGACCGCAACAAATAGAAAAAAAAAATAATAAAGTAGGCGTCCCACCCGCCCGACCGCGTTGACGATAACTCCACCAGACAATCGGCATTTTGAATGACAACTTAGAAAGGGGAATCCGTCTCCGGGCTGTTCGTTTGAGTAGCTGAGCAGTTGCAGTGGGCCGCCCATCTCACCAGTCCACTGCCATCCCCACGGAACGGGAGTGGCGGCTGCAGCCCACCAGCCAGTGGCCGTCTAAGCCCAATGTCACTTTATGTTCTCATCCCATGACTCTAAAATAGTCTCAATAAGCCCAGAGGACCTAAACTACCAAAGCGAAAAAATTGTCCGTAAACCTATAAAGGCACGGCACTTCTCCACCCGAATGGCTGGAGACAGGCGCCGCAGCACTGAGTGTGATTGGCTCTGTCGGCTCTGTCAGGTTTAGCGCGCCGATGTCAGGACCATGTCTGAGCGGCGCCGAGGGCACTGTGCCAGCGGGGCAGACAATCTGACCGAATGTTTATGGCGGGTGACGGCGCACACGCGGCCGGCGGGCGGCCCTCTTAGCTGCCGGGGGTGGGGCCAGTCAGTGGCCTGCTCCCGAGCCGGGGCGGGGCTTCTCTGTGATGTGGGGACAGGCCCGGAGCACACCAGGTAGGTGGTGAAAAATGACCGGCAAAAAAATAATGGAGTATTATTGGTGCCTTTTCCGATACGCCTTGTGACAAATGAAAACACTTAAGGATGATAGGAGGCATGTGATGCTTCACTTTAGGTCAACCTTAAACTTATTTCAGGTCTGGTAAAATAAAAATGTTGCTGTTCGTATGCTCGGTCACAATGGAGAACGATAGTGTTTCTATTTGTTGTTTATAGACGGCATTGATGCTTTGTTGTGCCCATTGGCATGGAGTCCGTCAATTGCTAGTTAACAAAGGCATATGTAGGCAACGTGGAGGTCAATGTCCTCGACCCGAGATGACTTCAGCTGCTGTTTTAGTTTTACAACTTTTAAGGCCAGTTTTAAGCTAATTTCGAATTAGGCAGTAGCACCCATTTGAACGATTGAGAACTGGTTTTGTTTTCTAGATGTAGCATGTCACGAAGCTGTCAGTGGTCGTCCACACGGGCCTCCTAAAAATTTCCGGCGGGACGCTTGCTAGTTGACCTGACCTGACCCGACCTATCACAAATGCATGATTAAATCATCTTGGATCAAATTCTAACACAAAAATCGAAATCTGGACCCCAGCAATCCCCATAACACCTCGCCTGGAAAAGTTCATAGCAGGCCCCGATGTTCCCAACATTCGGGCCATTGACCTGACTTGGAAGGTCGACCTATGAAGGGTATTTGAATTGAGTGCCAGTGGCCTCCATTCGTTACGAGCAACACACGTTTTTTCGTGAATCTCTAGCCTGAGCAGGTTTTGAACGGCTTTAGGGAGGGTCTTACGGACCTCACTCCCCCCTCCCGACGATGTAAGAAGGCCAATACGGCGAGGGATATAAACGAAAGATATCCATATTTTTCTCGCAAGAGCGCTCCAAAGAATAAGTGGTGAGGGATACTTAATTAAAATGAATCATTTTGTTTTCAATAAAGCTTACCCATGCCTGCCTTTAGTACTGAATCCTTAACGTTTCGTTCAGTCGCTGTTTTGCACCACGATTGTTTCAAGGCTCTTGCCTTGCGAGTTAAAACCGCCAGTCGTGTTTATGGAAATCCTAAATAAACAGGCCCCAAACTCTGTGAGTGGCATGAGATATTGCCACAGACTACATGTAGACATGGCGAACGGGATAAAATAGCGGTGGGTGAGAAATAGGTATTCATAACCAGGCGGTGACTATTTCACGGTAATGACAGTGGTAATGTGTGCGTTTAATTTTTACTACATATATCGCTTCTACACCAATTCGAATGCAGCATATCAATTGCAAACACTGCTTACCAAAAGCTCATATTTGTTTTACACAATCATAAATGTATGCCAAAGATTCATTGGTACCGAGCTTCTACTTGTGTGTTTCGGGTCAAAACTAGGTCAGATTAGGTCACAAATGGTAACAGAAATTTTTAAGATTGTATAGGTCAGGTGACACATGTTTTATGGTCCATTTTGGTCAAACAATTTGAAATATGAAATTGACCTGAAACTGTGAATCTGTTCCGTCTGAAGCCGTTTTGAACTATTCATAGCAATGTCAAGGTCATGGTGCAGGACATAAAGGTGACATTTTGAAGTTGATTTTTTTTTTCTAACGGTGACTTGTATCTTTATAGCACGATGGTGTTCATCTATATTATGTTCATCTCGGAGCATTGATATCTGTGACCTAAGGTCAGGCTAATTTTGCAAGCTTTCCATAAGCCAATGGGAGTAAATTGAAAGGCGTCTATGGACGAACGTCGTTCTTAAAACTTTCAAGCATCAGTTTACACTTCACAGGTAAGCATAACACACTGGACCGGCAAATTGCACCCGTGGCCCCTCCTTCTACCTCTGAGGTCATCTCAGGTCATGAAGAGTCTCAAGCAGTTTTTTTTACAGTAACTTTTGAAAGAGACATGCTAGAGCTCTGAAGGCTCCAAAGATGTGCTCAGGGCGACGATGCGGATCGACTGGTATGCATCTTGACCTTTTCCGGTCAAGTCATAACCTTGACCTGAATTCGAATGTTCAAAATGATTTTTCAAGGTCACATAATAGTGGATTCGGCGTGGCTTAACCAGAGGAACACGATCCTTGCAAGAGCGAAGTTATGACTTTCAAGAGTCAAAAGTTAATGCAGGAAAAAAAAACATGTTTTTCGTAAAACGGCAATTTTAAAAGTATTTGTCCACCAGAGGCTCAACCGATGCTCTGAGGTGAAACCTGAAAACAAAGTCGAGCGTTTAAAGAGCTATTGGATGCGCTTTTCTGCGGCGCTGTAGCTTTATTCGATGCCGAGTTATGCACCGACTTGTCGAAAATTGTTGAACTAGGCAAAATGTGATCTTTGATGATCTCTGGTGAGTGGTGACATGACCTTTGATCTGGCCTAAAAATGTCAAGTCATTATTTTTTTACGTTTCTTCGTATGCCGCTAAACGCGTGCTGTTACGTGACGAAGGAGCCGAGTTAGACGGGGGAAGGGGGCGTGAAAACGCACCTCCCCTCCCCACCACTGCATGAAAAACTCAAACCAACAGTACCTACGGCCGGATACCTAACCAAACATTATCTAATTGATCTTATGTACCCGCCATTCCCGAACCTTTTCTCATATTGCCGACCATATGTAACTGACCAGTCTTGGACTGTCCCCAGACGCCCAGCTGGAGCTGAACCAGAAGACTGCCGAGCTGTCTCGGACAGCCCAGCAGCTGGCGAAGCTCGAGGGCACGGCTGAGGAGGCCAGGGGCGAGGTCGCCCGGCTCAGTCAGCAGACGGCCGACCAGAACAGTGAGTCCCGCCGGCCGAGCGACCCGCGCCGCCGCGTGTAATGGGTGAACAGTGGAGTCAGGTGATGCCTCGCGCTTCCTGCTCCTCTCCTCCAGCCGCCCCGGGCTGCGGCAGCAGTGGGAGACCACCCCAACTCTGGTGCTGCAGCTGGGGACGACAGTACGACAGGAATCAAAGCCGAAACCTCCCGCAGCCAGGGATAATGCTTTACCGCATTGCAGTAGGTGCTATTTCGGAATTCATGCAACTTTCGTTTTGCTTCTGTGATAGCCCGTCCCTACCCGCCACGTGACAAGATGCATCACTCGATGTCGACTGCTGCTTCACAGAGCAAATAGTACACCTCGAAACTCAGCTCAGGACTGCGAAGCTGGCCGTGGCGGCAGCGGCGGCCGCCCCACCGCCGCCGCCGCCGCCGCCCCCGCCCACCATTGACCCTGCGGAGGTGGAGGCTCTCAGGACGGAGCTCGCAACAGTCCGCGAGAGCCTGCGCGTCTCCGAGACGCAGCGTATGCAGGAGATCCGCATGATTCAGGAGGTGAGAAAGGTAGGAGCGATCGCCCGGTGCTGTCCTCTGCCGTGGTCCCCGGTGACTAACCTCTCCGGGACGCCTCGCGGCGTCCGGCCCGGCCCGGACCGTCCGGCGCGGTCCGGCACAGACGGTCACCGGACTTGGACACCGATTTGGCAGGCGGCGCGCCATTGAGGACCGGCGCCGCGCCGCACTGGCCGGCCGCCAGGTCAGCCCAGCCGCCGGTGTTAGCCGAGACCGCCCCGATCGACACTGTTTGGCTTAGTTAGTGAAATCCGACGATTTTGTTGACCTTACACCCGTGTCGCATGCGATAATATTAGTGAATGCTAGTAGAAGATATATTTTATGTAAATGTATAGTGAATCGCACGAACCCGGATATGCTCCCCTGTAGCTAGTTACCTGTAGTTGTTTAAATATTCGTGTGTACTCGTACTTGTAGCTACTTCTACTTCACTCTGATGTTTTTAAAACAGAAACTTGTGTATATCGTATATGCTTCTTGCACCCGAAAATTTATTTATAGCGTATCAAAAACATGTGTTAAAAAGACCGTCAATGGTCACAGCATGAATACTACTTTGAAGATGATTTTTATTTACGCTCATATATTTGTCACGAAACAGTCGGATGCCTAGAAATTGGCAAGAAAATGGAAATAAATTTCTTAAGAATCAATTATATATTGCGGTCACCTTTTTCTTTAGATGAGGTAAACTGTTAGAAGAGTAGGGGAGTTTAATTCATCTAAGACGATTTTCTCGTAGGTATAGGTATGTGTACGGCCCTCCAGGTATTTAGTGGTTGGTTGCCAACATCACAATAAGTGATCTGCATTGATGAATACGTCTAATGGCTGTTGAAAACCATTGCCAAAGTGTGTGCACGAACCCTCTTCTCATTTCTATTGAGTCATTTTACAGGAGTGTCTCTGTCATTGAAAGTTATTACTCACCAAAAGCACATAGGCTAACCAACCACTCTTTTCCTGGAGGGCCGTACGTATATTTAAACAGAAAAGCTTGCGAAGAAGGGAAAACATACCCTACATTTGAGTGATAGCTTTTTTTGTGAAAGTAGGTAATTTAATTAACCCTCGCCGGCCGAGGGGGGTGGGTGCCGCCCCCTCCCATAGTTTTTTTTCGCAATAGCTCCGAACACGCTGGGATAAAAGGTTGAAAAGTTGGCATACCTGACGTTTGATTCAAGCCGGATCTTTTGATACCAACCAAATTTTTAGGTCAGGTCAGGTCACTGACCTATGACGTCATAAGTGAACCTCTGCACGGTCTTCAGATGTCGTAACTTCGTAACGCCCTCAGTGCCAGAGAGCTTTCGAAGGGAGATGAAACTTACAGAAACGAGTATCCATCAGAGGTCTCAGAATTTATATATCTCAGATTTTTCCTAAAGGTCACATGAGGTCAGGTCGGTACTCAGTGGCGTGACCTCACCAGTATAAGTCAATGAGAAAAAAGAAAACTGCTATTTTGGCGCTGAGAACGATCTCAAACCATCTCAACCACATGGAATCGTGATTTCATGCACTCCTTACAGGTTTCGATGTATCACTTTTGCATTGTTGATTTTGCTTGACGTCACTTATGACGTCGCTAGGGCGACGCTCTAGCTCCATCAGGGGCGAAACGGCGAGGGGAGTCGTACTCGCCCCCCCCCCCCTCGGCCGGCGCACCGCACTAGTAGAACACCAGGATGTCCGGCGAGGGGTAATAGATGTAGATTGACGCATGTTGATGTATTAAATCATGGACGTAGTTATGTGCGTATAGGTCAAGCCAAACAAATATAGAACAGTATGACGTAGTCAAAAATAACTCGAACCTTGTCGTCTCTCGCCGTTACAGCTCGTCATATGTAGCTCTTCTTCCCCCAGCTGCAGTAACCCCGGAACGCCTGTTGCAGGCACTGGACGAGGCGCTGAAGTGTGTTCAATGCAGCCCCTCTGCCACCAGCTGCAGTAACCCCGGAGCGCGCGTGTTGCAGGCACTGGACGAGGCGCTGAAGGAGAACGCCGACCTGGAGGCCAGCTACCGGCGCGAGGTGGAGCAGCTGAAGACGGTGACGGCAGAGCGCGAGACCCAGCTAATGGAGGACGCCGAGGCGCGCCTGCGCGAGATGCAGCGCGACTGGAAACGGCGGCTCGAGGAGCGCGAAAAGGCCGCCGAGGTAGGAGGATCCTTGGACTATAAGAGTCATTGATTTCTTCATTCGCACTTCGGGAGGATTTACCGATTGGAAGTTTATAAAGGCTGCCGGCTGGTGATTTCATTGAATGGGAAGGTTGTCTTCTAAATGTTTTGACAATAATATTACGTTATGATATTTAGTGTGTACCCAACGGCTAAGCTAACTATGAAATAAAGCTATTGGAAATATTCTGGTAACGTAGACTTTAGAATACCGCCTTGTCTTCAGGAACGGGCGAAGATTGCTCGTCAATCCATAGAGGACGAGCTAGAGTCGCTTCGAAGTCAAAGGCGGGACATTGACATGGTTGGCGGCGAGCAAAAGGTCACTGAGGTAAGTGAAAAATGTTTTACCCAAGTCCGAATCATGAGAATATACCACCTTATAAAACGTTCGTGTTTTTTCCCCCTTATCTTATCCTGTTCTGTTATTGTTTCTTCTTCTGCTTCTTTCTCTTGTTCTTCTTGTTGTTCTTGCTCTGCTTATTTTTTGTTGTTGTTGTTGTTGTTGTTGTTCTTCTCCTCCTCCTCCTCCTCCTTCTTCTTCTTCTTATTACTGCCTCCCTCATCTCTCTCTCGCTCTCTCTCTCTCTCTCTCTCTCTCTCTCTCTCTCTCTCTCTCTCTCTCTCTCTCTCTCTCTCTCTCTCTCTCTCTCTCTCTCTCTCTCTCTCTCTCTCTTCTCTCTCTCTCTCTCTCCATTTTCTCTTGTCGTGCATGTCTTGCAGGTACATTTCCTTGAGTTGAATTTATGATTAGATCTCACGTCTTACATAGATCTGTTAAATCGATTTCGATAGAAACTGCTGTTATGGTCAGTAATAATGCTCGCCACATCCGCAGTGTCCCCTACAGTCAGATGTTGTTGTGAAGCCCTATAGGTAACCTTCGTGCAGGCCTCAAGCTATCCGATTTAGCTATGGCGTAATATCCGTTTCGAAAACACATGTTTACATGTATACCAATCACCCCGTTCGCAAGAAACCGGATCGTCGGCCCTGGCAGAGTGCCCTGGGCCTTCCTGTCCACTGACCTTCAGGCGGCGGCCGACCCGAAATGTTCCAATGACGTCAGATGACGTATTAGCCCCCCCCCGCACCAGTCGGAGGTGCATGGTCGCGTCGCCGTGCCAACAGCCCCCCCCCCCCCCCCAGTCCCGTCGGACGGGGGCGGTTTGGTTTGGCCGGGAAAAACTGCCGTGCTGACTGCTGGTGGGTCGGACGGAGCGGAGAGGTAAATCAGACCTCTTAGGTCTAGGGCAGGGCTGAGCTGGATACCCAGTCCACACTCCAAAAAGTTACACAACTACGGTCCGGCCTGATATCCACGTGTATGTCCTGGACACCTACCCTTCTCATTCCTCAGCGCACAGCGCGCTTCGCATGTGCTCCAACAGCCCAGCAAGAGTTCAGTGACCAGAATATTGAACACTGACCCGGTAATTAATTAACCACCGACACGTTCGAGAAATCAAGCACATCTATTTCACATCAGCTGTGTATCAATTTCGCGTTCCGTTGACCTGAGCACAAAGTGTGCGAGAATCATCAGTCACTCTTAGCGGCTGAGTAATATTTGAGCCCCGCCGTCGCGGTTCGGGGAGAGGTGCCAAAACCAGCGCCGATCGCGTGGGACGCTGTATCCACGGGCGATTCCGATGACAGGTGGGGTCATAGGGGAGAGAGAGAGTGGGATGAAAGAACTGCAAAGGACGTTCGCACTTCACACTCTCACACACACTGCTATTACTACTTTCGCCGCTTGTCATCAGATGTCTCTAACGAGTGGTTCCCCGGGTTAGGTGACGATATCGTTCACACTGCACAGCATTCACCCACTGACAGCGCCCCAGCTGCCTCCGCCACTGGTCGCTGGGTGTCGCTGATGTGCCCCACTGTGCGCCAGGTGGAGGTGCTGCCTCCGCCGCTGGTCGCTGGGTGTCGCTGATGTGCCCCACTGTGCGCCAGGTGGAGCTGCTGCGCTCCTTCGAGGCAGAGGTGGTCCAGCTGAGGGGCCTCTCGCACGAGCTGATGAGGGAGCTGCGCGCTGGCAACCGCCAGGTGGAGGTGGCCAAAATGGCCGAGGCCATGGCCGCAGACGAGAACCGGCGACTGAACGAGCTCGTCAGAAAACAAAACGGAACCATCAGCAGCATACAGAAGGTGGGAGCGACTACTGACATCATTAGGCCATCAGTGGTTTACAGAAAGTAAGAAAAGCTGAAAGCATAATTCCTAATCCGTTCTCTGATGATTATCAGGATCAATCTATGATTTTATCCTCATCAGTACATGAGGCAGCACTCCCAACGCTTACGCTCTGGCTCATCCCACCCCACCTAGACAACCGGGAATGACAACTAGCTAAAGGGACAGCAACTACATATAGGAGCATAAATAACCCTCCGGGAAACCGTTTAAATTGAACAGCTGGGTGGCCTGTTTCACGGGCCCCACTCCCGTCTAAACAGGAGATGGACTCAGCCACTGTGGCACCCCAGTCGCTGGTCAAATTAGCCCAAAGTCGCTCAGTGCTCTCATCCTCTCACCCTACGGTCGTAAAATGGCCTCAGATAGAAAAAATATCGAACAGTGTCAAGTGCTAACCAACGAATCGAAACGAACAACCCGACTGCTGATACAACTTACCCATCCCTGCGCGCCTGCGTGCACAGGAGCTGCAGCGGGTCCAGGAGCAGACGGACTCCCGGGAGGAGAGTCGCGCTACTCTCTCCGCCCAGTGGGAGGACCGGCTGCGACAGGAGCGCAGCGCCCTCAAGGCCGAGCTGGACGCCCTGCACTCGGAGGAGAAGCACCTGGCTGTGGAGTCGGTCAGAGTTCAGCTGGAGCAGCAGCTCCAGACCGCCAAACAGGACCAGGAGCAGACCGTCAGGAAACTGGAGCAGGAGGTAGGGGAGGCCGGAGCAGGGGAAGGGCGGCTGGAACGAGAGGATGTGTGCGTTTCATTCAAATGATTTTATGTGTAACCGTTTCACATTTTTACGGCCATTGGTGATGGGCGAGCTATTTATGATTTTCACTTTTGAGTTTGTTGTTTTATTCAAACAGCTGAAGTTTTTTCATTTTTAGCTGGCTGCCGCAAGAGACGAAGTTATACAAAAGGATGAAAGTCATTATTTTGAAATCAAGCGAATACAGAAGCAAGCTAAGAATGACCTATCTGTTCTTCAAGAAAAGCTGCAGCATGCGTTCGAGAGCTCGAAACCAGAACCAATTGTACAACAAAATGCAAAAGGTAAGTAGAGCATGAGCAAAGGAAGCCACTGCCCATTTGACCAATTCCGAGGACACAGCAAAATTTATAGTCGAATGTTTCCCTTTGTCTATCATATCCAAGCCCGGCACGATCCGCTCACTGACTTCATCTCTTCTATACTGGAATCATTGTCCTGATCGTCCATCTCCGTCGAGAGCAAACAGCGAGCGCTGAAGCGGCTTGAACCGGGCTGTGTCGGTTGACTTACAGTGATTGGTGATTGCTTATTCAAGCCTGATTCAAGCTACTTAATTGCAGGTCTCTTTCTAATGTTTCCTAGCTATAATGTTTCCTATATATAGCTTATAGGACATACAATAACTGAACGAAATCCTCCATCCTGCAGATCCCTCGCCCGTGGTGAACGGTCGAGGAAGTGAGACCGACGAGGATGAAGACGAAGAAGAGGAAGAAGAGGAGGATGAGGAAGAAGGTGATGAAGAGGCGGAGGAAGAGGACTTCTTTGACGTGGAGGACTCCGAGGCGGCCGGGGAGGAGATTCGAAGGCAGCATCGGAGAGATCTGGGTACGATGCATTCTCTATTGAAACTCAATTTTGTTGTCAGAAGATTCTACTGCGTGTTACATCCTAAGTGATGTTTAAGTATTGTTGCAGTTTACGATACGTTATCCTGCGTAAATTTATCCCAAGATATTTGCTCACGACCCTGTCGGCTGGGAGCTGGCTCTGACGCGCCCCCTGTTCTCTCAGAGGTGCTGCTGCGCACCAGTCAGGACCAGAGGGCGGACCTGCAGCGGATGCTGGAGCGGTACGAGGCCCGCACGGCCTGCACCCAGGAGGAGCTGCGGATGCTGCACGCGGAACGCTCGGGGCCACACTCTGAGGTAAGCGTACATACTCGGTCTGTCCGTCTGTCCGTCTGTCCGTCTGTCCGTCTGTCTGTCTGTCCGTCTGTCCGTCTGTCCGTCTGTCCGTCTGTCCGTCTGTCCGTCTGTGCGTCCGTCTGTCCGTCCGTCTGTCCGTCCGTCTGTCCGTCCGTCTGTCCGTCTGTCCGTCTGTACGGCTGTCTGTCTGTGCAACTGTCCGTCCGTCCGTCTGTCCGTCTGTCCGTCTGTCCGTCTGTCCGTCTGTCCATCTGTACGGCTGTCTGTCTGTGCAACTGTCCGTCCGTCTGTCCGTCTGTCCGTCTGTCCGTCTGTCCGTCTGTCCGTCTGTCCGTCTGTCCGTCTGTCTGTCCGTCTGACCGTTCGTCCGTCCGTCCGTCCGTCCGTCCGTCCGTCCGTCCGTCTGTCCGTCTGTCCGTCTGTCCGTCTGTCCGTCTGTCCGTCTGTCCGTCCGTCCGTCTGTCTCTCTCTGTCTGTCTGTCCGTCCGTCCGTCCGTCCGTCCGTCTGTTCGTGTGTCTGTTCAAAGTGGTCCAGTGAGTCTGACCTCCGCCCTGACCTCACAGGCGGGCCCCGCGCGGCGGCCGGCGCCCGGTGCGGCGCGGTGGTCTCTGACCTCTGACCTCCGCCCTGACCTCACAGGCGGGCCCTGCGCGGCGGCCGGTGCCCGGTGGTCTCTGACCTCTGACCTGTGTTCTGACCCTACAGGCGGGCCCCGCGCGGCGGCCGGTGCCCGGGGCGGCGCGGTGGTGTCTGACCTCTGTTCTGACCTCACAGGCGGGCCCCGCGCGGCGGCCGGTGCCCGGTGCGGCGCGGTGCAGTGTCTGACCTCTGACCTGTGTTCTGACCCTGCAGGCGGGCCCCGCGCGGCGGCCGGTGCCCGGCGCAGCGCGACTGGCCGCCGTGCTTACGGCGCTGCAGGAGTGCGGCGACCACCTGGTGCGGCTGATCGCTGCACGGGATGAACAGAGGCTGAGGTCAGTCCGGGTGCTCGTGCCGGCCCGCCTCAGACAACTGAACGGCAGGGGCGCGCCCTAGCCGGGCCGGCCGCCGGCCACTGCCGCACACTGGCACACACAGGCACACAGTGGTGTGTCACACTCATTCTGGCGTCACTGTCACATCCAGGGTGTGCACAATGGCCCATTTCGGTGACTTGCTATGTGATTCACGTATGTTTGGACAGAGATCGGCTCATTTAGCGTAATTTTAGAACAATCGATTGCCACCAAAGGATGGCAGAGGGGAGTTTGTGAAGGTGTGATGTTTCAATCACACCCATCCAGCTCATGTGATCAGTTAATAAGTTACGTAACTCACTAAGTCTTGCTTTAAGCCTCCTAGTGTCAATGCATGGACAACTGGCAAATGTGGATTTGCCCCTCCCGCACACACATCAATGCACAGGCATCATTGACGACACCTCTGGGCTACACTACACCTTTGGGAAACGGGTCAGCTCGTTTTACAATCCACACCCGTGCCGCTGCCTGCGCGCCTGTCTGTCTCGTGCTGTCCCGTCGCTTTCGGTGTCGTGGTGGTGCCTGTTGATGGAGGAATGGCGGGCTACCGATAACCTCCTCCGATTCGCTGCACTGTTAGCGTTCAGCTGTCGGAATACGATGTGGAGAGGTGACAACAAACGATTGGAACTCCAGTTGCGATAAATAGGTAGGGAAATCAAATAATCGCCGAGTAGATTACCCATATACATAGACAGACAGCTACTAGACGGTTTATGTATGTGTTAATGACCGCTGTCTTAAGTTGATAAGCTGCGAGGTGACATTGTGTTCTTAGTATTAGCTTATCCTGGCGCAGTTGAGTGAGAAATGGAGGTATGCGCGATGCCAGAATTGGTCTCAGAGAGATGTCGGTATGTGCAGCTTTTGATGTAGCAGGCGCGCATGCGGGTGTATGGACGCTACTTGTTCTTCAAGGACTTGGCTATGATAATATTAGGTACATGATTTAATTATAGAAGTGATGAAAACTAAATAAATAATGTATGACGACGCCACAGAGTACTGTAGTCTGTAGCATATAATAAGTGAATAGCAAGCGTAATAACGCCACGACATCGGCAAATGTGACGTTTCTGTCAGTGTCATTTTGTTTAGATTGTTGTATGGTAATTAGCTAATGTCCCTTTAACTCAAACAGCAGCCTGCATTTGATATTTGTCCTGCCTATTTCCTAAATAGTTAGATAAACGGATGCATTATGGATTAATTAAAAACTTCTTAGATGCCTGCAATGCCAAACTGAAATTCATTTAAATTGACCATTTTCGTATATTTTATCTTGTGTAATGACTTAAAATCTTCACAACTTCGCTGCTTTTCTAGCGTTTTCCTCTCTTTTATTTTTGCTTTAACGTCGCTTCCAGGAAAAGTGATTTTTTTTCTAGCCTCGCTTGCGCTGAAATGTTAAAAACAGGTTGACAATAAGCTGTCCAAATTACTATACATATAAACATAAATGCATGTCGTACACCACTGATTAAGCATGTTTAGATACACCAACCAGATCATAATTGTCCTTTTTGCTGCTGTCGAACCTTTTTAAGGGCCTTAACTTGTCCTGAATTCCCTTCATTTGTAGCAATCTATTTAACGGAGTTTTTAACTCGCAGGTTTGATGCAAGCACCCACATGATTTTTAAGTAATCATCCTATTTATTTTTTCACCACCGCTCCCTCATTACCTATGTAACTACAGAGATCAAAAGTCAAAGGAGTTATCAGGCTAACCCCGCGCTTAATTTATTCAATTCCACCATATACCTACTAACAAGGAATCCTTTCAACCATAGCACACTAGTCACACTACTTGAATCCTGAAGCCCCGATTCCCGAGCTCTCAGTGGGTTCTCTCTTCTGCTCTGCGCTGTGGCCGCTCGCCACGGAGGAGGGGCGGCGTCCGGACTTCACCCAGACAGGCCTCGTCAGTGCATGGCAGGCGGCTAAAGCGCATGAGCGGCACCCGCCGCGAACGGCAGCCTATGGTCCGGTCTACGGAATAAAGCGCACCAGCAAGCCTTGTAAGCTGCCTTGGTTTGTGTCTGTCCCTGCATGTCGTAGTGCGTAGAGCATTAAAATGTGACACAAGGTGGCAAACAAGACACGCCACTTCAACCCTCTTCATAGATGCTCCTCGTTTTCTTAGATATAGTGCTACTTTGTATAGATTTGATACCTTCGTGTTTTCATCGACTGCATTTGCTGTTGGCTTTTAAAATGCCAACAAATGCTAGGAAGTTGGTAATAGGAATCCAATCTACCAGAAGACAGGGGCGTTTATGTTTAAATGCCCAGGGATGCTTATGAGCGTTCATAGAGATCATGGATTTGCACTTCACTTGGGTAACCTTAACCACAAAATATTAATACGTTTTGGAGAGCTGAAGGGAGCGATACTGTAGCGGTTATTCAGTTGACGGAAAGTATGTCAGGTCGCTTGCATTTCGGTGACAATTATTGGGCATGTATCAACTACAAATAGCAAGTGAAGACGACGTTCCACGGAAGATCTCAGTTGCACATCCGATCATACCGAATTTAACGTTGTGATGCTCTTTAGTGTAGGTATGTACTTGATCCTCGCCAGGCATGTTTGAAAGGACATTTTGAGTCCTTCAGTGATAATCACGAACGCGCAGCAATAGCACGCTCCATGTACATATACTCAGTCGGCCATATCCAGTTCAGCTGTAAATATTGGCACGGCGTCGAGTGCCTATCACACTAAGACATACAGTGATACTGTTGATGTGCTGCTAAGTGGTGTGGCTTTTATGCTTCTTATTTTTGCGAGTTTTTATCGCAACTTTTTTACATATACAGATGTGCATACTTGTGTACCCGTATGCATACAGAATTATTAATGCTTGTCGAATTGCGTTCACTCACTGCTTGTCTTCTGCAGCGTTTAATGCGTGCTTTTGCTCTCATTTAACAGCTCTCATTTGTAAAAGTCGGCATGAAATGAATGCGCTTCCGGCTTCGCTGTAAATCGCTGCTGTGTCTATTTGCGTTAGCACGCAGCTGTCTTGACACTTTTCAACTCATCTTACCGATATTACTTGTCATGCCTTTCTATAGCCATAATTTCTCTGATGTAATGTTTTAAAATGTACGGCGCTTGTATTACGCTGTTTAGTGTTTGAATTGTTTCCACTTTTTTTAAATGTAACGTTTTATTACATGATTTAGACTCCCTCCCGCATTTACACGGTAGAAGCGATTTTATCAGCGTACGTATAAATTGGCACGCTCAATGTTTCTTGACCTGTGCACCTCAGCAATGAACTCACAGCTCTACACAGTTGTATCTTATTGTCAGTTGTATGTAAAACCACTTCATGTTCTTACCTTGACCGGGCGGATTCGATCCCCCAGGCAGCGGCATCTCCTCAGCTGAAGGCGATTAGACCCCAGTCCACACTGCAAGTCTCGCCAGTCGAGGTGGCCCGTTGGGCTGACCTGTCACCGTGTTGGCCCTCGGGACCTCGCGGACATTGGTGCCCCTCGGGACCTTCCCTCGGCTCACGGTCTCCGTGACAGCCGCTCCCCGGCCCCGCCCCGACAGCGGGGTGACACGGCTCACGGAGGAGCGGCTCAGAAAGGCCGGCGCATTGTGAGCCCGGCGTACTCACAACGACCACGGCGCTGTGAACACTATGGGTCTGTTCCAGTCGCACTTCCTAACACCCCAAACTCCTCCAAGACTGCTTCCCTGTTCCTGTGGCAGCTCTAGCCCCTACAAAGCCAAGGATGGCCCTGCTCCAACCTCCTCTATATTGCTCTTGGAGGAGTTTAGAGGTGTTAGGAAGTGCGACTGGAACAGACCCTATGTCACGCGATGGTGGGATGTATACTTCGGTGACCATATGACTAAAAAATGGAGCTATTTAGTGCAGATGTTATTATGTAAGGTACGAGCAAGAGTAACGCATGGAAGTTATCGTAAGTGTTGTAGGAACGTTGAGACAGCAAAGTTGATGTAAGGGTAGCTGGCGCGATGGCTGTCATTGAAGGAAATGGTAAAGGCTGTCGGTTTCGAGTGTTGCAATAATGTGTAACAATTTTACGCAGCAGTTTGGCAGCTTCCAGTGGGGACTTGTCCCAGCTTTTTCTCTCAGGGTAACAAGAAAAGAAAGGGAGACGATGGTGTGAGGTCCGGCGGCGATATTTCGATATCGAAATGCGCAGTTTCTTATGTGAACATCATGGAAAGGTTCCCTGAGGTTCACGCCGTAATATGACGATCGTGTTTCTCAGCTCGATCCTTTATCTTCCTTACCTCAATCCAGAGCCACAAATTGTAGCCGTTCCTTGGTTGATCATTCGAAGTGCTATTTTCTTCTTTGAAAGTATCAGTTGTAGCAACAAAATTGCATCGCCTTGTGCTGGAACCGGAAAGAAAATGGGATGCCTCCAGGCTCCAATGCTTTGCAAAAAGGTAAAAGTTATTCTTGTTTGAAGCTTAGCTATGAGTAATCAGCAAGAGGCAGTTAGCTACATTAGAAAAAAATCATACCAGCTACGTTTGAAAGCCATCAGAAGCACTCCAGTTGGTCACGTCACCTCTGGCCAGATTAAGCTCAATATTGACCGGTGCGGGTACTCTTTTCTTTGTCAAAGGACGTCACCCGGTCCCGATTACGGGAGCTGGGTGCGCCAGAACGGCAGACGGCGCCGCCCGGCCCATTAACATTCAGTCGGCGGGCTCACTTCAGTGCGGCGCCGCCTGGTATGTGATATGAGGCCATCCGGTGCTATCGCGCGGCCCAATCACTCTTACCCCCTCCCCCCGACCTCCCAGACCCCTCCTCATCCCCCTCCCCCAACCCCACACAGAGGCACACCGAACTGAGCTGTAGAATGACGACGTGGATATGAATATAAAACAGTGCGGGTATGGAGTCGGTCCGTAGAATCAATTTATGGTAGAGACAGGCTGTGTCGATGGTTGAAATGAACGAACAAGCCGTATGCTCTGTGCAATGCACAGATTTGAGCTGGAATAGTTGATTTAATTACCCTGCCCTATCTAGTCTGTGTCGCTTTCAGCATTATGCATCCCACACTATCGTGTGGTATAGCAGCACAGAAGCGAGTTGTTGTCTGTATTCGTCACTTTTTACCGTTTTGTACATTGTGGCTTTTGTATCAAACCTTGTAGTTATACCAGTGTGGCAGGTAGCCAGTTGTGTCAAAACGTAACTGTGTCTTTCAGTCGAGGTGTGCTAAAAAAAAATCTAGGAAGATGTGATTGGAAAGGATGATTACGAGTTTGCTATACCAATACGTGAATCCTCTTTCAACACGGCTTTTGTCGTTACAACGAGAGTGCCAGAGCACCGCGGCGAGAGGCGTTAATGACGTCGGCCAGTAGCTATCATGGCCCCACAGTCCCTCTCCGGTAATGTGAATGAAGTGCGCATTCACTTGTGTGATATGTCGCACCAAAACATGTCTTCAAGCATCTCTTCCGCACCTGTTCACGTATGTCTACAACATCTTACATCTATACTCTACAGTATTCTACACATATACAATACATCAAGCTGACAAATTGTTAAGTTTATATATGATATAGCAGTGTCATAGGTGTTGCAACATGATTTTATGAATTAGCGACTCGAGATTAGACGAACGTGCTGAAGTCTGAACACGAGAAAGTGGGAAGGAGAGAGTGAAGCGTATTTCGATGTACAGGCCCACCTGATGCTCAGAAAGTGCTGAACTCGGTCAGTTCGCCTGCTGGCGTTGGACATCGAGTCGAGCCGTCCAAACGCGGAAACTGAAACAGACGCATAGTTCGTCGGACTTCCATCCGCCCGTCAGCCCGCCGCGGCCGGAGGCCTGTCTGGGTATACTGTGCCGCGGTACACCAGAGTGCAGCGGCGCAGTATACCTCCCAGTCGCGAGCCGCGTCGCTGAAGCTGAATGCTCGGCCGAATACCGTATGCCCAGTGTCGAGTCAAACCCGTCCGGTCGTCCACCAGCCATTGTGGTTTGGCCGTAACGTTTGAGCCTCTTTGTGCGGCCGATACTGAGGTTAAGGAGGAGAAGAGGGTTTCCGTGCGTCCATCAGTATTCCCTGTCTTTTGATGGGCGGAAGTGCTACTCCCCTGAGACGGTAGGGCTAACCGGAAGTCACGTGGCTCCAGCCAGGCGCCCGACGTTTGAGTTGTTCGTTGTATCCCCTATTACCCTTCCGACGCCGAGTCTCGGCCGTTTCTTTCAATGGCGCCGGCCATGGCCACAATACCTCCTCGCCTGCTTCCGACTGCCGTCAGCACGTACAGAAGTGGTACTTACCTACTTTTAAAAGTCACGGTAAGTGAACCGTGACGACGGCACAAACCCGGAGATGGCGAGTCGGTAGCTGCCCGGCAGCTGTCCGCTGGTGGCACAGCACTGGACAGAAACGGGTGCTCCATGAGCATTGTGCACCGATCTGGGCTGCGGGGTGGAACCCGGTCACAGAGGTCGCCACAGAAAATATCCTTCAGCCCGAGCTGTTGATGTTCACAGTTCACAAACAGACAAGCTAAATTACGAATACCCGCTTGCCTAGCCTGACCTGATTTTGAGGTGCGTTGTCAGCGCACCCTTCGTTAACTGCCGATTTGTTTCAGCTGTTTGTCCCTGAGGTGATTCGTAAGGCGGGCGTCCTATTTCCCGTTCGCAGCCGGCGCGGGGGGCGTGACAGAAGTGGCCGCACTATCCAGGCAGCTCTGACTGAAGTGGGTGGTAAAGGAAGCCTCTGACAGCACGGGAGATACTCCTCCACGACTCCATCACGTCTGTACTCATTTTCAGTGAATATCAATATCTCCGGCGTAATCCGTAGAAGTAGAAGCTCACCCGTTCTAGGACGGCAACTCCGGTGTTTAATTGCTGAAATACCGTTGCGCCACTGGTCTGCTGTTTGTTCGTCAGAGCATCATTATACTGAGTAACTGGTTATGGAGAGAATCTGGTGGCGACTGATGCTCGTGGGGTGCAGTCTACTGAAGGTGTCCGACTGTCGAGTGTTCAAGGTTTGGCAGGTGAGTGCCCTGTGCTCTGTTAGTGTAAGATCATTTGATTGAAATTTGGTTTTAAAGACGCGCTTGTAGAAAACTGCTACGAAGTTTAAGGTCAAGTCGATGCCTAGTTAGCGATTGATAGCACAGGCTAAGGGGCAAATAAGAAAGCACTTATTACTGACATATGCCCACGCACATTGGGAACGCCTTTCTAGAAAACCTGTCGAATGTCGAGGATTAATTCGATACTGTTTTGAGAGATGCCATGATTTGTACCTAATGCTTTTTATATAGCATGATAATGATATTGCGCTCAGGCAATTCTAGAGAGGCAAAAATTCGCAAGAATCAAGTTTTCTTATCTTTCCGTCAAAGTTCAAACAGCTATTATTCTTTTAATAAAGACTCTGCTTCTTACCACGATAAAAACGAGGGTTTTTCAACAGGACAAAAAAAAATCTACAAGTATTCAGGCACAGAGGGATTTGCAATTGAGCGAGCATAAGGAGAAAGTGACGAAATTGCGTTCCCTTTTGGCATTATCGCACTCTTGAAACGATTTAAAATAAAGACAATTGCTCGATCAACATTATAGTAACCTTTATCAAGTGGTTCCGTCGGAACCACCGAACAGGCATTTACTGAAACATACGCAGTTTGTCGGACTTCCATCCATCAGTAAGCCAGCCGCGGCTGGAGGCCTGTCTGGGTATACTGTGCCGCGGTACACCGGAGTGCAGCGGCGCAGTATGCCTCCGGCAGGGAATAAACTGGGAGACTGGAAAAAAATAACCCAGCTGAAGCCCACGCCAAATAGGCTTTTGACACTTTCTATCCTTTTGATACCTTTTCACCTTCTATCCAGCAGGTGACTTTTTATCGTCATTCTTACATATCAAAATATATGTGTGCGAAATCAAAATATATATGTCCGTTTTGTGCTTGAAATGCTTTCCGCCAGTTCGTTAGACACACGGTCTGACGGCTCTGTTGCAGGACGCGGTGGTGACCTCGGGTGACGTCGGTCCCCCGCTGCCGGTCACCTCTGCTCTGCAGTGTGCCGCTCTCTGCGCCCACCCGGCCCGCTGCTCTGCCGCCCTGCTGACCCCGCCCCCGCTGACCCCGGCTGAGACGCCGGCGGGGTCACCTGGGGTCACAGGCTCGCCGCCAGACCGCCACTGCCGGCTGGTCGGCGGTGGACAGTTCACGGTGACCGTCCGAGGGCCCGGCTCCGACCCCGAGTGGCTGCTGCTACCGGTGCTCTGAGCCGAGGACCGCGGCAACGACCTGCTGCTGCTGTAAATGTTCCTGCTATTGGTGCCGTTATTACTGCTGCTGCTGCTGGTGCTGCTGGCTGCTGCTACCGGTGCTCTGAGCCGAGGACCGCGGCAACGACCTGCTGGTGATGTTGATGCTCCTGCTATCGCTTCTGCTATTGTTGCTGTTACTGCTGGTGCTGCTTCTGCTGCTGTTGGGTGCCAGTGCAGCCTGACCCCAAGCTCATGTTGCTTTCGGTGCTCTGAAGGCACAGCCCATGCAGGGTGGTGCAAGAGATTATTGAAGATGTGCAGTTTTTAGCTGTTATGTTTGTCCATGCAGGAACCGGGCACCCTGAGCAGTAAAAAGGGGTTTAAAGGTAGGGCTAGTGTCATCACGTCATCACGTCACCGTGTCACTCTATGTCACCTTCAGTTGAGTAAATGACGTCAGCTTCACATAGCGATCTCTGCATGTCTTACTTTTGCCTCCCGCCCATAGCAGGGCCCGTGGCGCCGGCGCGTGATGCGCCGCGCCGGCCAATTTGCCGAGGGCACACTCGAGGGCTCGAGTGGCGCGCCGCTGCTGATGGCGGGTGAAAAAGGCGCGCCGCTCGGACGGAAAATGGCGCGCCTCTTGACACCGCGCGCCGCGAGACATTCCCGCAACGGTGAGCGAGAGGAAAATAAATAGGAGAGACGCGAAGGAGAATGACGAGGAGTGAGTGAGTTAGTTGAGCGGGTTGGAGGAAAATGAGGAGAATTGGCACAGCGATAGACATCACGCGGGACCCAAAACGTTGCATTTTATTATGCATATTTCATTGCTTAACTTTAACATTCATTCTGCTCTTTCTGTTTTACTGTTGCTTTGTTTTATAAAATGAAGTATGAAATGGAACCAAACTGCCTTCAAATACCTACCAGCTCCTTAGCGTGTCTGAGAGGAAACCTAGGCGACAGGTAAGTAAAATGTCTCGCAGCTGGGACTCGTCCCGGGTGCAGTTTAATCTGATGAACACTTTGGGAGATATTCTCGTCCAGCTCATAGGGAATTCGGCTAATGTGATTCAATCAATTTTCTGGTTCATGGAGATGGCGGCAAAGACTGATTGGCTGCCAGCAGTCCGGTGATGCACATGCTCACTTCTCGGCCGCAATTTACCTCGTTATTGCTCAATAAAGGGTGATATAGCCTCTGTGTATCATCGTAATAACGATCCAGTCCTTACGGAGCTCTGTAGACGGTCAGATGCCTGCAATATAGATTGCGTTGCAGGGTACATTATTGCAATATCAGTTCACCACTTCTCTGCAAAAATGTTGGTTATTCACAGTAGTGGTTTCTGTGTCTTTATTGAATTTTTGAAAGGAGTTGTAATGCACATTCAAATGAGCCTTAACCCTCGCCGGCCGAGGGGGGGGGGGGCGGGTGCCGCCCCCCCCCCCCCATAGGGTTTTTTCGCGATAGCTCCAAACACGCTGGCGATAGAGAGCTGAAACTTGGCATACCTGACCTTTGATCCAAGCCGCATCTTTTGACACCAACCGCATTTTTGGGTCAGGTCAGGTCACTGACCTATGACGTCATAAGTGAACCTCTGCACGGTCTTCAGATGTCGCAACTTCGCAACGCCCTCACTGCCAGAGGAGATGTCACAGGGAAATGAAACTTGCAGGATCTAGTATCCATTATGAGTCTCATAACTTGTATATCTCGGATTTTTCCTAAAGGTCATATGAGGTCAGGTCATTTTCGTGACCTCACCATTATAAGTCAATGGGGAAAAATGAAAACTGCTATTCTGGCGCCGGGAACGATCTCCAACTATCTCAAGCACACAGAATCGTGATTTGATGCACTCCTTGCAAGGTCAGATGCGTCACTTTTGCAATGTTGACCTTGCGTGACGTCATTTATGACGTCATCAAGGTCATATTAGTTTTTCGTCAATAACTCTTGATCAAATTGAGCTAGCGAGTCGAGAAAGCCACCAATGGACTCAGGAAGACCTGCCGAATCGAATGATATGCGACATGACCCCTTTCGACCAACTTCGTGACCTGGGGGTGCTGACCTGACCTTGACCTGAGGTCAACATCCCAAGTTGACCTGACCCGGACAAAAAGTATATCATTCGACGCGCCGGAGCGAGGCGAACACGATGCTGCCAAAATCGCGGCTCTGCGGCCGTTTTTTGCGAAGTTATTCACCAAAAACTGAACCGTACCCTGGGGCACTTGACCTGACCTCAGAGGTCACCGGTTGACCTAGGACCTTAAAATCGGGTACCAATCTCTGCGTCTCGTAACGGCGCACACGCTCGTTTTTTCCGCGACGCGCTAGCTCCACCAGGGGCGAAACGGCGAGGGGGGGGTCGTACCCGCCCCCCCCCCCTCGGCCGGCGCGTATGTAGAAAACCAATAGGTCCGGCGAGGGTTAAGCCCGAACAAAACTTAAAAGTAGTTTGACTTCTAATCAAAGTGATCCAAGTGACAATTCATAGTGCTAGCTCGCTATATTTTCTCCATCGATTTACCATTTTAGGAAGCGAACAATATGACCACTTCCGCACTGAAATCTAAGGTCGATCATATACCCGACGATCATTCTACACATGATCTGTTCGTCCGCCTTCGGGGTATCTTTCCGTTGGTCCACCAATGGTAGGGGGCGCGGCGCCCGCTGCCTCTCCTGCGGGCGGGCGGGCGCTCCTCCCCGCCGCCCCAGACGATATAAGGCGGTGCGGCCGGCGGCAGTCCGCGCAGGCCGAAGGGCCCGGCGACGGGCGGCGGCTGCGGGCAGGCTCTCCGGAGGAGACGGTATGGAGTGCCAGAGAACGCCACCTCGACCCATCTGACGCCTCCGGCACTGGTGAGTGACCGACCACCTGTTGGAGGGTGTGTACTGTGTAACACATCGGCCTGTATTGTTCGTGAGATTTTCGTATTCATTCTCGTTGCAAGACCGCGTTTTTGCGGAATGATTATTAACTTTCGGTAAAGCGAACATGCATGATTTAGTTAGTTGGAAGACTAAGTTTATTTGTGTATGGCAGAAAAATCTTCCACTCTTTGGACAGCAGGAAAGGTTCGAAAATGGCAGAAATGTGTATTTATTAGCCCAAGAGCCGCTGGGGGGCATAAAGTTGTCCCCCCCCCTTACGTTTTTTGTGATATCTCCGAAACCTGATAAGCTACGAACTTGAAACTTAGCATTGCTTTAAATTAAAAGTACCTTAGCCATATTTGAGGACAGATTGGTGGTAGCTCTGAAGATGACGTCACATTGACGTCATAAAGTTTCGTCGTCTTCCAATATGGGACGTTTCTGATGTCGCTGAACATGAAACTCAACTATAAATGAACTAGACAGCACTTGCTGTCATCCTTACACATCTAAGTACACTTTGGTAACTAATTCCTGACCAATAATCGGTCCTTTATATTCGATGCCATATATCGAATATATCGTGAAGAGTATCGTGTAAGAGTCGCAAACCTACGATTTGACTTCTGACGTACTGTGACGTCATTTTAAATTATTCAAAATTATGTGTGCAAAGTTTCGCTTCTCCATCCCTTCGCGTTGCGACATCGTCGCAGAAGTAATGGGGGGAGGGGTAGCTATGTGACCCTCCAGCGGCCGGCGGGTGGCGCGGAGGCCCAGCGGCCGCCGGGGACGCCGGGCCTCTTTGTGGTGTGCTACCACCCACAAAGTGATTCTGCTATAACAATCGAAATGATAATCATTGATTAAACTCAAGATGAAATTAAGACGATTAGACTATACCTAACCGGGATTTACCTGATTATAAAATGATCCCTCATGATTTTCACTAGGTGTAGGCACCGCGGCATCAAGTACAGGGTGTCCCAGAATTACCCGGACATTTATTTTCTGGCTAAAAGTACGATTGCGCTCGATTCTAATGATATACAAACATCATACTTTTATAAGATATCCCTTAGCTATCGAGCTTGGGGACTGTGTGCTTTTGGTGACCGGTAACGACTCGAGTCAAGTATTATCCAGAGTCAAGTAAGAGTAGCCCTTTTCCGTTTTCAGCTTAAGCCACTAATAGGCAACCATGGTGAATCAACTCCCGTTTTCAACTTTGTAAACGGACTTTCGGCATGGTTTTTGCTGGAGAGCTTCAGCAGGTCATCTGCAAGCAGTTAGGATTGAGCAAAGCGCAATTATATCAGCTAACGAAGCCAGAGAGAGCAAGAGATAAACCTGATTGACAGGCTTGGGCTCGGCCAAAAATGGCCATGCACCAGTTGTCAAACGGGTGGTTGCTTGTCATGGACAACAAACGTCACTGATCTGGCTAAAAACTAGCTAAACGATAGATCAGGATTATCTAAAGAACATCAGTCTACTTTCCACCACTATCTTCGCAAAATTTTGGAATTTGGGGTCCCACGCCTGAAAAATATGCGAAAACTACGGGAAAAGCAGCGAAAATCACTACAATTCATCCCAAAAATATAACATATACAACAAAAATTATATTGAAGCACACTTTGTGGTCTAACGAAGGTATTCTGTCATTTGAACCACCCGAAAAAGGCGTGTGTGAACGTCAGATGGCTACAACGCCCCAACAGCAGAGACGGCCAGGCACCCGTCGAAAATCAAATTGTGAGACATTTTGAGCCACTGTGCACTCATTCGGCTTGATATGATGGCCCAACGACAGCCGTTAGCACAGAGTACTACTGCGGTAATATTCTACCAGTAAAAAAACTGGATGCCGTAAACCAAATGGCCATGAACGGGTTCGTTTTGGAAACCAAATCTGTTGGAAGCCAAAGGTCCCGCCATGTTCAGACATGGAGCTTCTCCACTTCAGATGTAAAAAACGCGGCAAAAGTGGTGTAGGCAGCAATTTTTGTTTTGGGGGATAATGCCTTATGACCTGGGAACACTTTGATGTTAAGTTTATCTTATATAATCGTATTATCCTCCGTCAACAGGTCAAAGAAAACAGGCCTTCACCCAGTTTCGGGAGAGCCGTAAAACAACTGCGACCAGCAATGGCTGGCATTTTCAATCATTGTCGGCTGATCTTGTAACAAGCGTATCTATTGCATGTGCTATTTCACAGCCACACTAGTTGACTATATAGGACGATAAAAAGAAAAAAGCGCAATCGTGTTTGCCTTATTTTATACGCTAGTTAACAATGTCCGGGTAATTCTGGGACACCCTGTAAGCTATTGTAATGTTCCTGCTATTTTTACTTTCATGGTGGATTAGATTAACAAACTAACGCATCCTATTATGAGAATATAACCCAGTCTCTTGATTGCTGACATACTCGTATAACCGCCTTTTGCGGCAATAACGGCCTCGAATCAAAGGCGTATACCTCACAGATTCGTATGATGTCGATCAGCTCTAACGCCTTCCAGGCTCCCAGCCCCTGAAATGCAGAGGTCTGAGCAGCTCCTGACTACATAGAAACAGAAGTGGCCCGGACTGAACCTCATCCTGTTATACGCTCCACACGCTGTAATAGAATCGGATGAGTCGGGCGAATGAGGTGACCGCATTTTATTTGTCAAAAGTGATCTGCTCTTCTTTCTGCATCACTTAGATAATAGTGTCGCGGCCACGCGCCGGCCTGTGCTCGACGGGACACCGCTCCGCGCGGCGCCCGACTCTCCTCTGGCGGAGCGGACTGTAGACACTCCTTTCTGGGGCTAATCAGACCGGCGGTTCCACGGCATTTGGGTGAAATGAAACTCTTGCCACCCTATTCAACACAAGTAGGCGAAGGGCTTTAGGCAGATCGATCGGATATGAAGGATGGCCACAATTCAGCAGCCAGGAGCCACGGCAATTCAGCGTGACACAGGTGAGAGATAGAAGTCACAATTCAAGCGACAAGGAGGCCCACAATTCAGCAGACCAGGAAGGGTAAAATGGGAAGGTTAAGTGAGTAGAGATAGAAGTCACAATTCAAGCGACAAGGAGGCCCACAATTCAGCAGACCAGGAAGGGTAAAATGGGAAGGTTAAGTGAGTAGAGATAGAAGTCACAATTCAAGCGACAAGGAGGCCCACAATTCAGCAGACCAGGAAAGGTAGAGGAGTGAAGGTAAGGTAACTTGTGTAGAATGAAGAGCTGCGCACGCGCCGCACACGCCCGATTCTAACTCCGCCCGCTCACTGTTGCTCACTGTGTCTCGTTGCTTCCACACTTCCCGACACAGCACTGAAGAGGTATTTCTATATTGCGGTGTCCAACGAACGGTGCGACGGCTACGACAGGACAGAGGCACGTCCGCACGCTGCGGAGGCCAGAACAGAACAGCACGAGAAACATGTTTACATCAGTTTAGATATGGCGAGAAATGGGGTCACGAAGAAAAGCACAGATGGGGAGCTGAAAGAATCCGGAAACTAGGGAGAAGAAAAACATGACCGCAACGGTCCCAAAATAGCCGCACCTGGCCGGTCCGCGCGCCTACCTGGGACGGGGACGCCGGCGTTAACAATGCATTTCACGCCGGGGACGTCGAAAACAGGAGCCGGACTCGGCCCTCCCAGGCGGCGGCGGAAGGGTCAGGCGGCCCCGGCCCGGGTGGCCGGCGCGCTCGCGCCCGGCCGGTCCCGGCGGTCTGCCTCGCCGGCGACGGGCTATAGCCGGCGAATACACATGCATACATACATGCGGCGGTCACAAATAGTAATCTGGACGTGTGCCTCTTCCTCTCAGGAGATACAGTGCTCATGTGGGCAGATCGGCTGATACCGAACATGACGCGCGCGTCCAGAACCTACCTACTGATGACCGAGCTTCAGAGATCTACCCATGGATTTTTCTTGTCCCCGGCATCGATGAGGGTATGGGGTATTTTTGTCCGTCGCATCGGATCTATTGGATCGGATTGGGATTATCGCCTTATTCATTGCATTACATAACCTCGGCCAATGCTCTGACTTACAATGGAAAAGAAGCTCTAGATATATCTCAACACCAGTCTAAAACAAATTCATAGATAGTGACAACTTCGCGACAACTCTTCTATCGATTTTATGCTCAAATAATTATCAGGATGACATGGGACTGACCGGTCGCTCTGGCAGTGAGAAAAATTTGGGCACCCACACATATAGGAGTACGACTCTTTAGTGCCCTGAGGAGTACATCCTTCAGGCTAATCTGCGGTCTGACCTGACTAACCTGTGGACTGACCTGACCACGTCTCCGGGTCGAGTCCCGTGGGACCGCCAGACTGATCCGGGCCGATGGAGGCGTATTGATCGCGGTCCGCGGGGAGACCGGCCGCACGGGCTCAGATCTGTTTTTGTCACGCACACTCCTCCCTGCGGAGACCAGAGGATACCCCCGGGATGGACCGAACGTGACCAAAGGAGTCCCAGAGCGCCGGTCGTCAGGAGCTTAGGCGCGCCGTGGGAACGGCATGGGTGCGAAGGAGTATGGCATGCCTAACTATACGCGGGTAACTACTATGAACGTCAAACCCCTTGAGACCCCACTTTTTTATGATAATTTTTAAATGCGTCAACTTTCGTTGACAATATTCTGGCAATGTATGTTTCAGAACCTGCCGAAACTTTTATTACTAAGGTATTTTGACGCCAAACGATTATGGAAGGTACTTCTCATTCACTCGTAATGTTAAGGTCAATTCAGGCCCGGGCAGAGGCTTGCGCTCGGCCACACTCGAGCCCCGCCACCAGCGCCATCTGCTCTAAATGCCATCTACCAGCGCCCGCTACCGCTACCAGCTACCGCCCACCATCAAGCCTGAATGGAGCGAGAGACGCGAGTGACCGGTCGCCGGGCAAGGAGCGCCGGAGGGGTAGGGCGGAGCTTAGCGCTGACGTCATTACGTGGCTCCGCCCCATGAGCGCGTAGCCTCTACCCAAACAGCAGATTCGTTCCGTGAAATTTAACATTACGAGTGAATGAGAAGTACCTTTAATAATCGTTTGGCGTCAAAATACCTTAGTAATAAAAGTTTCGGCAGGTTCTGAAACACACATTGCCAGAATATTGTCAACGAGAGTTGACGCATTTAAAAATTATCGCAAAAAAGTGGGGTCTCAAGGGGTTTGACGTCCATAGTAGTAGTCTTGATATGCGGTGTAAGCGAACTTTTCTTGTATTTGAACGTAGGTAAATAATGGTGTCCAGCTCTGTGCCGTTAAAAAAGCAATAGGGCCACGCCACCTATGTGATAAGGGGTAATTGGTGTGGCGTGTGAAGTTGTCAAGAAGCAGGCTGGGCTGCAAATGGCGAGGCTCAGCCGAATGCAGGGTTGCAGCTCTAAAAGCTGGTGGTGAGAAAGTTCAGCTTTATTTACTCATTGCTAAAAAGCACTCTCAAATGTTGATTGCCAATTCCAGTGCTTTTTCCAAACTATCGATTCACTGGATCGCATCACCAGAATACCAGAATCTAAACACATTGCCACCAAAACTGACGCTAAACGCTATGCCCTCCTCGAGTCACTAGCCTGGAGGACGTTCGTGGGTAGCTTTGGCGGACAGACGTTGGCGGACGCTGGCGGACGTATGTCCCAGTACATCGATGGACGTTGGCGGACAGCGGCAGACGTTAGCGGAGGGACGTCGGTCACCGTGTCCGGACCGTCCGGACCAGGTGCTCGCTCGTGCTATCTGCCGGAGGCGCCCCGATAAATCTACCCGGCGGCGGCACTCAGACTTTGTAATGACGCCGGTATCTTCGCCGCCGCCGCCGCGCCGTTTCTCGCCGCCATTGGAATTGTAGATGACGCCGGCCGGCCGCTGGCTCTTCTTGTGCAGCCTGTTGCGTAAGTGACGGAAGGGCGGATACCAAACCCAGGCCTAACAGCACAGGAGTCGCTGGGTGAAGTCCTGTGGTACCGGGCACGGCAGCACGGCCAGCGTTTCTGTCTGTCCTCGGCCGGTGTCAGCTGGGACTCGGAGGAAGGTGTATGGAATGTTATGATGTAATGAATGCAGTCCTGTTGGTGGCGGCAGGCAGTACCGAGTACGCAAAGGCCCGGCGGTCTCATACATTGTATTGGGACGCATGGTATTATCTGGCAAGTTTCATGACAAAATGTAAGTACGTATACATGCAGAGAAAAGGCAAACTGGGGAGGTGGCCAGAAGTTCCCCTCAAGGATTGCCCTAGTGCGGCCAGATGCTTATTTATCACAAATGTTTTCGACGTCCAAACACAAACGTCGCAAGCTGCCACAGAATCCCGCAAACACAATGCGTTTTTCCGTCATACGTCACTCCGATACCACACTCGGGCACGGCTCGTATCCTCCACAGAGACGGGCGAGCACGTCTCTCCCTCCAGAGCTAACACCGGGTGTGGACGGAGGCACACGAGCCGAGTCGTCCCCACCGCCGACCAAACAAACGCCGCTCGTCACCTAACTTGTGCCGGCGCGGCGCGCACACCTGATTAGATTTCCAGCAAACAGCGGCGGCCGAAAGCCGAGCCGACGCGCGTGACTCCACCGAGCGGCCGTCGGTTCGGGCGGCACGTCGACCTGTTGACGCCGACTCCTCCCGCCCCCACCCCGCCCCCGCCCCCGCCCGGCCGCCGCCGCTCGCCGTCGAGAGGAGCGTTGGATCGTTATCTATGTCGTTACGCCGGCCCCGGTCCGGGTCGGCCGAGATCCGTCGTCCCAGATCGATGTTCAATTCGGCCCGTCAGCGAGCGACAGATTTTACCGGCCCACTCGGGGGTAGGGCTGGGGGGAGGGGAGGGAGTCGGAGCAGGGCTGGGGCCGACACCCGCCACAAATGTACCGGGCGCCGTGTGCTCGAAGTTCCACCAACACAGCGCTGCAATGCTGGCTGGCCGAGACGTGACATGAACGGACATGCCAGGGTAGTTACTATTAGCTAGTTAGTCTTGTCAGTTCAGTCGGAACAGGAAGTGAGTAATGATGCGTTATTTTGCTGCAAAATTTCACAGTATCAAGTGAACTACAATCGAAATAGTATTTACATTGCAATCGGTCATTATTTGCCTTTGCCGGTCGACGTTTTTAATAAAGTGCAACTAAAATCAGGCAACTTGTTACAAACCGCTACTATAAATAAGGTACAGAATCTGACGTGTACCCCCCCCCCCCCAGCTAGGCTTACCTAATACCTATATACCTACCTAACTATAATATACACAGGAGTCCATGGCAGCTGTCGATAGTGGCACTCGACGCCTAGAGGTCCACCTAGAGGTCCAAGTCCACCTAGAGGTCCAAGCCACTAGAAGTCCACCTATCGTCTAGTCACGGTCAGCAGCAGACACCAACGACGGCGTGAAGTTCAGTGCAGCGGTCCGAACGATGTGGACCCTCGAAATATACCCTGATGTGGACCAGCCCCTGTCCGAGTCGCGGGCGCTTGCGACGCAGTCCAGTCCACTTCCAGTCCAGAGATCCGAGCTGTGCGGTCCTTGTCTGAGCAGCGGACGCTGGTGGCAGGTCAGTCCAGTCTAATGCAGCGTCCGAACTACGACTACCCATCCTGAACCGGTCCTGCAGTTGGAGCAGCCGGAAGTCCAGCGGTCCAAACTATGCAGTCCCTGTCAGTACCCGGCGCTGGTAGTAGTTAGTCCAGCGGTCCGAACTACGATTACCCATCCTGAGCCGGTCCCAGTTGGAGCATCCGGAAGTCCAGCGGTCCAAACTATGCAGCCCCTTTCAGTACCCGGCGCTGGTAGTTGTTAGTCCAGCGGTCCGAGCTATGATTAGCTATCGGGGACCGGTCCCCGCCGGAGCAGCGGGCGCTGGCGGCAGTCGGGCGAGAGGTCCGAGCTATGCGATCCCCGTCAGCAGCGGGCGCTGTCGGCAGTCGGCCGAGAGGTCGTTATCGTTGTCCTGGGAGCCGTGGTTCCGGCCGAGCGCTGATTTATGTGGAGAGACCGGTCGGCGCGGCGGGCGCGGTGCGAGTCAGTACGTGACTGGTGGGTCGTCTCCAGGAATGCGTAGTCGTATAAAACGACGCGATAAATGATTGAAGGTCCATCTGTCTGATTTATGCTTCGCAATGACATACATACATATATGACAGTTCTAAAACACATACCATACATATGACAAAAAAGCACGGCCAATCTTTCACGAATAAAGGGGGGGGGGGCTGGGTGTCTGGTGCGTCCTCCTACCCATCTGGTGACGCAGCTGACTGTCGCTCTGGCCTCTGACACTGTAGGGTAGGGTGGGGTAATTTGAACATGTGGGGCAATCTGAACATAGTGTGAATAACACAAACTTACGGAAAATCCATAAGTGGCATGACAATAAGACCAATGAGAGAAATTATCGTAACTAAAAGGGCTATCATATGAACGGGGTTTAAAGTTTCAGGGAATGAAGATGTTGACGCACAGTGTAAAAAATCAATTTCGCAAGGATAAACGCCTAACAACACGTCATTGCAACTTCATTGCAGCGCAAAATCTTGCATTGCTAGCGCCTAATACGCAACGGCTTTTGTTGTACAATGACCTAATCAGTGCCTTAAATCCAAGAAATTTGCTTTTGAGCCCTGTTTTTTAAAATTGCAAAATAACTTTTAGCGTTGGGTAATTTGAACATAGTGTGAGAATTTCAATGAAGACAGGGATAGCTCCGAAAAACAACGCTCCCAGTTTTTTTTTGCCAATATTTTTGACCCAAATCAGTAGCAGATAAGTGATGCCAGTTTTAGAAAATTTACGTCTAATATCCGTCAAATGTCTGGCATTTTCGTTGATTTTCCGTCCAAAAATGTTAGAGTCAACTATTTGTCCAAATATGTCCGAAAATTATGCAGCTATTAACACTCAAAACCGTCATTTATATTGCTTAGCATGTAATTTTACCAGCCGAAAAGTGTTCATTATATTGAGAATATTATACAAGCTTTCCATTCGCCAATCAATGCTACGCACGATTACTTGATAAAAATGCTTAACCCGCGCACCGACGGGGGTCTGCGCCAACTTCGCACCGACGGGGGGGGGCGGATGACCGCCCCCCCCCCTGAGATCTCGAGAACGAAGCAAGATAGCGACAAGCGGTAAACGGCATCGGATACGCACGGCCAAGATCTACAATTTTTATAAAGGTCATTTTCAGGTCAGGTCAAAGATGACGTCACAGGGGTCGAAAAAGTCAAAATGGCGGCGCTAGATATGGAGAGAGTTTTTCTCGAATAACTTTCGAATCAGTCAAGATAGGAACAAACTAAGGGCATCATCGTGATCCTCTCGTCAATCCGCATCGAATGATATATATGTTGACCTCGAAAGGTCAAGGTCAAAGGTTGACCTCAGGTCACGTGACCTCGAGGTCATCATGTATATCATTCGATGCGTCTTGACGAGCTGAACACAATGAGACCATCCACGCGTCTGTATCTTGTTCCTGTACGGAGTTATTGGCCAAAACCCTTTGGTGACCTTTGATGACGTCACATGACCTCACAGCTGCCCAACAGCAAAACAGACCTCAAGGTAGTGAAGGTTGATCGTATATGAAGTCATGTATGGTATATGGGGCCATTCCGACCCGTTTTAGTGGTAAAAACAGGGAGTTGATTTTCCCCCATTGACTTATAATGGGGAGGTCGCGAAATTGACCTGACCTTAGGTCACCGATATCAAAATTCCGAGATATACAAATTGTAGCTACTAATGACCTAATAATATCCTGCGACTTTCAAAGGCCTCCGACATCTACTGTAGCTCTGGCACGGTGACAAAGTTGCAAAAAAGTGACTTGAGGTTGGGTCATTCAAAGTGACCTGGTGACCTGATCGTAAAAGGTAGGAGGTTCAAACTTGCACACCATGTGTAAAATTAATGAGGTTATAGTCATACCAAATTTCGCGGCGATTCGCGAAAAACCTCAGGGGGGGGGCGGATATCCGCCCCCCCCCCGTCGGTGCGCGGGTTAAGTGTGGCAGGCCATCGTCCAACGTTGTCCAGACTTCTATACCTTTGTGCAATCAATTATGAATTGGACATTATAAAGAATCGAAACTCCGAATGTCCAGGTTCCGATTGGCACCACATATAACAGATGAAGTAAGGTTTGGTAGAGTTTTTATCGAACGTAGATGATAGACGTTCTGTTAATTGAAGAGAGGCGAATTCTGTCAACTGACCGGTGTGCAGCGTGCAGATATTGATACTCTGCAACTCTTATTTGTGTTGTTGTGTTGATTTTTCAAATGATGGTATTTTTAGAATTGCTCTGCCTATTTGTTTATGGGTCAAACAACATCGGTGCTGGCGAGACTATCTTTTTAATGGCAGGTAAAGGCAGTATGTTCAAATGACCCCACGGTGGGGCAATTTGAACACACCGTGACAATTGGTGGAGAAATGATGCTATGCTATTCAAGGAATGCTCGGCTCGTCCAAAAATGAGGCTTGCATGGTGAAAGCAAGTGACACATGCGCTACTGAAACAGTTTTTCTTCATCCAGGGTTGAGCTGGAATTTGGTACAACGGAGAAGACGTAAAAATACGTTCAACTTACCCCACACTACCCTTCCTGCGCGCATGCTGCAGGTGACGCGGCGGGCGGACGCCGGCTCACGATGGGCGTGCTGGACGAACAGAGCGGCTTCCTGCAGCGATGTCGGGAGTCACGCAAACTGGTGCTCATCATCGTGGCCATCGCGCTGCTGCTCGACAACATGCTGCTCACCACCGTCGGTAAGAGCCGCTGCTGCTCACTGCTCACCACCGTCGGTGAGTGAGTGCAGAGTGGCAGGCCAGACCTGCTTCTTAGACAGAGCAACAGCTGAAACTCAGCTCAGTGGAATAATCAGGTAGCCTAGCTATAGGCATTGTTTAGTGCTTATTGTCCCGTAGGGGAAAGTGGGGTAAGACGGTCAGGGTAGGTAAGACGGGCACCCCTTCTGCAGACCAAACCAATAGCGCTACGAGCAAGAAAAGTTAGGACCAGAATTGCCTTTCCCACTACACACCACCATTCAAGTCTGGTGAATTTGTGTTCAGTCGATAATCTTTTATTTTGATTTCTTTAAAACACTCATTTCATTGAAAACATCCATAATGTATTGTGCAAGCTTTTGTGTACAGCACTATAGAGTTAAAAACTCGCAATCACTTGTGGTACACTCATATGCCAACAGTGTTCATTTACGGCGGATTTGCTTTGTCTGCATCAAATTGTCCACAGCGAAAAATCGTGCTGAACTTCTGACATTGAGTTTGGGGTAAGACGGGCAACTATGAACCCAATGGGTCTGTAATGGTGAAAATATTTTTGTTGCTGTAGGAAAAAAGAAGCATTTCTAATAAGAATATGTTCGATTCCGATACTCACAGACATGTTAGCAATATTCCTTCGGCACAGTTTATTCTCGAATAATGAATGTGAAAAACGGTTCTACATGGCTTCTGAACTAGGGCCTATATAGGAGCATACGCCTTCTGCACGAATCTCGTATACTGCCATTTCCGAAGCACTTGAGACCAACGAGCGACTGTATAAATGCGGCTAATCTCGGGCATTTGTTGCGAGCTGCGCTGATCGGTGAAAGAAGCTGGCCGTCTTGCCCTACCCATGTGACCGTCTTACCCCATGGGGTGGGGTAAGACGGGTTTTTGCAAGGTTTTGCAAAAATAGCTGCAGTTTATTTGTTGAATCAGGTCTAAGTCTCATCTTCTGGCAAATGAAAGTAAAATGTCTGAAAAAGGTTTTCACCCAGTTTCCCGTTTCTATGATGTTTCTAACCGGCCGAAAAATGGCTCCAAAGTTAAGGTGCCCGTCTTACCCCACTTTCCCCTATATTTGTTGCCTGTTTCCTAAAGAGTCCCGTTTATCTGAGCGTTCTCTCACCGGATTTTGTTTGCCGCCCCCGTTCCGTTCTGTGCGACAGTCCCCATCATGCCCGAGTTTCTGTACGTGCTGCACCACCGGAACGACGGCCTGACGACCACGACCGTCGAGCCGCCGCTGCCACCGACCACCACCGACGGGCCGGTGACGTCACGCGCCGGACCGGTGACGTCAGCGGCGCTGGTGGTGGGCTGCAACTGCACCCGCAGCCAGCTCGGCCTGCCGCCAGACGATCCCGGAGGAACGCCCAACGACTGGCCGCAAGGTACACTGGCTTAGCGGGGCATGAGTTTAGTGTCTGGGACGAAATTTTTTACTGATATATCTCTCTTGAATCTGTACTATCTTTTATTCATTTGAAAATAAAGATTCACCCACAATTACTATGTTATAATGGCACAACCCGTCACGATACCAATTCCAAACTACCCCAGAGTTAGTCGGCTCGCGGATTCTCACTGCCCCCACGTCCCTCTCAGCTGAGCCACCGTTCCGCTCCAGCGCCCTGACTCATGATTGCCCCGTGTCCCGCTCTCAGATGATCCGTCGAGCAGCTGGCCGCCGTCCACCTCTCCGGCCACCAGCACCCTCAGCGCCGAGGAGCTCAAACACAGAGAGCTGGTAGAGGAGAACGTCGAGGTGGGCGTCATGTTCGCCTCCAAGGCGGCCGTCCAGCTCATCACCAACCCGTTCGTCGGCCCGCTGACCAACCGGTGAGCAGGGCAGACCAACAGAGCAGAGCAGACGAACAGGTGAGCATAGGTGGGCTCCTCTTGTGTCACCGAGAGGTTAGAGGCGACCCTACCGGCGCGGCGGTATGAGACAGAAGCGGCCGTGGTAGACTCACGGGAGAAAGCAGAGATGGCTCAAATTACTATTACTTGCACAAATAATATGCACCCTTCCCTCTACCCTACCCGTCTTATTAACTCAAAGTCAAAGGTTTTCTTTTGGTATTTTGTCAAGGAGTACAAAAAAAACTATTCGCCTTTCCTCCCTTAACCCGCGCGGGGCTGGGGGGGGTAAATTTTACCCCCCTCGCGAATTTTTGCGATATCTCAAAAACGGCGGCGCGCAGCGCCGCCAAACTTTCAGTACCTTTTCTTACATCAATTTGACACGTTCCCTGAAAATTTGAGCGAAATCCGTCGGAAATTTTTTTGAGAAATTGACGTTTTAGTGACGTCATGTTCGCCATTTTCGCCTCAAAAAACGGCAAAAGTTCAAACGCCGCTAACATCTTCATTTTTAAAGGAATCAAGACGTAACAAAAAAGGTTATACGTAATTTTACTTTGTCTATCAAATGGCTATCTCGGTTTTTTGAAAATTTTGGATTTTGGCCTAAATTTTTTCAAAAAACTGACTTTTTTGGGAAAATCATTATAAAATCCAAAATTTTGAGTCTATCGAAAAAACCGGAATATATGTCAGAGAAGTGGTCTATGTGCACCTACATACCAAATTTTAGAAGAATCGGTTCAAAAATGTGGGAGTTATTCAAAATTTTATGACGTCACGACACACAATTTTTTTGAAAAATGACTTTTTTGGAAGTTCTAGACCTCGTACGGAAACAAAAATAGCACCATTCGATTCGCCGTGAAAAACTGCATCAGATAGACACCTTTTTAGGCCTTAACAACCAACTTCAAAATTTGACCTCACTTGACCTGACCTTGACCTGACCTCAACCTGAAATTCATCCAGAGGTGGTCTATATCACTTATTGAGTGTGCCTATTGAATTCTATGAGTAAAATGACCCATAAAACATGTGTCGCACATGCCCTTTTCTATATTTTGTTTTTTTTGGTGACCTGACCTGACCTGACCTGACCTTGACCTTGACCTCTGAATGATATTGTATGCAACGAATATTGTCTTGGTAGCCTAAGAACACGTTTTGGGCGATCAGTCTCAGTCCATGACTCCATTCTTCGGCAACTACGGTGCAAGGCCGATACTGTAGAAACTTGCATTTTGTACCCTTGACCTGACCTTGACCTTGACCTCAAACTTAAAATTAAGTACATGTTTTTAGTAGTTCGTGATGAGAGCTTTCGATTGGCGTTTGAATTTTCCAAATCGGACCATTAGTTCGGGAGATAACAGGGGGGGTAAAATTTACCCCCCCCCCCCAGCCCCGCGCGTTCGGCTGGAGACCCCAGCCCCGCGCGGGTTAACGCTGAAACGCTCTGCAGCATAGTAACGTCCAGACTACTGATCTTTAGCCATCCTCGTCACTCCCATTTGTCGTTCAGTGCCCATTAGTTGCCGCGGCCTGCGACTGATCATAGAGGACTGTTTATTCCCACCCTCCCGTGGCTCGGCCATTGTTTTGCCGCGGCGCCTCCATGCTCCGGCTGTCACGCGTCGCGCGCGTGAGTCGCCCTTTCCTGGTAGTTGTCATGACCTGTCTGGCGGTCGTCCGGTCACGCCGGGGCACGGTGGCGCGTCTCAGGGACCGTCTTCTGCGCCTCATCGGTGCACACACGCGCCAGCATCGATTCTCCGCTGGATGATTGGACCGACGGCCGATAGGCCTAGACGGACGGAGACCGACCCCACGTCACTGCGTTAGCGGGTCCGAGGTGACTCTTGTTAAAGCGATCATAGGGCGAGATGGAATTGGAGTCAAAGGAGAAAGCTCGTCATCTTAGCATTGCAGCAATTGAGATAAGTTCAGAATGCAAATTTATCTGTTCGTAAGTGCGATTTATTCGAAAAGATGCGTTATGTATTTCTTAAAAGCACTTCTACCCGCCATTGCAGTAGTTGCGGAACTTCTTGTAGTCGCATAATGCTCAAGCAGCGCCGCTGTTACAACTGCTACTGAGAAACGTTTAGCGGTGTCGTGTGCACGCGCCAGGACGGCCCAGCGCCCCTCCTCAGCAGCTCGACAGCGCTCACGGCGACAGTCGCCCGGGGCGAACAAAGCCGACACTTAACTCCGCGGCGGCCCTTTGTCGACGGCCGGCAAAGGCTCAATCAGAGGTGGCGGCCACTCCCGGCGCCTTCTAGTGGGTGCTGGTCCAGACGCAACAGCCGCCGGCTGGCGCTGCTACATATAATGTGGGACGGGGTGGCCGGCGGTGGGATGGGAACTGATTTTCGACGGCAGCTTGTGAGTCTCATTTCCAACAAGGCAGGTAAATATCTCGGCAATGTGATGTGAAATACTCAAGAAGGATGGCTATAATTGTTCGTCGCTAAATTACTTTGCGAATGGAGAATATGATAGCAATCGTTCCCGGGCTTTAGAACACGCCAGCAGTACAAATCGCACAAATATCTCATATTTGAGCTGGAGTCCCAAGAACAATAAAAATTAATGCCGCGCGCGCGCCCTGCCGACACCCAGCCCACTTGGTGGGGTTAATAGGTGCCAGTTCCGGGCTCCAGTGGCCCCGCTATCTCGTCATCATCCGATGCGCCCGGCTTCCGGCGCCGTTATTGGGCGCTGCGCTGTTTATTTTCGTCGCTCTCAAGCCGTTCACCCTGCGAGCGGCGCGCTAACGACATTCCCGGCGCTCCGGCGACGTGCGGCGGCGCGCCGTCGGCTGCGGCGCGGCCGTCTCTAATGGAGATCGCTCGTCACCGCGCCGCCGCCGCCGCCGTCCGAATGCACAAGAGGGCGGGCCTTTGAGCCCGGCGGCCGGTCGCGGTGCGGTATTGATGCGGCTGACCGGGCCGGCATGCAGAGTGGGTTCGTCCCCGCCACCGGTACCCACGGCCCGGCTGCGGCCGACAGCGCAATATCAGCGGCCGAGGCCGGCTCGTACCGAGTCTGACAGGGGCCCGGCGTCCCATACCGGGGATCCGGAGATAAACCCCTACTAGAGCGACACGGTCTTGATGCATCGTGCATGACAGCACAGTGGAAATAGTAAGGCGTAGGCGGTTGGGATGAAGTTTTAGATACCTTACATCCTTTCGTCATGCCGCATACTTGAATTGTCTAATGTCAAGACTTCATTTTCATGACGTCAAGTTCAAACATCTTCGGACGACATCCGTGCCCACATTTTGCGCTTCTTTCCAACGCGGAGCAGGAATAACTTATTGTTTCTCCATTAGTGATATGTCATTCGGAGGTTTCAGAAGTGGGCTTGCCATTGTAGACAGTTATGTAGCCGGTGCTGACTGATTTCAGTACCTTACCTATCACTCAAGTTTATCTCTTCTTTTTATATATTTGAATGGCAAACTACTCAAGCACGACAAAAGTGGTCATAAAATGTGGTTTCTGGCTAACTGAAGGCCAAGTATTATTATCACATTCCCGTAAGGTTTATCGCTCGAAGGCGCTGGAGACTCGCTAAAATGCATACTTGGCTAAAAGCCTGTGCGGACCAATAACTCGTCCAAACCACCGAAGCACTAACGGCATTGCTGTGAGTCAAGGTCACGCTAAAACATAAACACGTCTGAGGTCGCAGAGGAAGCTTTTTCCCTTTTTCAAGGAATTATCGAGAAGAAGCTGTGAAGATTGAGCAATCAACGGAAATGTAATAACTTTTTACGGCGATTGTATAGATGTAAATGACGATTTCCAGCGACTCGAGCTCGCGTCCGACCCCTGCGTCTGACCCGTGGCTCTGTGACCCCTCCTCCCCCCGTGGACCAGCGGGTCGACGCCGCCAGAGACCCGTCCGCGGCCAACGAGTCCACTTAGCTAGTCGGCGGCCCTGATCAATGTCCGAGCAGTGACCCGAGAGATCGGCGCGGACCGCAAAAACGGCCGCCATTGTGGACAGCTCGGTAAATCAGCGATGCAGGGATGTCGCGAGGTCGCCAGGGTGGGACGCCACCCGGCCTAATTATGGTAATTTATTCAGCGATCTGAACTAATGAGAGAAACGGCTGATGAATTGGCGATTCTGATTGTGCTTAACGAAGTCAGTGTACGGGGTGCATGACATATTCTCCGGTCGGAGGCAGCTGGAGGAGATTAAATCGATCACATTTGTACTAAATCACCGATCTCATTTTGAGTTCCTTGAGCTGGAATAAAGCCGAAAAAGAGGAACAATATGAAGTACACAATGGAGTTGGACGCGTTCTTTTATTGGCCACATGAAAAATAAGTGAATCAGATTTTCCAAAGCAGTGTACTACATAAGCGAATATTGATACTGCCGAAGGGGTAGACGCCGTCTACCCCTTCTACCCCTTGACCGTCTACTAGACGGTCAAGGTATCAGCGCCCGCATCACCGTTTGTTTACCAAGGTCCCCGACCCCCACGCTCGCAGGGCCACTGCGCCTTGTTTTGACGCGCTTGTCTCTCCCATAGAAACATAATATTCTGCACCGTTCTCATCTAGGTACTGTTCGATAAACCTACGCCTGTATGTTCATGTGGAATCGTGGGTGAATATTAGAGTTGAATATTGCAGAAAATGTGACGGTTTGGTGATTTTCAAGAACAACCACGGCTTCATGTTTACCGACTGAGTTCTATCAGCGATTACGTCATAGTCGAGCTGCACTAGCGCCTTAGTGGTCCTTTTGGGAGTATTGTCGAAATCGAAAGAGAGCTGACTCGGGCGAATCCTGTTGCAGGATCGGCTACAGTATCCCGATGTTCGCAGGCTTCGTCATCATGTTTCTCTCCACAATAAGTAAGTACCTACATTGACATAAGCGTATTTGGTTTATCTTACAGTTTGTTGTCAAAATAAACCATACCCATGTATAAGGTATACTCATCAGCATCTATTCATATTCAGGGTTGTATACCAATCAAGTCGATTGAATTGATTGATTTGATTCAACGCGTATTTTGAGTTGATTGGATTGAGTCGATTGACTTTTCGAGATGACTGGTTGACTGACTCGTTTGACTTTAGCGACTGGTTGACTGATTTGATTCCCGAAAATTAGAGTGACTCGTATGATTGAGTCGATTGAATGGAAAGTTCAAATAAGTTTTAGTTGACGAAAAATAATGACACCAATTGATGACATCAAAGATCACAAAACTACACTGAAAACTGCTTGTCATCACAACTGCAATATGGGGTAGATGGCCAAATAAAGAACAGGGCCTAAACATGAACAGCCAACTTTGACTTTCAACTGCAATAACTGCTCCAATCCTGGTGATAGAACCTGGCGATGCACCTACCTACCTTTCTGCACTCAGCAGGAAACGTTTTTTTTTTTTAATCCAGATGATAAAGTGCAAGGCCCTATATACTAATAAAGTGTGATTAATTAATAATTCACATCTCCACATCTCCTCAGAAACAACCCACTGAACTCTATAAATATCTGAAACCCCCTAAAAACATAACTGAAACAAAAGCGCCGTTTTCGTCTCGCTAAATTTGCTGCATTGTTTAATTTGCAGCAGAACGTTTGTTGATCCTTTTCTCCTGAGAGCCTAAGCATAACATGCTTAGGCTCTCAGGGGCCTAAGCAAATTTCATTTTCCTTAAAATATTTTACCGAAAATTATAAAGTGTTTTTATTTCAAATGAAATAATAATTAAAACGAAATTGGTGTTGTACAACCGATTTGTTTTATGATAAACTACCATACTACATGATTATCAATGACGTCATCTTACCAAAAAATCAAAAGACGTAGAATAAGGATTTATAAAACCTTAGCATACTTCTTCGCAAAACCTTGGGCAAAACGTTTTCTATGTTTTTTCGCAGTCGCACCGTGCCGTTTTCGCGTTTTAATTTTCTTTGTTCTACTTCCTTTGTCCTTAACTTATCCTGTGGTTCCAGAGTCCCTGTCCTCTCCATTTCCTTTTAAATATATATCTTAATCCTTATCCCTATCCCCCAGTCCTAACAGTTTCAAATTGTATTGCAATAAAATGTTTTGAATTCTTCACATATAACCTATCTACCTTCGTTGGTACTGTTGGTAGCCAGTGACACATCTAGGCAGGTAAGGGTACCTACCTGCTTTCCTGCTGTCTTCATACCTAATACCTAATGAATTTGTCAAATTTGTAGCACATTTTCAACATTTTCATATGGTGTCAGTGTGGCATGAAACCTAGCTAGGTTCATTATGTTTAGGGTTCATTTCAGAAGAGCTCCGCATAACTCACATAAGAGACAGACAGGGGCTTTACATGGGGTAGATGGCCTGATGACTTAGCTGGAACATGGCCAAAATTAAATTGACAACTTTTAGGTGAAAGGTGGTGATTTGGGTTAAGGGGCGAATAGGGGAGAGCGGGGCCAGTTGAAACACGGGGTCAGATGAAACATGGCTTTATTTTCAACAGTATGCAACATATGGCGTTGCCGACACCACTGCGCATCCGCGCTCGACCACTTCCTTTGTCAACGGCGTTTGGGCGGCAAACGGACGGTAATTTTGATTTGACACTTGTTTTTGTGTTTTTGAGGGGCGTTTGGGAGAAATCGTTTTTATGAATATTTTGTGATATCTCATATACCTTTGTTTGCTGAAAGAAGAACTCCTGGCTCCGGAATAACACCTTATTTGGCCCTTCATTCAGCATGATGCCGTCCCTCCAGCTCGTTTGACATGTGCTTTACGGCGCGTGCGAGACGGCGGGAGCGGATGGGGTCAATTGAAACGCTTCTCTGAGGGTCAGTTGAAACAGGGCCACAATCCGTTTCAATGGACCCCGGTGACCTTTGCAATGGTTATTGTTCAGGGGCTGTAAACATTAAAGGAAATAGTCCACCTTTGAAATGAGCTTTTAAACTGAAATAGTAGTTTAATAGAGCTCAATTTTTGACCCCTTTTTCTCCAGCCTTTTGCTTGAAAGCACACTATAGCCTGAGATATTTCTCATTTTCCTCATCCCCGCATTTTACCATAGTCTATGTACTTTATGTCACCTATTATGAGGAACTTTGCACTTTTAGCTTTCCAACGACCTATTGAATGTAGCATTTGGAAAAGTAAACCGGACAAAATATCTCCTTAAGAAAGTTGCCTTAAAGAGGAAAACATCCCGTTGTTAAGGATAGGTGCAATTGACCCCATGGGCTGGTTCAATTGACCCTCGCATCGGGGTCATTTGAAACGGGCGTAGAGCTGTTTTATAAGCATGCGTTTGGCAGCAAAATATGTTTGAAACATAATTTTACATATCTTAAAACAAAGCCAAAAGAGCATATTTTTTCATGGTATTGTGCATTTCTCGATATGACAACTAGATCTCGCTGTGCATGTCAACATATAAAAAGTGGTTCAACTGGCCCCGCTCTCCCCTAAACTACTGGGTTATTTTGCACCCATTAAATGAAACTTCTGCTCCATTTCTACCCATTGAACCTCAATATCATGATCCACCTGTCCATCACTAGGCATTCTTCCTTATTACATAGAATCTTTGAATGGCATGACAATTTATAATTTTAAATGACAATATTTTTATGTTTCTTCTGTAGGTAGGTAGGTAGGTAGGTAGGTACACCAGACTGCTATGGACACTTTTCCAAGCTGGTGGGGCAAAAAATCTAATGTATGTCTTGGTTTGAGTCGTTTGATTGAGTTGATTGATTCCTTTCATTGTCGCGTTTGAGTCGATTGAATCAATTCCCGAAAACTGCTCTGACTTGATTGATTTGATTGGTTTCCCAAATTTGTCGTGATTGAATTGATTGCTATTGATTGAGTCGTATACAACCCTGTTCATATTGAGCACTGAGCAGTCTTATTTAGGAAGTTCATATTTCTTTACATATTTAATTATCAATTCCTAACACAAATGAGGCAAAGTTTATTTTTATCTCGAATATTTATTTAATTTAAAAACCAGAAGGCAATTCACTATCTGCCAATATCTCTGACGGCTTCGCATCGACACGGCCCGATCATACCTACTCATTCGACCGTCATGTAAGCTTCCGCGGCGCGGCTCGCGACTGGGAGGTATACTGTGCCGCTGTGCTACGGTGTACCGCGGCACAGTATACCCAGACAGGCCTCCGGCCGCGGCGGGCTGACTGAAGCACTCCATTCACTTATGGGTCTGTTCCAGTAGCACTTCCTAACACCTCTAAACTCCTCCAAGACCAAGATAGAGGAGGCTGGAGCAGGGCCCTCCTTGGTTTTGTAGGGGCTAGAGCTGCACTGGAACAGGGAAGCAAACTTGGAGGAGATTAGAGGTGTTAGGACTTAGGAAGTGCGACTGGAACTGACCCTGTGCGTCTGTTTCAGTATTCGCGTTTGGACGAACCTACCCGATACTGTTCATCGCTCGGGCTCTACAGGGAGTTGGATCGTCGTGCTCCAGTATTTCAGGTCAGTAAGGCTACTCTAAGATCCAACATGCTTCAGCTCAGCAAACGGAATCCTCTGATCCCCAGATAAAAGGATATCATTCCGAGAGAAGAATGGGGTTTCTCGCAGTCATCTAGCTTTGGTATCCCATTATCTTTATAACTATTAATGGTAATCGATAGCTGGTTGACAGAAAACACTGCACAAGTGGGCTCTCATCTTCCGAATCATCTGCATACCGTTGTGGTCTATGAACAAATGCACAAACTACCGGCCGCGCGCTGACGCCTCCGTCCCGGCCCGCTGCGGACAGGTATGGGAATGCTTGCCGAACGCTACCCGGACGACCAGGAGCGCGGCAACGCCATGGGCATCGCGCTCGGCGGCCTGGCCATGGGCGTGCTGATCGGGCCGCCGTTCGGCAGCTTCATGCTGCAGTTTGTCGGCAAGACGGCGCCGTTCATCGTGCTGGCCGTGCTGGCGCTCGGGGACGGACGTAAGTGACGCATTTAACGCAAATTAATTACAGGATCTTTCATATTCATAAAAATATTATGTTGAAAAAATACCATATAATACAAATTATGTTAGGTTAGCAACATATTTCACACTCCTCCACTTATACTTATATATGTAATTTCCAGGTGTTGTGCAATAAATCGTAGTCTAGTTTCTCGTATGCTTTATCAGTCAGTGCCGCGCCGAGTTGTCCTTGTCGCGTGAATGGGAGACCCCATCGTCTCTAACTCGTGTTTCCGCGTCTCGTTTCAGTGCTGCAGCTGCTGATATTGCAGCCTGGAATCCGGAAACGGCCTGAGGAGGCGCCCTCCCTGAAGCAGCTCATCCAGGACCCGTACATCATCATATGTGCCGGTGCGTAGGAAATGCGCATCTTGAGCATGTTCTTTTATCCCAGTGAAGCCTGGGAAGTTTAGGTGAAAAGTGGTGAGGGTTTTTTAGGTACCTAACTTTGAAATTTTTACGGAAAGATTGTCGAATCAAATTAAAAGTAAATTGGAGGGGGTTTCTTTCTGCGATATTCTGCCAGTCCGGCTTGTATTATTTACTTCGGTGTTTATCTCTTGTCACCTATCACGCGAAGTTGGAATCACCAATGTGCCCCGTAGTCCTACGACTGGGACAGCTAGCTCAAACACACTAGACCTTGTAAGGTTGGGATTTTCAATAGAAAGTCACAATTCTTAACCCGCGCACCGACGGGGGGGGGGCGGATATCCGCCCCCCTGAGGTTTTTCGCGAATTGCGGGAAAACCGCGGCGCGTAGCGCCGCGAAATTTGGTATGACTATTCCCTTATCAATTTTACACATGGTGTGCAAGTTTGAACCTCCTACCTTTCAAGGTCAGGTCACCAGGTCACTTTGAATGACCCAACCTCAAGTCACTTTTTTGCAACTTTGTCACCGTGCCAGAGCTACAGTAGATGTCGGAGGCCTTTGAAAGTCGCAGGATGTTATTAGGTCATTAGTAGCTACAATTTGTATATCTCGGAATTTTGATATCGGTGACCTAAGGTCAGGTCAATTTCGCGACCTCCCCATTATAAGTCAATGGGGGAAAAATCAACTCCCTGTTTTTACCACTAAAACGGGTCGGAATGGCCCCATATACCATACATGACTTCATATACGATCAACCTTCACTACCTTGAGGTCTGTTTTGCTGTTGGGCAGCTGTGAGGTCATGTGACGTCATCAAAGGTCACCAAAGCTTTTTGGCCAATAACTCCGTACAGGAACAAGATACAGACGCGTGGATGGTCTCATTGTGTTCAGCTCGTCAAGACGCATCGAATGATATACATGATGACCTCGAGGTCACGTGACCTGAGGTCAACCTTTGACCTTGACCTTTCGAGGTCAACATATATATCATTCGATGCGGATTGACGAGAGGATCACGATGATGCCCTTAGTTTGTTCCTATCTTGACTAATTCGAAAGTTATTCGAGAAAAACTCTCTCCATATTCAGCGCCGCCATTTTGACTTTTTCGACCCCTGTGACGTCATCTTTGACCTGACCTGAAAATGACCTTTGTAAAAATTGTAGATCTTGACCGTGCGTATCCGATGCCGTTTACCGCTTGTCGCTATCTTGCTTCGTTCTCGAGATCTCAGGGGGGGCGGTCATCCGCCCCCCCCCCCCCCGTCGGTACTAAGTTGGCGCAGACCCCCGTCGGTGCGCGGGTTAAGAATAGTGATTGTCTCTATTGAAAAGTCCCAACCTTTGGATATAGCTCTTTTCACTGACATCTGTTTCCCGAGCAGGCGCCATCACCATCGCCAACACGGGCATCGCGATGCTGGAGCCGTCGCTGCCCATCTACATGATGGACACGATGAAGGCAGACAAGTGGCAGCTGGGCGCCATCTTCCTGCCGGCGTCCATCTCGTACCTGATCGGCACGAACCTGTTCGGACCGCTCGGACACCGCGTCGGCCGCTGGCTGGCCTCGCTGGTCGGCCTCGTCATCATAGCCGTCTGCCTCATGTGTGTAAGTGTACCAGGTACCTCGAAGGAATCTCACCGTAGCCATCTGCCTTATGTGTGTGAGTACAGTGTACCTCAAGAGATCCCTCAGCCGCAGATAGCAAATGACTTCAGTATGATTGTCACAGAGCCACAAACATGTGATTGTCGCTTCACAACAGATTCCTCAGGGCCTTGCATCTGGTCCTCCCGAATATGCCGAGAGCACAGTTTGAGACCTCCCTGTACCAGAGCCCCGTATGCAGCGGCTGACCCTATTGCCGCAAGTGCCAAAGTCTCTAGCATGCAACCCTCCTTCCACACGCAGATTTTGGCCAGCACAGCTGACCATCCTGCCGCATATCTCAGAACATAGGCGGCGGAACGGGGAAGGCACCGGGGCACCGTGCCCCCTTTGATTTTGGCATTTAAACATTAGCCCTATGGGCGTTGCAAGGAAAGAATGAGACCAAAAGTCGGCAGTCCCCCCCCCCTTAATTGAAGGAGTTCCGCCGTTACTGAGAATCTAACATCTGACCGTTTCACCGGACACCGGCAGATCCCACTGGCAGTCAGCATCAACCACCTGATCGCGCCCAACGCCGGCCTGGGGTTCGCCATCGGCATGGTGGACTCGAGCATGATGCCGCAGCTGGGCTACCTGGTCGACATCCGGCACGCGGCGGTCTACGGCAGCGTCTACAGCATCGGCGACGTCGCCTTCTGCCTCGGCTTCGCAGTCGGTCAGTCGGCGAGGGGAGGAGAGGGAACTGGGGAGGAGGGGGAGGGACAGTTGGGAGGAGCCATGCCGGTCAGTCGGCGAGGGGAGGAGAGGGGAGGAGCAGCGTGAGGAGAGGGGGAGGGAGGTGGGAGGAGTCTGTGTGGTTCAGTCGGTGGGGAGGAGGGGAGGGACGGCTGGGAGGAGTTTGTATGGGTCAGTGGCCGGGGAGGAGACGAGAGGACAACTGCAACACGGATTGAAATGAATCTGTTGAAATGAATCCTGGGAAGCTATTATATATAAGTAATTACGAGAACCTGTTCAACATTGCCATGTTTACAGAGACCATATGAGAATTGGGCATTGGTACAACCTAGCGGCTAAATTATTAAGTCCCAGTCGAAATAAAATGCCCTGTCGACGTTGCTGTTGACAAATCCCACTACATGCCAAACGGCACGCATGTATTGCTCCAATTTGTTGAGCCCCTTGGGCCGGGGCCAGTTGGCGTCTGACCCAGTTGTCGCCTGTTTATTATGCTCGGTGTACTCCGATTTAACCCGGTGTGCGCCCCAATTAACCCGATGTGCGCCCCCAATTAACCCAGTGTGCGTCCCCAGGGCCGGCGTTGAGCGGCACACTGGTCAAATCGATCGGATTCAGCTGGATGTTGTACGGCATAGCGTTCATCACGCTGCTCTACGCGCCGCTACTGATCTACGTGCGCAACCCTCCGTCTAGACAACCCGAGAAGGAGGTAAGTAAAAGTCAGACAACCCGAGAAGGAGGTAAGCACCGGTCAGATAACCCGAGGAGGAGGTAAGGTTAAGTACTCCTCAGACAACCCGAGAAGGAGGTAATTACCGGCCAGACAACCCGAGGAGGAGGTAAATCCCGGTCAGACAACCGGACAACGGGATTTGACTCGCCCCCGACAGCCCGGCAGGGATTGTCTGACGTCTCAATTTCCCCGCTCCAGCCAGCCGCGTTTCGTGGACCAGCTGATAGCCCTGTCAAAAGATATGTGTCGTCACGGACAGACAGGACGCCTCGGCCCATTAGCGTGAGAACGTGATGCCTCTCTGATCTCTCCCATTGTGGCTGAGGAGCACAACACTTTATTATCAAAGGGAAGAAAAAGTCACCTGCAATTATTTCCACTGCCTCGAGCTTCGTCTTCTGATTATCATCAACGCAGATAACTTTCGAAAGCAAAGTCGCGACTGAATTTTCTAGCAAGGCGTAAACGATAACTCGAATACACATTCCGGTATGTTGGTCGTATTCTGCTTTTTTGTCGTTAGAGCCAAAAACAACGTGCTCGTTCGACATTCGCTGTCCAATGTCCTCCTAGGTCGTGATTTACGTTCCCCACTGACGAACATTGTTTCTTTCCGCAGTCTCTCTACGACAAGGCGTCGGTACGCTACGTCAGCTACCAGAACGAAGAGGACGAATGATATCCGTGAGCTGCGGGGGTGGGCGTGCCCCGCAGCTCGCCAGCGCCGGCCGGCGGCGCCCTCTGAGCCCGGCTGGCCGCCGGCGCGCCGCGAATGGCTGCGCGGCGCGCCGGCGCGCCGCCCGCCACGCCGCGGTCCCGGCCGGCCCGGGCCGCGCTCCACCGAACCGAACGGGCTGGTTGCCTGGGGACCAATCGATGTTGTGTTCGCTGTTGCGCGTGTCGCGCCCTAGCCTTAAGGGTCCACGCGGCGCGGCAGTGGCCCGGTCGGAGGTGCGGGATCGCGCTCCGGGCCCGCTGGTAACTGCCGACGGACGGGCGCCTCTCACCGCAGCTGAATGACACCCCGGGGACAGATTAACCCTGGCACCCATCTCAGAGCACGGCACCGCAATATCCCACACAGATGAACGGCGCGCTTCCTTTTAGCACGCACTACCCTGCACACCAATGGATATTCACCATTTCTTTGCAGATCGCACTTTGTCCTATCACTTCTAAAACTGGCCTAGTATTGAAAACATTAAATTTCAAACCCTTGCCTTTCCCTCACGGTCGCCCATCCCGCTCTTCGCACGATTTCTGAGCCACAGCGCCTCCTCCATCTTAGTTGAAGGAGCGGCCGAGGAGCGGCGCCACAGTCCCGGTACCAATGGCGCCCCGTCTGCCTGCCGCCACCACCGCGCCGCGTCATGGATGGTCTGAGGGTCCAAATATGTGCCGCAACATTGTTCATTGTTACTTGTCTACAAAAACCACTAAAAACCAATAAAATGCTGAAAAACCGTGTTAGTTTGTCGTGTTGTTTGGGCCTGGCGACTACTATGGATACCTTGACGGGCGGTAAGCACCAGTACCCCTTACTTCGAGTAGACGTCTACTTTACCAGTCGGTGTAAAAAAAATCGACAGGACTTAAAATGAATTAGTAAACAGCATATGAGAACTCAGTGGTCTCGGTAAACATCATCGTACTGCACATGTATATTTTGGAGCAGCTTAGTTCCCTGAGAACAGGAATAAGTATGAAATGCAATTATCAAAAGCGCGAGTAGTGGATAACTCCTGCGACATTTACAACAATGTCTGGAAGATATCGTTCCATGACAACGGGACATAGAACATCCGAAAAGGGTGGGCACAAAAGCTCCCCTCCCCACCCGACGCGTAAGAAGCACAAATATGAGACAGTTCAGAATGAACGGCAGCATTCCCATAATATCATTGGTACGCAGCCTCGCCGCATACGGTTCCATATCTAGTGCCTCTCAGGTCGGGTCTCTTGGCCAATGATCAGCCCAGAGCCGGTGACAGTATGGACTCGTTAATTTTCTACGAGTCAGTCATGCCGACCGCTTTAAGCCAAGGACCTTATGCGATAGATCGCAATGACGCATATTGGCCTTATTAACCATATGACTGTTGTCATCACCTAGACCTGCCGTTCGGACGTCACTTTCACGCGGGGTTTTGTTGGCCAACATCACCAGAAACGAGACAAAGCATCATCAGAGCTCTCCTATCAAAAAGTCGACATCCAATATCAAGTACTGAAGGAATGAACACGCACTCAGACCCCCAGATCACGGAACAATGGAATCTGGCCGGCCTCCGAAGCCGCCACACACTTTCAACTTCATCCGCCATCATCACGCCGGGGTGTTTCTAGCTGTTCTCCTACCCCGACCACCCCTTTCACCGCCCCCCTACCAATGAGTCCCCGCGTCCCCACCTGCGGTCACGGCGTCTTGGCGTCCAGCCGTCGTTAGCTGCTCTCCTCACCGTCTGGAGTCTCCCGTTCCCGTGTGTACTCGTCGTACTGGTCGTACTTTCGGCTGTCGCCGCGCACCCGCTCGGCAGGGTACTTGGCGGCGTTGTGCGCCATCTGGCGCGCGGCCGCGGCCGGCAGGTCCACGCCGCAGACGTTTGACAGGCGCACCAGGTACAGTAGCACGTCCGAGAGCTCGTGTTCGAGCCGCGTGCGGTCGGCGGCCGACCAGCCGGGCAGACCGGCAGACACCTCGCCGCGCCACTGACTGCGGGACGGACCGAGCGGAGGGGTTACTGGGTGGGGACCGACCGAGAGAACAGCTGGGGTACCGAGCGGAGCGGTTAGTTACTGTACAGACCGACCGGGAGAACAGCTGGGGTACCGAGCGGAGGGGTTACTGTGTGGGGACCGACCGAGAGAACAGCTGGGGTACCGAGCGGAGCGGTTAGTTACTGTACAGACCGACCGGGAGAACAGCTGGGGTACCGAGCGGAGGGGTTACTGGGTGGGGGCCGACCGGGAGAACAGCTGGGGTACCCCGACCGGGGAACAGATGGGGTACCCCGGCCGGGACATCAGCTGAGGTACCGAGCAGAGGGGTTACTGGGTGGGGACCGACCGGGAGAACAGCTGGGGTACACCTAGCTAGAGGGCACAATAGGAAAATAAATAAATTACCCAAGATACAAGAGTAGAGTCAATGCGCATTACTTGATTTTACGGGCATTGCTAAATAATAAAAATTAATGTGAATTTATTTGTATGACATATTTTCGATAAATGAGTGCAGCAGCACGATGAACATCATATGAATAATCGCCAAATAGTTTTCGGCTAAGCTTAACCAAGACAGTGATAATCAGATAAATGTTGAACCAAGAAAGATTGGAAGGTATTTTGACTAATACAAGCCTCCAACTTACAGTTAACCATGCTAAAAAGTACGCATCGACCTCCTATGATTACGAACAATCTATATCTACAGTACGCCTTTCACAGAGGCGCTGGTGACTCACAATATTTCCGAGAGCTCGCCCACCTCGCCGACCAGGGCCAGCAGGACGTTACGTGGCGTGTGGTACTGGTTCCAGTCCCGCTCCGAGGCAAACTCCTGCATCTGCGACCGTCTGACACATAGACATACAAAACAGTCAGTCAACATTACAAGAGAGACACAACACAAAGTACACTGTGGTAAGCGTCGTGAAGGCATTTAACTGTTTAAATGGTGATAGGGATGAGAACATAGCGAAGCAAATATAAGTCAAGATAACTCGGCTTTATCGGACAGTTTTGTGGTCTTTATTGCCACTGCTTCAGCGAATTACATTGTCACATTTGTCACATTTTCACAATATTTCCATATTGGCGAGTCGCGGAGGCCAGACATGTGGTCGAATTTACGGTGGCCGAATATGACCCGTGCTGCAAAGTTCATAATTTTTTTAAGCCGGTCGAAGTTTTTTTTTCCGGGAGCCATTTCCGGTAACAATGGGGCAGAACTGGACGCGCGAGATGGCAAACTTGTTACGATCGTTTTGAGGATACCGTCTGGGAGTGTCGTGCGTGGGAGAGGCAGATCAGTACGCCCATGCAGCGACGGCTCAGCACGACTACGTGTGCTTCCCAGGTGAGTGCGCCGTCGAATACAACGCCCAGGTTTCCAGCCTGCGCGCACGGCTGGAGCTCAGCGTCACGGAATGAAATTTTGAAGCAATTTTGAAGCGAGGCAGGTTACGTAGGTTTTGTCGGCTGAATACCATGAGTTGAGCTTTAGCTTTTAGAAGCATTGACTTTCAGGGCGTGTGCGCAGAACCATGCGTTAAGTGACGCTAGTCGCTAGGGATGCCTCCATGCGCAAGATGAGACTCCTGATGTTGTTGCGTGGGCCGCTCACCAATATCTGGGTGCCGTCTGTGCACTGATGTCTGATACTGCATCTGATGTTCCATCAGATACCACTTCACAGCCTAAAGCTTGGAAGAGGTTCCAACTTCCATACATATCATCTGTAAATGATCTCTAACAAATGGGATAACACAATCCTGAACAATTCATTGTTACAGAGCTGTTTGTAGCAGCCATCCTTTAACATGCATCATAGGACTAATCTACTCACATTTCTTCCAGCGATGGTTTCTCAGAAAACTGCACCAGTGGAATGCCATTCTGTGGTGGCGCATCATTTGGAGTCGGTACCTCAGACTGGTTTTGCTCTGCAGAAGCCATGACAAAGCCTGTAACATGTCAAATATAAACATATCAGCATTGTCACATTAGCCTGTTCCAGTGGGTAATGTTGTGAGGACTTTTATCTAGAGGACTTTTGTGAGGATTGTGAATTGTGGTTTGTTCGGGTCGAAGCTTTAAAATTTGGTTTACAAAACTTTGTTAGCGAGTCAAAATCCAAATCGGCTTCAGGGTATCGGTCATGAAATTGAGGTAAATTTAGGTCAATTTTGCGACCGTTACCTACGGGATACCCCAGAACCCGATTTCGATTTACGATTACGACTCGCTAACACTAACAAAGTTTTAGAAATACAATTTGACCTGCTCAGCTCCTACTAGAACGATTTCTTGTGACGGGGTTAAGTCCTCATTCACTTATTACAGATGAAACCCAGATATCCCACCTGAAAGAAAATAAATTGAAATACGGGGTTTCCCGCGCGCTCGTCGCAACTTGGTCGCAACCATTACATCAATATACAAAGCGCACAATAGGCTGAGGGGTCGACAGATAATGCGCAGCTGTGACAACTCAATGCAGTAAACTGCTACTAAATTAAATTAACTGTGTAGGCACGTATGAAGAACATGCGATGCGTCTTTTCTTAATTTGTTGCATTATTTTGCTTCCTAGCTGTTACTTTTAAAACAAATTCAATTGATCAGAAAGAAGCTCCAATGACAATTGATCAACAAAGATCAACATCAAATGATATCAGGCATGTACGGATCAGAGCTCCCAGGGACGGATCCCTGCTATCCAAATACATGCTCTCAGTGGATCACAAAAGCAAACGACACCTTAGGATATTAGCTCTCATTAGATCCCCGACGATAAATTAACCCTCGCCCGTATCGGTGTTAAACCAGCCGCGAACGCCCGTAAAGGGGGGGGGGGTCCGTTGGACCCCCATTGAACGGACCATTGCCGTTTGGCCCCTGATCGAGCTAGAGCTTTGTGGAAAATTGTTTGTTTTGTTTTCTTGGTTGTTAAACGACGCATCAGTCAGACTTGACTATTAGCGTCGGTTCTTCTTATTCGTCTTGCTGTTCTTCGGGGCTGGAAAGCCTGGCTAAAGCCAGTGGGTCATAATCGAGTCTGGGGAATGTGAGACAGGTATACCAGGAATTTAGGACTGACAGGAGCATGAAGGACATGGAGGATGGGAAAGAGAGAGTAGGAGTATGATGAGTTTCAACATGTGGGATAACCATCTGTGTGTAGTATGTGTAACCATGATGAGGTCGTTCTGCTATAGTTGTTCTAGCAGTTGGGTTCTCCGAAGGTAATCACAGACTGCCTCTATGAGAACCGGATATTCATCACTCAGGAGATGTGTTAGATCGAAAGAAACATTCATTGTAGTACATAGTCGTCTGAGGTTTCGTCTGTCCATTGTGTACTTGCGGCAGTGTAAAATGATGTGTACCACACTTAATGGGCTGTTGCATGTTGTGCATAACTCAAATCTCGAGTTGTTGAAGAGCCCGCTATGGGTCAGTCTAGTATGCCCTAGTCTAAGCCGAGCAAGGGCAACCTCTTCCCTTCTTGACTTTCGGTTTGATGATTCCCATTCCCCGGTGTCAGGTTTAATCGCTTTAAGGAAAGTCGGTCCACTGTCCTTCCACGACCTGGAAAACCAATTTGCAACAGATCGTCTGAGCATGGGCAGTATATCTTTGTAATCGGGGGGCATGGGTGTGATGTCCTCTTTAGTCAGTGCTTGTTTAGCGCGACTGTCTGCCATTTCATTTCCAGGTATTCCAACATGGCCTGGAATCCACATGAGGAGGACATCCTGATGATTTTGGTCTATTTCATGTAAGGTCATCTGGATGTCCTTCACCACGGACCTCGAGTTACCAGTATTTGTGAGACTCTGCAGTGCCGATTTGCTGTCACTGCAGACAATGGCTCTGGGAACTCTGCGAGAAACGATATACTGTAGAGCTCGTAGGATGGCAAACAGTTCAGCACAGTGCACACTGGTGTCATCTGGTAAGCGATCGTCGAAGTAAACATGTTCAAAGACAAAAGCACATGCGGTGTTTAGGTTCTGCTTGGACCCATCCGTGAAAAAGATGGTAAAATCAGGGTACATCGCAATAGTCTGGTAAAAGCTCGCCCGTAACTCAGCTGGAGTGCACAAATTCTTGGAGGACACTGGAAGATGTGTGTATTGGGGCCCTTTGAGAGTCCACGGTGGAATCGGCAAAAGAGCGCGCGCAGTGGGTATCGGTAAGGCAACCCGCAGCCGATCAAGATAGCGCTGTACTCTGGCACCAATGGGAAAACCAGACCTTTTCGGAGGTACATCACGGTTTCTATCATACAGGTAACTCATCTTTTGCATGGCCGTGTACGCTGGGTGGTTGAGGTCCCCTCGGACTCTCACAGAAAATCTTATTGTCAGCTCGACTCTCCGTAACCAGAGTGGATAGACATTTGCCTCGGCAAGCAAAGCTGGAATGGGAGTGGTGCGGAACGCTCCCGTCGCGAGTCTGATAAACCTATTTTGAAGCGGTTCAAGTTTTCTCAGCATCCCTGCCGGTCCACCGTCGTATACCTGTGAGCCATAGTCTATCACTGGTCGTACGAGTGTTTTGTAAAGACGAAGCATAGTTTTCCTGTCTCCACCATGTGCTACCCCAGAAATGCACTGTAACAAGCTCTGTCGTTTAATAACCTTTGTTTTCACATGCTCAATATGTTGCTTCATGTTCATCCGGGAGTCGAAGACAATTCCTAGGAAGCGTGCATGGTCAACATAAGGGATATCAACACCTTGAATGGACAGTGTGCGATCTGGGGGCAGCCGAGTGCGATAACGGCTGAAAATAATAGCAGAGGACTTCTGACCCGAGAAAGTCATGCCCCATCTGTCAGTCCATCTCTCTAGACAGCCAAGCGCTCTCTGTAACTTAGCGAGGACCGCAGATAAGTCCGACCCCTGTGCCCAAATTGCACAGTCATCGGCAAAAAGAGAGTAACTGACACCATGTGGTAAGTGGTGGCATATATCATTGATGAATAGGAGAAACAAGGTTGGTGATAAGACCCCACCCTGCACCACACCATTCTCTTGACGAAATTCATCTGACAAACCTTTGCAGTCGACTCGGAATGAACGACCAGACAGAAAATTCTTGACGAAGATCGGCAAGTGTCCTCGGAGACCTATATTCTCAAGTTTCTGAAGGAGGGCAGGAACAGAAACCATATTATAAGCCGAATGCATGTCCAAGAAAACAGCAACTGTGTAAAACCGCAAGTAAAATCCACATCTGATGTCGGTTTCTAATCGCACAGTGTTGTCAAGGCATTGTCGTCCTTTTCGAAAGCCAGACTGATACGGCGAGAGGATATTCTGTGATTCCAGATACCACAAAAGCCGAGCATTCAGCATGCGTTCAAGGGTTTTGCATATGTTAGAAGTGAGTTGGATGGGTCTATAAGATGATGCTAATTCTCGTGGTCTGCCACTCTTGTGGATGGGGATGATGTACGATTTCTTCCACTCTTGGGGAAAAACATCATTCGCCCATATGATATTGAACATCTTTAAAAGCTCTTTCTTAGATGTTGGACTGAGGTGCTCAAGAAAAAAGTAGTGGACACCATCAGGGCCGACAGACGTAGCTCCGCAATGTCCCAAAGCTGTGTCAAGTTCAGCCATAGTAAACTCACTGTTATATGTCTCAGTGTTGTTGCTCGTGAAGTCAAATGTCATTTCTTGTAACTCACGAGCCCGAGCCTGGAAGGCCGGTCTGTGGTTAGTGGAGTCACTGAGGGATGAAAAGTAATTCCCAAATATGGCAGTCACCTCATCAGGGCTATCATAACGCCGACCATTTTGAACAAGAACTGGTAATGAGTGAGAGCTCGTTGGTTTGCCGCCAAAGGCGCGAATCATGCCCCAAATTTTGGACAGCGGTGTAGACGATGTAAAAGAGTTGATATGCTGGATCCAACTCTCTCTCTTGGCAGTTCGCAGTACGCGTTGGGTAACAGCTCGTTCCCGCTGCAAATCAAGCAAGTGAGCGGGACACACACAGCGTTTGTATCGAAGGAGAGCACGCTTCCTCCTGGCAACCGCCCTCTTACATTCATCATTCCACCACATGTTAGATCGTTTAGGGCTCTGCCTGCTTATCTGTGGTACATGCTTTCTAGCAGAGTCTAAAATAGTTTGGGTAACCATTGAGCATACATTGTGGGGCTCAGCAGATGAGACCTTGAGTTCACATTCTCTGCTGTAAGCCTTCCAGTCCACACGTCTGACAGACCAGCGCAGTCGACAGCTGGGGTAGCTGTCCGGTGTGGATGTGCAGAAAGATGGCAATATGTCAATAGGGAAGTGATCACTGCACCGATTGTCACCTTGCACCTTCCATCCTAGGAGTGGTGCCAGATTAGTTGTGCACACTGTAACGTCAATGTGGGTCATTGCTCCAGTATATACATCCAAGCGGGTTCCTGATCCATCATTGAGTACATGTAGATCATATTGAGCCACAAGATCTGCCAGTATCCTGCCTCTCCTATCATTGTGTGGTGAACCCCAAAGGGCATGTTTTGCATTGGCGTCTGTGCATATCACATAGTCAGTTTCTAATTGTAGGATAAGTTGCTCTACCTCTGTGCCAGTGAAAGGCACATTTGGAGGGAGGTACAGTGAGCATACAACCAATCTCTTATTATTGATGTTCACATGGCAAGCCACTGCTTGCAGAGTGGTTTGGAGTTTTATTTCACAGTGAGGTATAGTGTTTAAGACATAAAGTGCCACGCCACCTTGCCTTGTTTCAGCATTGCAATTTGTTGTGTATAAACTGTATCCAGGGATTGTAAAATCATATCGGTCATTGTCACGAAACCGTGTTTCTTGTAAGCATATGCACAGAGGTGATTTCTGTGCTAAAAAGAATTTGCATTCGGCCCATTTCCCAATCAATCCTCTTGCATTCCATTGCAGAATAGACATGAGGAGTGTGTAGTACGTGGATGTATGGAAGTCCCTAGCGGACTGGCTAAGAGTAGCTAGAGGCTTTTGTTGAAAAAGGTTGGCTCTGAAAAACTAAACTAAAAACGGCTTAGTTTAGTAGGCTGTAGTCTGTAAACGTAGAGCTAGATCACTGTCTTCTCTCCCAAGACTTTCTTTGTACGTATTGCTTTTTACCCCTGTCCAGCGATCTACTCGCTCGAGTGAACACTGGTGAAGGGTCGATCTCATCACCTGAGATCAGTTGTCCCTGATGTTTGTCAGCACGTTTTGTTTTTCCTGCAACTTTCCACTGAGCTAGTTTGCCCTCCCCTCGAGGATGTGGCTCATTCCCAATGTTTGTCACATGGATCGCCCCCTCACCATCACAGGGCGACACTCCAGCCGCACCCCCATCATCCATGGCATCATCAGTAACATTTCTTTCATCTGCCCGAGTGTCCCTCATATCCAGTGTCTCCACAGGACTATCTAGGGCTGCTTTGGATGCTGTTCCAGATCTCTGTTTGTCAGCTGTCTCCTTACCCTCAATCACAGCATTCCCCTGTAATATTTCTTTGGGTACAAGTTGTTTCAGCAGTTCAATCATCTCACTCATCTTTGACTCTAGTTTGTTAACTTTGTCAGTCAGCTCGGCCTCCTTTTTGCTCATCACACTGGGAGTGCGAATTGCGGTGGCATATGTCTGAGGACTGGAACGGGGTTTGTCATAGTTTGTTTCATACACCTTCCTGGCCTGTGGGTATGAGATATCCTGCTCAGTTTTAATTCTGCAAATCTCTTTCTCTTTTTTCCAAGCATCGCATTCCCTTGACAGACATGTGTGTCCCGGTTTCTCACAGTTTAGACATTTCATTTCACATTCTCCATCATGCTTTGGTTTCCCGCAGCGAAGACAGCGGGCCTCCCTTGTGCATTTGGCTTCAGAGTGTCCAAAAAGGCCACATCTGTAGCACATCAGTGGGTTGGGTACATATTGGTGGACATGGTACGTCACATAATCCAGCTGAAGTTTCTGAGGACAGGTTGGCTGGTTAAATGTCAGGAGCAGTGTTGGGGTGTTCTCCACCTTTCCATTGAGCTTTTTAGTGAACCTTTTGGCTCCCACCACACCATACTCCTCCAGCCAGCCAACTATCTCAGTCTCTGAGAGGTCAATAAGGTCATATGCGTTGATGGTACCGCGTGATTGATTCAGCTTTGCATCTCTCACCACCTCACACTGTTCATCCCCAAAGATGGTTGCTTTGAGGAACCTTTCCGTCTGTTTTTGTGTTTTTGTTTTAACGAGCAGACAACCGTCTGCTAAAAAGTTGGCTTTATCCAACTTCTCCACAGCTCCCAGGATTCCCCTCACACCTGCCTGAATCCAGGGCCATCCTTTGGAACGAAATGAATTCCCCGAACTCAGAGCGATCCTGAGATACGAACCAGCCTTGTCAGGCTCTGGGAAAAACAGCTCGTCTGGCCTACCTCTCTTGACAGGTCGATCTCGACCTACCATTTTCAATCCATCACCCAGTACTCACTGAAAAGCACCAATATAGCTTCACTGAACTTTGAACAGGAAAAATCAATAGCCTACAATGTCTTCCGCACTCCGACGCTCCGACGCTCCACCGTTTTCGCGCCAAAAATCCTTGACAAAGGGCCACGCCCTTCCCGCTCGAAGCCTCCCGAAAGAATGCGCTTTGTGGAAAAAACGAGCGTGTTGCTCGTGACGATAGCAAGCCGATTTACCCCGCGTTCGATGTCTCTCGGACGGCGAAGATTCTACGCCGTCCGGCCAATCACGTTCCATAACCGCAGCCGAGCCCCCGCTGACCTTGGACGGGATTGGCCGGACGACGTAGAATCTTTGTCGTCCGAGAGACATCGAACGCGGGGTAAGTTTAAGGTCCTAGCCCCTAGGTCATTGGTTGACCTTCTCCAGGTCAGGTCATTGACCCTAAAGCCGGGAAAATCGGGACCTGTTAGAATGTCGTGAAGTGTGGCTGTTATGCTATGCTGATCACAAATAACATGGTAGTTTTGATCACAGATGATGCCCTCATGCATTTAGGCCTGGTCGGATCAGGTTAGGTCAGGTCAGTCGGGTATTCGTACTGACCTATGATCCGGATGGATCTTGATAAATTAGAGTTAGATCTATGATCCCATCGGGAACCGGGTCCAAGATCAAGATCGGTGGGATCATATCCCAGATCCATTTTCTCGGATCCATGCACATGTCTGAAACTGATACAAGTTTGGCACAAAGGAAGCTACTGGACTATGTAGTCACTGTCCACCGAAATGAGGCATGCGCCGTGCTCGGTGAGTGCCGCCTATTCCACACCAAGCTTATCACGCCTTATACAGGGTGATCCAAAAAATTTGGAACCCCTAACTTAAAATGTCTATAAGTCCAAAAGTATTCATTTTATTGACAAATCGCAAACACCATTAGAAAGAACATTAAATCTCTCCTCAACATCCCACCCGGATCCGTCGCACGAAAAGCTACCAACCTTGAAGACTACGTGGTCCCTTCCGCACGTCAGACTCGACAGGCAAAGAAGTCTCAGACTGAGCAGTAGAATATACAAATCCCTAGCTTTCTGAATGAGTCATTTTTGATTGGGCATGCCTGATATCTGGTCTTTGAAATGTGTGAAATAGTTTCAAATGGAAAGAACACAAATACAAATACAAATACTGCATGATACAAATATTGCAGCACATCACAAAGTACATGTTATGCATATTGCATAGTACAATAAACTTGTCACTCAAAATATCAAAAATAGCAAGTACAATTAGTAATGCCTACTTACCAAACATAATAAAACATGTCATACTGTGAAATATGACACTGTTTTGGTGCAGTATGCTTGGGACGGCTTGCTTATGAATGGTTACAATACTGCCTACCATACAGCTCTGAGCTCCAACCCACTGTCTGCACCTCACATCGGATACCCTTGTCTGGTCTGTCATGATAATGCTGGTCCCTTTACTGGAGCTCTCATTAACTGATCCTCTCACCTAATTGATCACTTTGATCTGACAGAACCCTCCAGGCCTACATCTGCCAGCTCTGCCAGGGTGCTATTGGAGCTGCGTGGATGTGGGTGGAATGATTGTGTGAGTGGATGGATGAATGTGGTGACAAATCACCTGAACCTGGCAGAAAGGTCGTTTTAACTATTTTAACATGGAGACTGGAGGAGTTATTTGCTATCATTGGAATTTCTGACTGTTACAACTTCACAGTATATCAGTTACTGGGTTGCTCCTGGACCAGCACCTGACAGTTGACATGGAGTTATGTTATGATACTAATTGGTGTGAAAAGACAGACATCGTAACAAATAACAATGAAAACGACATGGAGCCGGAGGCAGGTATTGGTTGTAATTAACAGCAACATCAACTACTTCATAAGATGGGCTGTCTCATGACATCTGCTTCCTCAACAGCATGCTCATAAACACCTACAAAATCATAGCAACAACACAGCTTGTGATCACTAGCATGTATGTTAAACAAAATCAAAATGGAATAGCAACAAAAAGTACAATAACTGATGTCAATTTAGCACTTCAATTTGTGTGCAAATTGTGATGATTTGTTGCCTGTTGACCAGTGATGGTGTGTCCAATCGGAAATGGCTAATCACAATAAGGAAATAAAATATTTCACTTATCTTCAATATTGCTAGCCTGGATTTGTGTTTACCTAAAATTTATCCAATGCTGCACTGATACTCATTGCCTGTCACGTTTCTCACGTTTCATTACCCAATGAAACTCACCACATCACAAAATGACTCCTTTCCTACATGTTTCCACACGCCTCCCCCTCGTATTCTCTCACTCTCTCGCTCACTCTGACCTTCAAACACCACAAGCAAACGTAAACAATGAGTAGGTAGTATGGAAACCACGTGCTAACTTCATTCATAAAATAACCTTCAAATGATACAAACAAAATACATGAGTTACCGTGGATTATCACGTGACCTTATCAAGTTTTTTTCTTGCCAAAGTTGAAACAATGCAAATCACAAATAACCTAAAAACAAATAAAACAAAATACAAATGAATCTTCTTGCCATGATGTTCTATGCTTGGTATGAAGTTATTAAAAACAAATGCAACGAACATTCATTACTATAAAGTCACGTGACTTTTTCCATATCAAATAATGAAAATAGTCAGCCTTGGGCTTCCCTCACATGGGTTAGTCCGCCTCGTTTCAACGCCAGCCAAGAGGCGCTTGTTGCGTCGAACTGGTGAGGTGCTGGACATTGATTGTGCTATTTTCTGTTAGATTAGACATACCATACTTGAATGAATCTAGTAGAATGTACTGATTCAAATGGATCTCTTGATACTATAATATTTAATCCCTTCCAAAGATTAGCATCATCTGATCTGCACCTGACTCATGAAAAATTTGAAGAACTGAGATCTTCATGCAAATATTTCTCCCTTCCCCAAACACAAAATTTGAAAACTACTCCTGACCTCAACCAACTCAGTATCCTGCATGTTAACGCCAGATCTATTTCATCTAATGACAGATTTGATGAATTCCAGCTTTTCCTACAAAGAACACAATGTACATGGCATTTCATATGTGTCTCGGAAACATGGTTATCAAATGAATCAGTAAATAGTCATCAGCTTCCTGGTTTCACAGGATACTTCAACAACAGGGTCGGAAGGAGTGGAGGAGGAGTTGCAATTTATGTCAATGATAAATATGTTAAATCCTCATGTGATATAAAATTAAGCACAATGTCATGCACCCAATCCCTTTTTATTGAATGTCAAATAACAAGCATAACTGGAGTGATTGTTGGCATTATATACAAACCTCCTGATTTGGTAAACAACTTGTTTCTAGATGAACTCACAGCCTCTCTTGAACAGATTGAGAAAAAGAATAAATCAACATTTATTGCTGGTGACTTCAATTTTGACTTACACAATATTGAACAGGACAGTGCATGTCTAGAATTCTTCAACATCATGACTTCTCACAGCTACTGGCCAACAATTTCAAAATCAACAAGAGTCTCGGAGGACAGATGGTCACTGATTGATAATATTTTTTTGCAATAACCTTGAGCTCTTGTCCTATTCTGGCATCATATATGATGACTTTTCTGACCACTTCCCTATATTCACATGCTGTACTAAAAAAATCAACCCACCTGAAGACAATTGGATTACCACCTTCAATTATAACAAAGTCACTGAACTACAAGAATACCTATCCCAACAGCTCTCAACATTCCATACCATCCCTGATGCAAATACTGCAGCTGATACACTTATCAATGCATACTCTTCAGGCATAGCATTGTTTAGCATTAAGAGGAAGTGTACTAGGAAAACAACAGCCATAAAACCTTGGATATCTTCAGCAATTCTCACCTCAATAAATACCCGTAGCACTCTATATAGAGAAAAAACAAAGAATCCTACAAATAGAAACAAACTTGCCTATCAAAGACATAGAAACTGCCTCAATGGCTTGATAAGGGAAGCGAAGAAAAAGTACTTTCAGGAACAATTATTGCTTCATAAGACAAATTCAAAGAAAATGTGGGAACTACTCAACAGTTGTATAAATAAGAATCCTAGAAAATCTGAAGTATCTACTGCTTTCAGTGATGCGCATGGAAATCCCATTGAAGACACCAAGCAAGTAGCTCACTTATTTAACAATTTTTTCATATCAATTGGTGAGAAGCTTGAAAAAGAAATCCCAAATACCAGAACTGATCCCCTGGATAGTGTCACTTCCAGTGAAAACACATTTGATCATTTTCACCCAACAAATTCTGCAGAATTAGACTCCATGATAAGAAATATGAAAAATGTTGGTGCTGGTATTGACAACATCAATTCAAAAATATTCAAAAATACATATTCAGCAATACTCAGTCAATTGGTTCATTTAATAAACATATCGTTGAGTACTGGAACATTTCCTGAAAGTATGAAGATGGCTGTGGTGAAGCCATTATACAAATCTGGAAGTAAAAATATATTTAGCAACTATAGACCCATTAGTATCCTTCCCTATCTTTCCAAACTTCTAGAAAAGATTGTACACCAGAGAATCAATGCATACCTCATACAGAATGACATATTATGTAAGGATCAATTTGGCTTTCAAAAATCCTTATCAACATACATGCCTATAGTACTCCTGCAAGAACGAATAACAAAAAGCATGGAAAATGGGAAAATGTCCTCAGCGGTATTCATTGACCTTAAAAAAGCATTTGATACAGTGAACCACAACATACTCATCAGCAAATGTCGTAAATACGGATTTACTGGTCGTGCTCTTCACTTTATCAAGTCATATCTCACAAACAGACAACAATGTGTAGAATTTAAAAGTACTAGATCCTCTTTTCAAAGTATTAAGCTAGGAGTGCCCCAAGGCTCTATCCTAGGCCCCTTACTCTTCCTTATATACATAAATGACTTAAAAAACGTATGCAAAAAATCAGAATGCCTTCTATATGCTGATGACACAGCCTTACTTTTTGAAGGTGAAAATACACAGGAACTACAAGAAAATATGAATAAAGAACTTGAAGCTGTATCCATTTGGCTTCAAGCAAACAAACTCACACTCAACGTACAAAAAACCATTTACCAAGTATATGTAAGTAGGTATAATATTATTTAGTGGCCGAGAGCCGTGAAGGATGCACGGCTAAATCGTAGGGCTGTTCACGACGTCGGTTTATCCCGTTTAATAAACCGTAAACATGTTTATTTTTTGAAGCACCAATCAGCGTCGACCTGATCCTGACGTCACATCCCGTCAATGACGTCAGACCTCCGCCGTAAACCGTTTATGCGGTTGATGCCTCCGAGCATCAACATGGCGCGTAAACGCGTTAATGTGACAATTATGGCGATATGCGGCAAACTCGTGAGGCGAGTTGTGAGTTAGGAAATTTGAATTCGGATAGTTCTGGGGCTGGTAGGTGGGTAAATGAGTTTTAAACAACCTTGCAGAGGTCTGGAATGGTAGATTTCATTATTTCATTGAAATTAATGCCTATTTTGAGCATCGTACTCTGCTAACTAGCGTCTGGCGTCGTGGGTATTTTGTGGTGAAAACTGTCATTATTCTTGCAATATGTCATGACTTATGAGACATTTTTCCATCAGATTATCTTTTATTTGCAACTTTTACAGTATCGTCTCAACTCTCAACTGCTTATTAGTTGTCACTGTGTTTCGTAAACATTTGTGTTTCGTAAACGTAAACACCATGTGACGTCACAGCCGGGAACGTGCCCCGAGGGCAGTTTATGTAAACCACATAAACCGACGTCGTGAACAGCCCTCGTGTTCCCGGCTGTGGCGGGAAGCGGTCGCGCGTCGGCGCGCGAGCAGAGCCAGTGCTGCCAGATTTGGAGGATTTCCGCAAATCTGGAGGATTTTGAACTCTATTTGCGGACAAATTTCGCTTTTGGAGGATTTTTGATTCTGGAGGAAAATCTGGAGGATTTGTCGCCCGATTATTATATTCAATTTCATGGAAAAATATAACACATTCAATACTAAAAAGGCATTTTCCTGCCCAGCGTCACCCTACCCGTTAGGATATATCACGCCTCACCGTGAGACTGCAGAATGTCTCAGTCTGTAGCTATATCTACGAGGGTCGAGGGTACCAAACTACACCTTTTTGCGTTGTTCGATGGCCAATCAGCAAAACCCATTCGTCCGATCAGCACATAGGTGGCGCCAGTGAGAGGCATTCCGGCAAAACCTTCAGCATATGGGCAAAACGGAATGCTGATCCCACTCCACAGTTCGTCAGTTGGTATAACATTCGCTATTCGACATAACTGATTGAGTTCCGGCAAAACCTTTGACGATTTGGATAAATGCTTCGTCATTCGTTAATATCCCTTCGTCGTTCACCAAAACATCCCCATGCTAATTTCGGCATTCCTCATAACATTTCGTCAAAACTAAAAACAGATCGCCCCTTTACAGAGAAGTATAAATATGACCGGGTTTATACAGTGCAGTGCGAGGCATAGGTGGCGAAACTCGTAGACCATTGATCTACATAAAAATCGGTAGCGTTCATGAACGCCATAGGTACAATGTAGATGGACGTAGCTGACATGTTATCGGCTGATTGAAGAATGGACAGGCAACAGAGCAACAGGCTGGATAAGTTAACCCCGCCTCAAACACCAAGGAACAGGCAACAGGCTGGATAAGTCAGCCCCGCCCCCAAAACCAAGGTGTCCGGCCGGCAGGGCCCGGCTTGCCATCTGTCAGCCATTCCCTCGCGAGTCCGACCGGCGCGGCCGCCCGAGGCGTTGTCCCATGACATCGCACGGGCAGTGACGCGATAATGACGGCCGACTTCGTGGTTTGTATCGAAGCGTTTAGGAGTCCGACGCTCAAGAATCTACATGCCTACTCGGTATGGCGCCGGCAGTCTCCTCGTAGCTCTATGGTATAACTGCCTTTTTCGGAATTCAATGGTTAATTGGTTGCAAATTGCGCTGGAACTGTCATAAGCCTCATCCCTGAATGCGTGATTAACGTTAAACATTGAATATGGCTAGATAAGCACTACATCATTGACATTTTGATCATTGACGAAAGTTTTAAATAAACAGTCATTGTTTACGCACAGTACCGATGAATTTTGCACATTGACTAACCATTTTGTGAAATGTCGAAGCATTATGACCATCTGACAAAGTGTTTTGCCTATGACGAACATTGTGCTCAATGACAAAGAGTTATGCAGAATGGTTAAATGGAGTCCAGCCTGTTTCGCCGACCGTCAAACAGTGATGCACATCGCCGATGGGTGAATGACGCTTGTCCAAACTGATGCCGAAATGGTTATGACGATTGGCCATCGAACAACGCAAAAAGGTGTACTGGCTGTCTAAGGGGGACATTTGGGGCAAATGCCCCCGGCCCCCTGCAGCGCCCGAAATCGACGAAAATATTCGTTTTTTATAATAGGAAAACTAAACAGCTTTTATAAGAAAAGGTATCTTTTAAACTGCACAGCAGTGCGAAAGGATTCGAAATCCGATGAGTTTTTAGAATTTGGTGAAACTTTTTTGGGGGTATAGCCCCCCGCAGCGTCCAAGACCGCCTTTCTATATCTACCAATAGGATTTGGAGGAATCTGGAGGATTTTTTGTAACTGATCTGGAGGATTACAGCCTTCCCCATCTGGCAGCACTGAGCAGAGCAGAGCAGAGCGCTGGGCAGAGGGTGTGTGTGTGGAGCGCGGTCGGAGGCGCGGCTGGTTGTGTGTTGTGTGTTCGGTCAAGCTGAGAACACAGGAATACAGAGACATGCAGTAAGACCGGAGGCTGTATCTGAAGACTGAGGTGTCTTACATTGGTGGCAGCGGTGGTTGTGGTTGCGAACCGGGTTGTGTTGGCCTAACACAGTCTTGGCCTGATAAATTGTTTGATACGGAACCGATCAGCTGCGAGCTGTTATATAAACATTTGATTTTTTTCACGCCCCAAGTGATACGCAGTGATTTACGAAGACGTCGTGATTATCTCAAGAGGAAATGGCTCACTTCGCGCCACCCAGGTATGACGGTCGGGGGTCATTTCGTCGTTTCCGAGAGGATTTTCAGAGTTTTTGTGCCGTGCAGTCGTTCACGGGTGAGGCGACTCTGAACTGTTTGCCGCTGTGTCTGGATGGAGCGGCCCGAGAGGCGTTCGACACGTTTGAGCGTCCTGCTGACGGCTCAATCGACACTCTGCTAGACCGTCTCGGAGCCGTGTTCCCGGACGCTAGCGCCTTGGACTGCCACAGCGCGCTGCAGGCGCTCAAATTCGACCCGACGGCTCAGTCACTGGACACCTTCATTGTTCAGCTGCGCGGCCTGGTCACTGCCGTGTTTGGCGCCCACTCGCCTGATACGCATCTCTTTCACTATTTCCTGGCCGCCTTGCCTCAGCGGTTGGCTCATGCAGTGGTGTCTTTGGGATCTGTGACCTTTGATGCAGCCGTAAAAAGTGTGCAAAACGTGCTGGCTGCTGATCGTCTGTCTCGGGGACCGGTGGGCCAGGGACAGCGCGTGTGTGCAGTGGGCGGCGATGGCGCCCGGTCCGAGCCCGCCCTCGACCAGGCGGAGGCTGGGCCGGCCGGATCGGACTCAGAGCGACCGGGGGTGCGTAAAGTGGGAGGCGAGGCTGCAGAACCATCAGTGCTGGAGCAAATTCTGCGCCGCATTGGGCAGCTGGAGTTGCAGCTGGCTGCTACTAACCGGATGGGACAGATGAGGCATGACCGGGCCCGGGGACGACAGGAGTGTGACGTGTCAATGCCCATATGTCTGTGTTGTGGGGAGACGGGTCACGGGAAACCAGATTGTCGTTTCCGTCTAGCCAGGTGCTTTGCCTGTGGGAAGGTGGGCCATGTTCAGCGCACGTGCCGCCTCTCGGGAAACGCCGGAGGGGAGGGCGCTCAGGGCGGCGCGCGCGCTCCCCGGTCACTCGGCCGCCGGGACCGAGAGTTTTGAATAACTGCGCTGCATCGGCGTCGGACATTACGGTCAAGGCAAAGGTTAGTAAAGTGCCAGCGCAGCTTGTTGTGGATACAGGAAGTGCTATAACAATAGTTCACAGGCGGATTTATGATCAGATTTCAGCGCGTCCCCAGCTACAACGTTGTGACGTCACCGCTAAAACTGCAACTCAACAGCCGTTGCGCCTGCTCGGTCGGTGTGCAGTGCATTTTGTTATCGATAATGTGTCATACCCGCTCTCTGTGTTTGTATCCGACGAAATCGGTCCCATCGACTGCCTCCTGGGCATGGATTTTTTCGCGCAGTACCCGTTTGTTCTTAACTTATCGACGAAGCAGCTGACACCTGCAAACCAGGTGAACCGTCAGCCGGTCGCCACGGTGTTGCCTGAGCGACCGACGACTCGTGTGTGCAGGGTGTCTGTACAGGAAACGTACGCTATTCCCCCAAACTGTGAGGTTGTGATCCCCGGCCATGTCGATGATGCTGATTTTGAGGGAGAGGCTGTGTTCATTGCCGACGTCGCAGTCAGTGGGTTGACGTTCCTGGACGGACTGGTTGATGTGAAGCCGGGCGGCAGTGTTCCGGTCGTGGTGCGTAACGTGACGTCATCCTCGGTCTCGGTGTCTAAGGGCAAGGGCCTAGGATCAATGGAAGCCGACTTCTCCATTGAAGGGGAGGGGAATGATGCAGACAATGGGGTGTCAAATGGTCCCAGCTCTGGCGCGGGTGATGCAGACAATGGGGTGTCAAATGGTCCCAGCTCTGGCGCGGGTTCCTTGGAGGATTTGGTCGATCTGTCTGATGTGTCGCTAACGAGTCGGCAGCGGGAAAAGTTCTTTGCTCTGTTGCGCCGGTACCCCTCGTTGTTCTCAGACCAGCTTGGTCACTGCTCACTAGTTGAGCACGTAATCGACACGGGCACTGCCAAGCCGGTGCGATCAGCTCCCAGACGAATTCCCCCACACCTGGAGACAGAAGTAAAGCAGCGCGTGCAGGATATGGTAGATCAGGGGGTGCTGGAGCCGTCTGATGGCACTTGGTCATCACCGGTAGTGCTGGTGAAGAAAAGAGACGGTTCTGTGCGAATTTGTGGGGATTTTCGAAAACTTAACCGCGTGTGCCAGGTGCCAGCCTTTCCAATCCCAAGGGTTGATGTCCTACTTGACAGCCTGGGAGGTAACTCTTTGTTTTCGGTGCTCGATCTAAAAAGCGGGTACAACCAGATGAGCATCCGAAAGGAGGATCGATCCAAAACGTCCATCACGCTGCCGTTTGGGCTTTGGCAATACACAACGTGCCCATATGGCCTCAGTGGTGCCCCGAGTTCGTTCGCCAGACTGTTGAGTCTTGTATTGGGTGAGTTGGCTCCCACTGATGCAGTGAGCTACTTTGATGACATTTTGGTTTTCTCTGGCGATTTTGACACGCATCTTTCACGTCTTGAGAAGGTGTTCCGTCGTCTGTCGGCTGCGAATTTGACTCTCAACCTCTCAAAGTGCAAATTCTTTCAATCAGAGATCACTTACCTGGATCACGTGGTGTCGTCTGATGGGGTCAGTCCCGATCCAGAAAAGGTAGACAAAGTAAAGGATTGGCCGGTGCCTATGAATGAGAAGGCATTGTCACAGTTCTTGGGATTGGCAACGTACTTTAAACGGTACATCAAAGATTTTGCTGCTATCGCGGCTCCGCTGCATCACCTCACCAGGAAAGACGTAGACTTCCATTGGGATGCGGAGGCTCAGATGGCTTTTGACTCGCTAAAGGCGGCGCTGTGCACGGCTCCGGTTCTGAAATACCCTGACTTTTCCCCGGGAGCGAGCGAATTCGTACTAGACGTGGATTGTTCAGGATCAAAGATGGGCGCGGTTCTGCTGCAGAGGGATGGACAGGGTGAGCGGGCAGTGGCATTTGACAGTAAAAGCCTGTCTAAATCCCAGCGGCAATATTCAGTCACTAAAAAGGAGCTACTCGCAGCTGTGACGTTTGTGCAGCAGTTCCGACATTACCTTTTGGGTCGTAAGTTCACGCTCCGTACAGACCATGCCGCTCTGCAGTGGCTTGTGAATTTCAGAAACCCTGACGGGCTTCTGGCGCGGTGGCTGGAGATTTTGGGCGAGTTTCAGTTTGAGATTGTTCATCGGCCAGGTAGGCTACATGAGGCTCCGGATGCGCTCAGTCGGAGGCCAGACCCCACGCAGGAGGTGTCTACACAGACAGACACAATGGATTTTCAGTCGCCTCCCGTCGCAGCTCGCCACGTTCAGTCCATGTGGCCTTCTGATTTCATGTGTTCGGCGCAGAACTCAGACCCCGCCATGGCGGAGGTGAAGAGGCAGCTTGCTGGGAGCACACAGCGGCCCTCCCAGTCCTCCGTGTCAAAGGGCGCTCTGCCGTACTGGAGGCAGTGGTCACGTCTGCGTTTGATTGATAATGTTCTGTACAGAGTGTTCCGGGCTGGGCCGAGGGGGCACGACCAGCTGCAGCTGGTAGTCCCACCCCAGCTCGTGCCTGTGGTGCTGGGGTCGCTTCATGATGGTCCGTCGGGTGGGCACTTCAACGCTTCAAAGCTGGCGAAAGTCGCGCGACTCAGGTTTTGGTGGCCGCTCCTGGAGCGTACGGTGACTGAGTTTTGCGAACAGTGCCGCCGCTGTGCCTCGCGAAACTCTCCGACTCCCCGCCCATGTGCGAGTATGGGGCAGTTGTCTGCGTCCGAGCCGATGGAGCTGGTGTCCATGGACCTTGTGACCAACCTGCCGGAAACCGCTCGAGGCTACAAACACCTGCTAGTGATCACTGATCACTTCACACGGTGGGTTGAAGCGTATCCCCTCGCGGATGAAAAGGCTACTACGATTGCGAATGTTCTTGTAAATGAGTTTATTTCTCGTTTTGGCGTCATGAAACGTGTGCACTCGGACCAAGGTCGGAACTTTGTCGGTGCGGTGATGAAAGCTGTGAGCGAACTGCTCGGCATTCAGCAGTCTCAGACATCCAGTTATCACCCTATGGGCAACGGGATGACTGAGCGAGCCAATCGCACCATTTTGAACATGCTGGCTAAGTTTGTTGAGCAGCACACGGAGTGGGATAAGCATCTTCCGATGCTCATGCTCGCCTACCGGAGTCAGGTGCACGACAGCACGGGATACTCTCCGTTCGCCTTGATGTTTGGGCGAGAGCCCCGCCTGCCGGCGGAAGCCTCGCTGGGTGATCGGCCGGTTGTGGATCGGGCCCCAACCTTCCCCCAGTACATAGACGATTTGAGAGAGACACTCCGACTTACTTTTAAGGATGTGGTTAAGCGCGATCAGCTGTCCCATGACCGCAACAAAGCTTTGTATGAGCGCAGAATGAACGAGTGGTCGTATCGCCCGGGTGACAAAGTGTTCTTGTTTCGCAATGTACCGAAGCGCGGTGAATATCATAAGTTTGTGAGGCCTTGGCGTGCGGCTGAGATCATAGAACAATGTGGACCAGTGAACTATCGAGTGCGCGAGGAGGGAAAGCGGCGCAGTCTGGTGGTGCACCACAACCGCTTGAAGCCGGACAACACAGTGGAGCGCCCGCCGGCTGTGAGTGAGGGGCACAGGACCGCGACAAGAGCGCATGGGTTGTCTCTCTGGCGAGATGTGCCGGGAACGCCCATTGCCCGGCCCCATAGTGTGCCTGGTATGGGTGGGGTGCCAATTGTATTTCCGCCCCAAGGTGTCACAGCTGGCTGCTATGTACCGCAACCTGTTGTTTTGCCGCACGTGCCGATGCCGCGTCTGCCCGAGATGCGACCTGACTGTGTGCCGCCACCTGACCCTGTACCGCTCCATGACGCTGTGCCGCACCGGCCGGAGGTACCACATGTTCCGCCGCCGTCCCCGCCACCGCCGTTCGATGCCGAGCCGCCGCGGGATGTGGATCAGCGGCCGCGAACTGTCACCCGTTTCGGGCGTGAGGTACGCCCCCCGAAACGGTTCGACCCTGCTCAAGTCACTGGTCTTTTGATTAAGCGTTTGTTGTGACTGTCGTTGGCATATTGTTCAATAGGAGGGGAGGAGTGTAAGTAGGTATAATATTATTTAGTGGCCGAGAGCCGTGAAGGATGCACGGCTAAATCGTGTTCCCGGCTGTGGCGGGAAGCGGTCGCGCGTCGGCGCGCGAGCAGAGCAGAGCAGAGCGCTGGGCAGAGGGTGTGTGTGTGGAGCGCGGTCGGAGGCGCGGCTGGTTGTGTGTTGTGTGTTCGGTCAAGCTGAGAACACAGGAATACAGAGACATGCAGTAAGACCGGAGGCTGTATCTGAAGACTGAGGTGTCTTACATATACAACCAAATGGGTAATATCATTAATTTGAACATTATGATACATGGTGAAAAAATTGAAATAGCAGAAAAAGTAAAATATCTAGGCATCACTATTGACCCTGCCTTGAAGTGGAAATACCACATCGATAACATAGCAATCATTATCAGTAGAAATATTGGAATCTTGAGTAGAGCGAAGTACTTTCTTCCTGAAAAATCATTACTCTTGCTCTACAACTCACTGATTCTTCCTTACTTAAACTATTGCTGCCTAATCTGGGGTTTCACATATCCAACTTATCTCCACAAAATCGAAGTATTACAAAAACGAGCAGTTCGAATTATAGTAAATGAACATCGTCTTGCACATACTATGCCCATATTTCGTAAGCTCAATGTTCTTAAAGTAAACGCACTAGCTAGACAACAACTTATCATGTTCATGTATCGAAAATTCGCTTCACATTTACCATCACAACTTAACCAATTGTTTGCTACAGTAGATCAGGATAATATAAGAACAAGAAATAGACAACATTTTCACGAACCCTTCTCGGCAAAACGTTATCGTGCACAAATAGCATCATGGATAGGACCGCGTGTCTGGAATAATGTCGTTGCATCCCAATTATCTATAACAACCATTAATCAGATGTCTAAATCTCAGCTAAAAAGACACGTCAAAGCATACTTCATACAAAATATGTAAGCTTTCTCGAGAATTTCCTCTTGAATTCTCGCTATCCTTTCATTGCAACTTAATTTCAAATGTACTTGCCTCAAAACTGCACTAATTGCAAGTAAATCACGTTTCATCGAAATTATTTTCATCATCGTCACCATGAATAACTCTGGCGCTGGAGCAAGGAGCCTGACCAGCAACAAGCTTCGCTTAGCTGGAAAGGCTTTTCTGCCCTCAGCATTGACCGGCCGAATTTTTGACCAGAGCGAATCCCCACGTATGTTTGCATGACGTGTGAATGAGCGATTGTTTTTTCTACTCTAGATGAATGCATGCCCTTCTGAGTGAATGTTGCTTTCGGTATCGTAGTAGAGAACAGTCATCTGTCTGATTTTAGCAGTGGCTACTTTCGCATTCTGTTCTTGTCTCCGCCTAAACCCGCTACCCCTTCTCTCATTTGCTTTTTTTAGTTTTATTTCCTTTCTTAGCAGGGAGTGCCGCGACTTATCAGTTTATTTTATCTGGTGTTAACGTAAGGTTCTGCTAGTCGCTGGGTTTGAGGGCGGGGGCACTCCTGGTCACCTGATCATGGGTGGCGGAGTAGTTCGAAAAAAAAAAAATCCTCTATAAAATCATGTCAAGTTGGTGCATGTGTGCTGTAAAGTATTGACACACTTATCGGGGTTACATGAGCACAGTAAATACGTATTTAGCCGCTAATTCGAATTAGGAACGCATTACCGACTCATGTAGCCACCTGCTAGTACGAATCGGCGATCCGATCCGCGGTTACATGAGCAAAGCAAATACGTATCACGATCGGATTCACCGCTAATGCGAATCAGGAGCGTACTACCGACTCATGTATCCACCTGCTAATACGAATCGGCGGTCCGAACAAAATCCGCTGGGAAAGAGGCTTAGAAGCGAATAGGACCAAGATACGTATTACAGGAACTATTTCTTCGCAAAAAGAAACATTAAAATGCAAAATAATTGGTATTTTCTTTCATTTTTTTCTTTTGAAATAATATTAAAAAAATATGTCGGTATTTTGTCAAGTTTTCAACAATAAATATAGTGAAAACCAAATAGTAAATATCCACATAATTTCAGTTGAAACATTTTTCTGACAGCACTACAGACGAATCAAGAGAGGCAATTGCCCAATGAGTCAAAGCAAGACAACTTTATGTTCAACTTTTTTTGTTAAGTTAATTGAGAATGTTTTGAGCAGATTAAATGCAAAAAAGACATAAGATAATAAATTTTTAATTTAGTCACCTCTATTGCTACGGAAGTGCGCCACATTTGTATGCTATTCCGTTTGTAATGCGCATCGGGCCGAGAGCCAAACTAGATCCGTTTGACGTCACTGATACGAATTTGCTCATGTAGTCGGTGCACTGAATGCGTTCTTGGGGAGCTAATGCGAATTAGCGTAGTGCGTATTTGGAACGGATCGCTCATGTAACCGAAACGTCCGAGGCACACGATTCGGGCCGTATTTCACAAGAACTATTCTTTGCTGACTGGAAGCGTCAAAATGCAAAATACTAAGCATTTTTTTTATTGGCTGCCTCGTAGAAAATAGCAAAAAAGATGTTGGTATTTTGGTTTAGTGTTTGGATGTGAAATAAAATGAATGAAATATTTTGATACATAATTTTTTCTGACCACCCTGCTGTCGCTGCATGGCGAATCAGTGCCCACTGACTTAAAACAAGAAAACTTTGTTTTCATTTTTTGATTTCATGTTAATTTTAAATATTTTTGAGCCTATCAAATGATATAAGTATTTAAAATTTAGTTCAGTCGTCCCGGTAAATGCCGCAACTGCGCCATGACTGTACGCTAATCCTATTCCGTTTGTGATACGAATTACCGGCCGTCGAGGAGTCAGCCCGGGTGAGCCAAACAAGATCCGTTTGACGTAGATAAAACGAATTAGTCTCATGTAACCGGTGCCGTAGATACGTTTGTGGGGAGCTGATGCGCATTAGCGTAGTGCGTATTTGGAACGGATCGCTCATGTAACCCCGGTAACTGTTAGGTTTCGGAATGAGCGTCAGAAAACTGAGTGAAACGAAATCGCCAATTGTTAACAATGCTATGAAATCCGTTAGCTTTCCATCTGTTGTTTTTTTACGAATAATACCACATCCAAATTCAATTTTATTACATAAAAGTTTACGCAGAAGCACACAATAAAACAGATACACGCATCCTAGCTTCCGCTGTTCATCTCAGCATGTGCTCAAACCGAGCTCCGTGGGCCGTCACGCAGGCCTGCAGTCGCTTGCGGACGGCTCCAACTGCGCGGGCCAGCAGTCCAGTGCTGCCAGATGGGGAAGGCTGTAATCCTCCAGATCAGTTACAAAAATCCTCCAGATTCCTCCAGATCCTATTGGTAGATATAGAAAGGCGGTCTTGGACGCTGCGGGGGGCTATACCCCCCAAAAAGTTTCACCAAATTCTAAAAACTCACCGGATTTCGAATCCTTTCGCACTGCTGTGCAGATTAAAAGATACTTTTTCTCATAAAGGTTGTTTAGTTTTCGTTTAATCTTAAAGGGACCCTCCCACCTTAACATTAGATTTGAGTTGAGATAGCCAAAATGGGGTCCCTGGCTCACAATTACCGGTTTCGGCACTCACAACATCGAGAAATGCCTTAAATCGGAAATATTGAATCTCAAAACTGCAGCATTTTGATTCAGAGGGGCTAATGCATAGGAATACCCCTTTGAATGTGTGACGTCAACGCAGATATCTAACGATTCTTAAATGTTTGACTAAAACGTTTTGTAGCACGCGGTGGTATATGCTGCTTTGCGCGCAACAAGTGCCGCACTTTCAGCTGCCAAACTATTGCTTCCAAATAAAGTCGCTAGGAACAGCGGAGATCCCAAAAAGTAAACAAAAGTAAAAGTCTAATATCTTGAAAACCGGTGAATATTTTTCGGTAAAATTTGGTAGATATTCGTTTTCGCTCTTTCTGAACCGAGCGACATCACTTTCATGCCAATTCATAAACTTTTTTGAAGGTGGGAGGGTCCCTTTAACAAAAACGAAAATTTTCGTCGATTACGGGCGCTGCAGGGGTACCGGGGGCATTTGCCCCAAATGTCCCCCTTAGATCAGTCAGTAGTTTGGTACCCTCGTAGATATAGCTACAGACTGAAACATTCTGCAGTCTCACGGTGATAAAGGACGTGGTATATCCTAACGGGTAGGGTGACGCTGGGCAGGAAAATGCCTTTTTAGTCTTGAATGTGTTATATTTTTCCATGAAATTGAATGTAATAATCGGGCGACAAATCCTCCAGATTTTCCTCCAGAATCAAAAATCCTCCAAAAGCGAAATTTGTCCGCAAATAGAGTTCAAAATCCTCCAGATTTGCGGAAATCCTCCAAATCTGGCAGCACTGCAGCAGTCTCTGAGACAACTGGTCCCAGCAGGCCGTCAGCCTTTCCTTCAGCTCCTCGATGGTGCTGATCCTCTTGACCTCTGTACACCATTCGCTCCAGTTCGCTCCACACGAATAAGTTAAAAGGGTTGAGGACAGGACTCTTCGGTGGCCAGGCATCTGGCTCGATGAAGGCCGGGCAGGCCTGTTCCTGAAACTCGACCACTGAGTGGGCCGTGTGGCACGGAGCACCGCATGACATTTTTTTGCTCCTGTTGAAATTTAAATTCGTTACAATAGCACGTGAATGAGATATTTTTATTCATGAACCTCCGACATGCGACATGGTCAGAACAGCAAACCGCAAATCACTGGTTTGCGGATAATGTTGAAAACCGTTTCACTGAGTTTCGTGACACAAATTTTATAGGCATATAACTAGGGTAATATTTATAGTAATAGTTAAGTTCAATTAACTTGGTTCTATAGAGAATTGAACGCTCTTTCTAATGATGCTGGCAATTTGTCAATAAAGTGAAAACTTTCGGACTTACAGACATTTTAAGTTAGGGGTTCCAATTTTTTTGGATCACCCTGTATATAACTATTCTATTTTTATAACCATATCGTAGCCGACAGCTTATGACAACTACATGACTATAATAATTTCGCCACCCTTATGCAGTCAAATCACTATTTCAGCGAAGTCGTGCACAGTTTTGTGGTATCATGAATCATCTTTACAACATGATGTTACCAAAAACGGCAAGTGCCAGCCAAACAAAAAGAACCAGACAACAAAAAATATACACGACTGTCAACTTAGGCATTTATATTACACACGGCGACAGCAAACGATGATGTTCGATTAAAATGTCACATATACACGAAACTGATGAATCTTACGGCTGGCCAAGAGGCCCAACGACAAGCAGCACATATTGTCATACAGTTTGTACATTTTATCTTAGAAATATAGGCACGCTAAGATAAAACATTTTATCAAGGTAAGTAACATTTTCCTCCAGCTGCTCACGGACACCGCACGACCTTGAGCTATGCTACGTACGTCACATGATGGGCAATACAAGTCCGTGTGAGCTATCGACAAGTAACAGGTCAGAGGACAGGTCACCGGTTCTGGTATGCAGCCGTCTGACCCGGACAGCCAGAAGTGACAACACGGTAATTATGACCGGATCTCCACCGAATGGTCACTTTGGAAGACGATAACTTTGAAAACACGCTATCACCCGCCACTTTCACGTGTTGGCTGATAAACAATTTCTGTCCTTGGCACTGGTACTATATGAAGAAACAGGCATGTTTATTGTTCATGCCATCAAAGCGTCAGCTCGACAAACAAGCGAGCGCTAGTTGCTACATTTGTACCATCATTGAACGTGTTAGCAATGCTACAGCTAATAATTTTTTACGATAACGTATCACGAAAATCATACTCCTGCATATTGTGCTTTCAAATTTGGATGCAGCTGTATCGTTCAACCGCTTACTCTAACAAGGTGAAAGCACAATGATTGTCAGGCACTTGCTAGCAGTCGGTTTTACCACATTTCAATCTAAATACGCTCTGCTTGCCGTGGTTTTAAAAGCTGCTACTGAGAGTCGCTCCTACTCATCATTGCCTATAAATCTCGTGGGCGAATGCGACATTACAATCATATACCACACTGCACACGACGGTTGCTCATTTCTTTGATCGACTTCAGAGCGAGGAAAGGTGATCGTTGCTCTCAGCGTGTCAGCTGTCTAGGATGACTGCCGACTCATGTTAAGGACCACTGCCGATTTCAGTCCGTACAGTAGAGCTTATGGCACTGGGCTGGGCATCAGCAGGCTGTTTGAGCTTTGCTAAATAAATACGCTTTCAGATCCTTTGTCAATTGTCGCACATTGTAAAGGTCAGCTGGTCAGATGCAGGAAAAACGAGAGCTGAACTGCGTCTCTGAGCTCGGATATAGCAAATACGCACCAACGCAGCTGCATGTGAAATTCAATATTTTTCCCGGCTAAATATCAAGCTGGTGGCACTGAAAATATGGAAAAGCCTGACAGCTATGGCTTCAAAAGAAAATATCGACTGGCAGCCTGCACGAGATTTCATATCAAAAAGATGTAGCAGCTGCGTATAAGGGTGAAAAAAGAATGCCAGTTTGCAGCATCATAAATTACAAAAATATTGGATCATGGCACCCCAGTGATAAAATGCACGCCTATGAGACATACGTCAACAACTCGCTACCATTGCCAGATCACTAACAATTCAACACACACATCAGCAACAGCGAACACATCCAAACACAACACTACTCTCACCGCATAAACCCTGTGTTCCGGCGCTGTCCCGTCCCCCAGTGACGTCACCATGCCCCCCAGTGACGTCACTCGACGCCCTGTCTGCGCAGCTCGTCGGTGACGCGCTCCAGGTAGCCGGGATCCGGGTAGCCGTGGCCGCCGCTGTTGCCGTGCAGCTCGGTCTTGTGGTGGATGCCGTTCCAGGTGACGCAGTCCTCCTCTCCGGTGGTGTGGGACGGACCGACAGTGAAGATCAGCCGCCGGCGCCACGCCTCCTCCAGCAGCCGCAGCACCTGTCAGTGCAGCGGGGAGGGTCAGCCGCAGCACCTGACAGTGCAGCGGGAGGGTTAGACACAGAACTGACAGTGCAACGGGGAGGGTTAGACACAGAACTGACAGTGCAGCGGGGAGGGAGGGGGGTCAGCCGCAGCACCTGTCAGTACAGCGGGGAGGGTTAGGCACAGAACTGACAGTGCGACGGGAGAGAGGGTCAGTCGCGGAACTGACAGTGCCGGGCTGTGGGAGTCAGCCGCTTTTAACAGGCGACACGAGAGCTGATGGTTCTCTACACTCTAAAGCACTTTGCTATAAACGCGCTCTGGGGCGAACCTCAGCACATGACAAGAGCCTACCGGGCGTGGGACCAGGGTCAGCCGCAAATGCACCGAACGACACACACAGCAGACAGATATAACCCGCGCACCGACGGGGGTCTGCGCCAACTTAGTACCGACGGGGGGGCGGATGACCGCCCCCCCCCCCCTGAGATCTCGAGAACGAAGCAAGATAGCGACAAGCGGTAAACGGCATCGGATACGCACGGTCAAGATCTACAATTTTTACTAAGGTCATTTTCAGGTCAGGTCAAAGATGACGTCACAGGGGTCGAAAAAGTCAAAATGGCGGCGCTAAATATGGAGAGTTTTTCTCGAATAACTTTCGAATTAGTCAAGATAGGAACAAACTAAGGGCATCACCGTGATCCTCTCGTCAATCCGCATCGAATGATATATATGTTGACCTCGAAAGGTCAAGGTCAAAGGTTGACCTCAGGTCACGTGACCTCGAGGTCATCATGTATATCATTCGATGCGTCTTGATGAGCTGAACACAATGAGACCATCCACGCGTCTGTATCTTGTTCCTGTACGGAGTTATTGGCCAAAAACCTTTGGTGACCTTTGATGACGTCACATGACCTCACAGCTGCCCAACAGCAAAACAGACCTCAAGGTAGTGAAGGTTGATCGTATATGAAGTCATGTATGGTATATGGGGCCATTCCGACCCGTTTTAGTGGTAAAAACAGGGAGTTGATTTTTCCCCCATTGACTTATAATGGGGAGGTCGCGAAATTGACCTGCCCTTAGGTCACCGATATCAAAATTCCGAGATATACAAATTGTAGCTACTAATGACCTAATAACATCCTGCGACTTTCAAAGGCCTCCGACATCTACTGTAGCTCTGGCACGGTGACAAAGTTGCAAAAAAGTGACTTGAGGTTGGGTCATTCAAAGTGACCTGGTGACCTGACCTTGAAAGGTAGGAGGTTCAAACTTGCACACCATGTGTAAAATTGATAAGGGAATAGTCATACCAAATTTCGCGGCGCGTAGCGCCGCGGTTTTCCCGCTATTCGTGAAAAACCTCAGGGGGGGCGGATATCCGCCCCCCCCCCCGTCGGTGCGCGGGATAAGAGATGCGACTCGACACCAAACGAAGCCTCGACTGACCTTGCGCCCCTGCGGGTTGCTGGGCAGGTAGCAGATGCGCGGAAATCCCCGCACCTTGTACGGCCGGCCCGGGTGCGGGTGCTCCGGACCCTGGATTCCGGGGGAGATCCTGACGGGCGGCACAGCTCGCGGTCAGAAAGAAGTCTGAGGTTATGTTGGAGTTATGTTCATAGTGAAAAGGACTGGAAGAGTAGCGAAGACGCGTTAGAGAGTGGTGGAAATGGGTGTTAGAGTGACAGAGACGGGCCAGCGAGTAAAGCAGACGAGCCAGGGTGACCAAGACGGGTCAGGGTAACAGAGACAAGTTTAAGTGACGGAGACGGTCTGATAGAGACAAAGACAAGTCGGCAAATGCCAGCTAACTGGAACAATGAAACAAAGAATAAGTGACTTCACTTTTTACGAGCGAGCGAGCGCAGCGAGCGAGGCGAAGTCTTTTCAATATAACGGAAAAATCTCAGTATGAGCGGCCCGGCCCGGCCCGGCCCGGCCCGGCCCGGCCTGTAACGCTTTTGAGAGGCTTATATCTCAGCAACCGCTGGACTGAATGGCCTGCGGTCTTTTTTGCTGGGTAGCCCCATCCCTTCTACCCCGTAATTGACTACTTTTGATACATCTCAGTGACCGCCGTGGCACGTGCCACGTGAAAAGTCAAGGGTGTTCAAGCAGTTTTGCAAAAGTAATGATTTTGAGAGGCCCATATCTCAGCAGCGGCTTGAGCGATTGTCTTGCGGTCATTTTTATAGGGTAGCTGCACCCCTTCTACCAAAGGTCGGATACTCTTCATCTATGTGAGTGACCCCCACTGCACGTGCAAAATACAACAATAAGAGGTGCCAAATTTGTTCCCATTTCAGTAACTCGGTTATTACTGGGGCGATTTCGCTGAAACTTGGCATACAGGTAGGCACCCACCAGGCAATGCATTCCCATGTGCTGCGGTTAGGGTGCTACTGCACGTGCGCACGTGCAGGGGGCGTTTCCAGATCTCGAGAACGGCTGGGCCGATTGCGCTCAAATTTGGTACACGGTTGGGGACCGGTTAGTAGGGTGCCGTGCAAAAGTCATTTTGGACCCCGTTTGCACGTGCGCACGTGCAGAATGCCGCTTCCAGATCTCAGGAACGGCTGGGCCGATTGCGTTCAAATTTGGTACACCGCTAGCGACCGGTTAGAAGGGTGCTTTGCACAAGCCCGTTGGAAGTACCCTCTCGCCCTTCTGCACGTGCAAGGCTCACTATCTCGCTCGCTCGTTCTTCGCCCAAAAGGCGTTTTACTGGTATTGAAAAGACTCACTTCGCTCGCTGCGCTCGCTCGCTCGTAATAACGGAAAAATCTCAGTATGAGCGGCCCGGCCCGGCCCGGCCTGTAACGCTTTTGAGAGGCTTATATCTCAGCAACCGCTGGACCGATTGGCCTGCGGTCTTTTTTGCTGGGTAGCCCCATCCCTTCTACCCCGTAATTGACTACTTTTGATACAACTCAGTGACCGTCGTGGCACGTGCCACGTGAAAAGTCAAGGGTGTTCAAGCTGTTTTGCAAAAGTAGTGATTTTGAGAGGCTCATATCTCAGCAGCCGCTTGGGCGATTGACTTGCGGTCATTTTTATAGGGTAGCTGCATCCCTTCTACCAAAGGTCGGATACTCTTGATCTATGTGAGTGACCCCACTGCACGTGCAAAATACAACAATAAGAGGTGCCAAATTTGTTCCCATTTCAGTAACTCGGTAATTACTGGGGCGATTTCGCTGAAACTTGGCATACAGGTAGGCACCTACCAGGCAATGCATTCCCATGTGTTGCGGTTAGGGTACTACTGCACGTGCGCACGTGCAGGGGGCGTTTCCAGATCTCGAGAACGGCTGGGCCGATTGCGCTCAAATTTGGTACACGGTTGGGGACCGGCTAGTAGGGTGCCGTGCAAAAGTCATTTTGGACCCCGTTTGCACGTGCGCACGTGCAGAATGCCGCTTCCAGATCTCAGGAACGGCTGTGCCGATTGCGTTCAAATTTGGCACACCGCTAGCGACCGGTTAGAAGGATGCTTTGCACAAGCCCGTTGGAAGTACCCTCTCGCCCTTCTGCACGTGCAGGGCTCACTATCTCGCTCGCTCGTTCTTCGCCCAAAAGGCGTTTTACTGGTAAACTAGAAACGCGCAAAAGGACTCATACTTTACTGCTAACACATAAGTTCAACCGGAGCAAACCACCACCAAACCATCAACAGCGTCCTGCTAACCGCCCGTGAACACGCAGATGGTCCCTGCCCTACGATCCCACTCACATGTAGAAGATTTCTATGGTGTCGCAGTCGTGTCCCGGCAGGGGGATCGGCAGCCGGCGCGTCGACATCCGACCCGGCGGCTGTTTGCCGATCTTCCGGCCGTAGATGGCCTGGCAGGCGGGACACTGCAGGTACTGCACCTGAAAGGGAGGGAGGAGGGTACAGTTAGTAGTGGACGATGTGGACGGTGGACACTGCGCCCCAAGGATAGTCGAGAAAAGGCTACAAAGTGAAGCGGTCTCTGACCACACTCCCAGTCGTCACAAAACTTCATTTGATTGGAAAGCGATACCCTTCCACAAAAATATGAGTCTGAGCAAATATGAATATCACGAATGTCTTCATCAGCTGTGTGACACTGCGAGGGTTGTGTTTCCTTCTCCTATTCTCATGGTCGTCTACACTGCCCGCAGCCTTTGCTTCATTCACCTGGACAGGTCACAAACATCCTATCTAGACACTTCACTCCCATCTCACTCAACAATATCCCTCCTCTCCCTACATAAACACACAAAGTTGTTCGACCCAGGCACGCTTTGGACACTGGCCATATTACGGTCTCTGTCCATCGGAAACTCTCACAAGCCCACGCCGCCGAAAATCCCCCCCCCACGCTCCCCCTCGTCCGCTCGCCTGGTTGGTGGTCTCGACCATGGCCCTCAGACAGTCGAGGTGGATGGCGTGCCCGCAGCCGTTGAGCTGGATGACCAGGTCGTCACCGTAGGCCGACCGCTCTGCCAGCTGGTAGCGGCAGATGCAGCAGACGCAGCCGGCAGCCGGCAGCACCACCGACGTGTACATCAGCAGCAGCTGCTCCAGCGTCACCTCTGAAAGAACGACGGGAAAATGTCAGAGCGGTGGGCGGACGAACGGACAGACGGCAGATGGATGGACGGGATGGGTGTCAGACGGGGACGGGCCGGGCCAGGCGGATGTTCGTCAATCACTGAACGGCGTGTCGCCACATGATACATGAACAGTTCATTTCGAACAAGTGGGTTACAATAACTCGGATGGAAGCATAGCTAGCTTACCTTTTTTCTAGGTAGAGGTCGGAATTAGGATGCATGCCTGCATAAGAAACAATGCAACAAAGCGATTATCCAACCGCACTGTAACAATCTATACGAAAATACTATTTGAGAAAAAAGCAGTAAATGTCAAGTCTCTAACACTCCACCCGCGCCCATCTCTCGACTGCCATCGCTCCTCCCTTAGACCAAGACCTCTGACTACCCACCGTCCTCCCGGTAGCTGGTGTCCATCAGACAGAGGCTGTCAGTGCCCACTACCCACCGTCCCCCCAGTTGCCACTACCCACCATCCCCCCCCCCGTTGCCACTACCCACCGCCCCCCCCCCCAGTTGCCACTACCCACCGTCCCCCCAGTTGCCACTACCCACCGTCCCCCCAGTTGCCACTAACCACCGCCCCCCCCCCCCCCCCAGTTGCCACTATACACCGCCCCCCCCCCCCCAGTTGCCACTACCCACCGTCCCCCCCCCCCAGTTGCCACTACACACCGTCCCCCCAGTTGCCACTACCCACCCACCCCCCCCAGTTGCCACTATACACCGTCCCCCCCCCCCAGTTGCCACTACCCACCGTCCCCCCCCAGTTGCCACTACCCACCGTCCCCCCAGTTGCCACTACCCACCGCCCCCCCAGTTGCCACTATACACCGTCCCCCCCCCCCCCAGTTGCCACTACCCACCGTCCCCCCCCCCCAGTTGCCACTACACACCGTCCCCCCAGTTGCCACTACCCCCCCCCCCCCCCAGTACCCACTACCCACCGTCCTCCCAGTTCCCACTACCCACCGTCCCCAAGTTCCCACTACCCACCATCCTCCCGGTAGCTGGTGTCCATCAGACAGAGGCTGCGCCCGGAGCTGTGCGAGCTCTGGCTGATGTAGGTCGATATGGTGGCCACGCTGAGCCGTCGGCCGTCGGGCGGTCGCGCCGGCGGCCGGCCCGCGGCGGCCGGCAGGCGCGTGCTGCCGCCGCCGGCCAGCCGCGCCGACACGGCGGACGCCCGGCTCACGGCCGTGGCCGCCGAGTCGGCACTCTCCCGGCGACTCGGCTGCCGACTCGCCGCCGGACTCGAGTCCGGGTCGAGCGAGTCGGCGATCCGACTCGACAGCCGCGTCAGCTGCTTCATCAGCTTCTTGGTGCCGCTGCTGTCCTTGCGCTTCTTGTCCTTCTCCTTCTTTTTGGAGGTGGCAGGCGGCCGTCGGATCTCCTCTGCGAGTTGCCCCGGGAAAAATGAGCCAAAACGAACAGAAATGAACAAATAGAAATGATCAAACATACAAATCATAAAAACAGCTTTAAAATGCTGAATGGGACGCAAAAAGAGATGTGAACTCATCTAAAAAGTAAAACGATTTACAGACCATCCCGATGATTTAAATAGGATAAAGGTAGTAGGTACTGTGTTATACTAGAACCGGAGTCATACTGAAATAAGAAATAAAAACATTAATAAGCCAATAACAACAGTGCTAACTTAAAGGCGACCTTCATGCATAGCTAGCCTGCCGTGCTCCACTTCACGACCCCTGTAGACTGGGATAACGCAACGCTCGCTGACTTCGCTCAGCGGCGAGCAGCCTTCTTTCATCCGCTTCAGTCGGCAACTCAAAGCGAAGCAGCAACACTCTGGCACCGCCGTCCTGTCATTCGACCGTCGGGACCTTCCCTCGGCTCCACTGCCTCATCTCACCGCCACTCTCCAGCAGTAACACCGAGCCCAGCCGGCCGGCCCCACCAGTGTCCACGGCTCACCTATGGCCGGCGGCTGGAACACAAACTCGTCGGCCGGAACCTTGGTGAGCGGGTAGGCCGCCTGCTGCGCGCGCCGGATCTGACGCACGAAGCCGCTCGTCTTCTTCACCTGGGTGAGGTTGCAGAAGTTGATGATGTAGGGCAGGTGGGCGAACACGTTACTGACGTCCACCGTCTGCTCGCCCTGTGGAGAAAGTGGACACCGAGGTCAGGGACATGATTGTCAACTCCCATCAAAAGCTAAGGCAGGAAAAACGTTTTAGACACATATTCCCCTTTTGTGGTATCTTTTTAGGAGCATAAGCAATTGTCGGTAGCAAAGTTATCACCGTTAAAAGTCGCGAAACCGGCATATACCCAATGATCAAGTCCAATAACCTACAAAAAATCCACAGTGCACGCCCACACACTTCTTGTCCTCTGACCCGTCTTCTCCACCTCAACAGAGGCCATTCCTCTTACTGTGTGCCCATCAACTACCAGACTACTTTTTTCAATTGAAAGAAGAAAGGTGTACGTGGACGTTCCCCCTTACCTTACACTCACCAGTGACCAGATGGCCACTACTCACTATAGTCTATTCTATAGTCTACACCAGCTCTCCCTCTGCAACTGTATCCACTGAATATGCACACTCACCAGTGACCAAGACAGCCACTACAGTCCACACCATCTCTCCCGTCATACTGTGTCCCCTGTCTGGTTAAGGAGACTCACCAGCGACCAGACGGCCTCGACCAGGCACTGGACGTCCATCCCTCCCGTCCCTCTCAGACTGTGTCCACTGTAGTTATGGCCACTCACCAGCGACCAGACGGCCTCGACCAGGCACTGGACGTCCATGTCGTAGCTGTGCCACTCGCCGGGCGTGTCGCCGGCCCACTGCCACACGGCGCCACGGCCGGCCGGCGAACTGGGCAGGTAGAACTGGCGGCGCACCACCAGCTCGCGGTCTGCGGGACGGACGCGGAGCGGTGCTCGGTGAGATCAGAGATGGAGGGCCACGCATAACGCTAACTCGGTCAGACGGCACGGGGCACGGCGTTCAACACCGTCAAACATGTGCTGAATGCTATAGGTCTACTGCAAAATTAAATGATGCTGAATTAATGTGTACCATACCAAAAATAAAAGTGTGAGAGTAACATCACGTTCAAGATATATATTCGAGCAAATACAGATATAAGTATGGTGACAACTACTCCCGCGCTCAGCCCACGTCCTGCCGTCACGTACCAGACGAGTCGCAGAGCTGGCGCAGCGTGGTGATGTTGACGCTGAAGTTGGACAGCAGCGGCTCGGCGTCACCCAGGAACACCGACTTGAGTCCCTTGGAGAAGGCGCGCTCGAGCAGCTGCACCACCTGCGGGCTGTAGGGCCGCCACCGGCGGTGGCTGTTCTCCCACTCCCACACGACCACCACCTGCTGCATGGCCGAGGCCATCGCCGCCGCCACACCGACGCCCGCGCCGCGCGCGCGCTCTGCCAGAGAGAAACGGAGGACTGGGTCAACTCAACAGAGGACAGACTGGGTCAACAGAGGTCAGACTGGGTCACCAGAGGTCAGACTGGGTCACCAGAGGTCAGACTGGGTCAACAGGGGCCAGAGGTTCAGAGTCAGTCAGAATCAGAGAGCGGAGTCGGGAGTCATGGCAACGAGTCAGGAGTCACAATCAGAGTTGTGCAAGGTTTGTTGACTGGAACTCCATTTTGACATTGTCCTGAACAGGGGTGCGGAGCCGTGGAAATTTCCGGCGGCTCCGGCTCCGGCTCCGGGTGAAATGTCATGGCGGCTCCGGCTCCGGTTCCGAGTAAAATGGTAGTACAAAAAAGCGATGGGATTGGTACACGTTGCTTCTGTATTTGCATAACAAGGCTATTTTGAATACCACATGTACTGTCGGCAAGATGTTTGACTTTACACCGCTATTACTAGAAAAGTTGTGAACCGATTTTCTTATTTCTTGCACGAGAAGATCCGCAATTCAATTTTGGGGAGGTAGCCGAAAATTCACATTAATGTTATGTCTGCGGCGCGAGTTGTTGGCAAAAAAACAGGAGTGGTGGGCGAAATCGCCCCCCCCCCCCCCATCCTTCCACTGCGCGTGTTAATGTGAACTCATTAAATGCAGCAACACAGATTCTCAATATCCCAACCAGCGAATATAACTTTTTGTGATCATCTCATAAGTAAAGGAGAAAATAGGTACACTAGCATGTGAACTATTAAAATTTTACATACCTAATGAAATTACTGTTGGTAAGAAAATGTTATTTTCAATAGAAAAATATCAATCTTGCCAAACATAATGAGAGGCACTTAGGTTGATATATTTATAGGAATAAGATTTTAATAGTTTAAGGTAAAAAAATGCTGATCATAAATGACCTTTCCATGGAAAGTATCTCACATGTTATTATCAGACTACCAGAAGCCTTGGGCAACCACCATCAAAAGCAACAAAATAGAATAAGCATAAAACTATCAGCAATAGCCAATATCCTGCCACTTTTCAAAATGTATTATCTAAATATATGCCTGGCATAGCCTGTCAACCTACTGGCCATTTAGCATTGGCATGGCATAGTTTGTCTCATGTTAGGTATATACAAAACATTCAGTCAGCTTTTTGTCTCTAATGAGCTTTCCATGATGCAAGCAATGCAAAATGTACTTCCATGAAAGAATTAACATTATGTTGCTGGCAACACAACACAACACAACAAAGAACAGGGCATCTGTCCTCTATGTAAAGATGGCCTTGAGACCCTGGAGCACTTTCTCTATGAATGTATCGAGCTACTACAAGCAGGGGAAGAGGTACAGAAGAGAAGTGGAGCAGTTCTACTGAGAAGCCACAGCACAGAGGAACTAATACTGGAAGCTGACCCACAGGTCAGCTGATGATTCATCTGCTGTACAGGATGAGAGTGCAGGCAGAAATCAGTGAAGCAGCAGGACATCCTTAAGCTCATCCTACTAGGTATGACAATCCCTCGATTCTCTGGCGCCTGTGATGTAGTGTTAGGTGTTTAACTGATAAAAGGCTGAGCATTGCATCCACTGGATGGAGCCGACCACACAAGAAGAAGTTGCTGCTTTCAAAATCACTTTATGACAAAAAAGTTGTAAGTAGCCTCTATTATCCTGAGGTAGTGTGGTTTAAATTTTAATGTAGTATGGCATGAATTCATTTATTGCAGCAGGTTTAAACCATGGTCTATACACCACACACTTTGAAAGGCAAGATTGGGGTCCTTACCAGACATGGGCACGGATCCCAGACGACCAAACACGAAAATCAAGATGGCCACTAGATTAGTGGACTTTAAAGGAAATAGTTCACTTTTAACATGGGGTTTTGAGCTGGAATAGCAGTTTCGTAGCTTCAGCTGAGACTAGCACAAATCAGGAGCTTTTACGGCTCAACGATCACCCTAGACGAAGATATTCCATTTCTCGTTCCGAAAAGAGTGCCTTGTAGAGGAATGCGTGCCTTGCACAGGAATGCAGCCACGTCATCGTCAGCCAATCAGCGTGCTGCTTACAGCCAATGCAGTATGCGTAGGTTTGAGCTACGCAATATGATTGGTCAATGCGTAATAAGCTTCCGCGTCAAACATTATTTTACATAGAATATAGTTCGTCCTATATTAAAATATAGAAAATAATTGTTCTTACAAAAAGGTTTCATTTTATTTCATGATTATTTTGAGCATAAAAAATCATAAATCAATAGCAAAATACTGATTTCAGGAAAGTGGACTGTTTCCTTTAAGCAAGGAATTATGGTGGAAAACGTGGCTAATAGATGCCTCTCAACGAACCAACTATTTTGCATTCCCTCAGAGTTCACAGTTTTGAGAAAATCCCTCAAGATCCATCTCGGATCCATGGCCACGAATCATGGATCCGAGATGGATCTTGAGGGATTTTCTCAGAACTGTTAACCCTGAAGGAATGCAAAATAGTTGATTCATTGAGAGGCTTCTATGAGCCATGTTTTCCACCATAATTTCATGCTTGAAGACCGTCAATCTAATGGCCATCTCGATTTCCGTGATTGGTTGTCTGGGATCCGTGCACATGTCTGCTACACATTCTTATGATCTGCAACCTACTGCAGCAGCTTTTGACTCTGCAGATCAGAGGGCTGTTCACGGGCCCTGTGTGCAGTCGGACCGCACACAGCCTCCAAGCTCCGCCCACTGCGTCCCTACGTCAGCCTTCCGTCACCGCACACAGTGATTGCTGTGGCCGGTCGGGACGGGCCACAGCGGACCGTCCACCGCACGCAGCCATGACGTCAGAACCGCCTACCCATCCCCTACCCCCACGACTGCTGGACGCACAGCACATACCGCGAGCAGCAGTGTGCGGTGCCCGTGAACACCCCTCAGATGAAAATGTGCAGCTTATGTCTCAGAGGGTATAACAGAAGCAAAAAATGAGGGCTGCACTGCACAGGTCCCCGCAGCCCTCAGACAAAGTGAAATTGAACTGGAGCTTATTTTTAATTCCTGTTATTGGAAAGCTAGCCCATGAAAGCTGCAGTGTATATATTTCAGGACCACTGAATAATTATTATGGGTGCATCTACACCAGAATTACTTCACATGCCAGCGCAACTCTGCAATTGCACAATTTTGACTTATCTTGATCTTAATTAGATAAATAAAAGAAGTAGGCCTTTTCCTCGACATCAAAAATGTAAAAAACCAATAATATCTTTTGAAAAACGGTGAGCTTTCGGCCACTGGCCTTTATCAAACTTATCTTGATTTTATCTGAGTCAGGCCTGTCAGGGTCTCACCAAAAAGAAATTACAACCGTCAGTACATATGAAATACACACCTTTAGGGAAACAATATGTTGACGATTTATTGAATGATTGGATAAGATAACTCAAAATGCTGTCATTTTAAATAAAAATAACGCATAAAATGCCTGTCGACCATAGCTTTCGACAAAATGCATTCCACACTTCAACACAGAGAAAACTTTTGTCAATAGTGGCGCAGCAGGGCCGAAAGTTAAATAGAAGCCAGCACGAAATTTTATTGTGCGGAGTATTATGCTACTTCTTAAAAACTAAGGAAAGTGAATGAAAATACGATAACTTAATTAGGCATGTTAAAACACAGAAAAAAGTTCAATCGTTTTAAGCAAAAAAAGCGAAAAATGATGAAGTTAAGAATCTATTGCAAATGCTTTGCCGGCTTAATAAAAAAGTAGCGATGCTTGAAAATGAGTTGCTGCTAATTGCCATTACCTTCGAATATGATTATGAACTCTAAAAGTGGGAAGCAAACATACATGGAAAATAATGAAAAATGAAAATCTTAAAAAAGGGCAAAACTTCTTCTCATACCGAAAAAATGACCCCTCCCTGCGTAGATTTGCATGCATTGGCTTGTTTATGATAAACGGCCGCACCTCAGTCACGAGCTGAATGCTGATTGGACAAGACACGCTTCAGACCCTCAGGCCCCATCACGTGACCCCAGGTCATCGAGGTTTGATGTCAGACGTTCGGACTTCACTCGGTGTTTTGAGTTTGGCGCGGGTGGAGTGTAGCACACTGCAGATCGGAATGGTTCAGCCGGTTGAAAATGATCCTGCAGCACAGGTGAGAGAGGCGTTCAGGGAAGCTCGGTTGTTGAATATTTTATACCTACTAAGGAAAAGGACTGACGCGCCGTAAAGTAAAAAAGTGTCTGTTTCGGAAAAAACTGACGCGACTGCATAGGTAGAACACATCTGCAAGCATTAGGTAGGGGAGAGTGGGGCACATTCGTGCATGGGGCACATTCGTTTTCAGCAGTTTATGGGAACACGAGTGACTGCACGAGCTCAAGGTAAATTATGGAAATATGTCTATCATTGCCGCCCTTCGTTCACCGTAGAAGACAACACTGTACCTGCTGTCATGCTTGATAAAAACGCAAATTTGTAATATTCGTGAGCTTTCCAAACTTTTCTCATATTATCCATTTTCGTGATCCTGACTCGGAAATGTGGTTCAGCTTTTCAAAATTGGGGGTGAAGAAGCTCACTCTATTAACGGAACTGCTGCAAACTTGTTTGTTGAAAAAGTGTCATTTTTTCAAAAAGAAATTTTGAAATATATTACTAATAACGTTGTGGGGCTGGGGGCAGGTTCGTGTACGCACTGCCTGGGGGCACATTCGTGCATATTTTTTTTTAGTTTTTGCGATTTATGACTTTATCTGTAGTAGGTTTCTCTAATGACGCTCGCCTGACTCAGTCTCGACTGCTTGCGACGTCGTGACGAGCAATTCACGCGAACTTGGCGAGGTCACGGAGGCCGGCAGTTGGCACATTCTTGTTGGCCAGCCCATTCTTTCTACATATGTTGTGCAATGCATTCTTGTCGACAGGAATCAAGTGAAATGACCCCCTGCCAATTTCCTTTGGTAAATTTCTGGTAATTCCCGGTAATTTCTCGAACTTTGCAGGGTGAACGGAAGTGCCCCACCTCTTGAACGAATGTGCCCCATAGGTGGGGCAGTTTCGTGTAAATGTTCAGAGTTATTAAAAGTCATTTTTTCTAATGGAAGCAATAATTTTAGAGGATAACTTTTAAAGAGGAAAACTATCTGCAATAGTTCCTTTCCATACTACAATCAACAATTTTGCCATTGCACTAACCAAAGAACAGATATATGGGTTTATCCATTTTTTGCACGAATGTGCCCCACTCTCCCCTATGTTATGAGGCGGTGATTCGCCGATTACGGTCGCGAAAGATTGCGATAGGGTGATGGCAATGCTAGCCGTTATCAAAATACTTGAGACGTTCTTTTAGAGATAGCCTCCTTGCGATGCAACGTTAAATATTCATAGACTGTCTGACATTGCGTTTCCAATCACCCTCCTGGCTCCTTATACCTATCGTCAAGGCGACCCCTTATTGAACCGCGTTGGAACAAAGGGCTTAAACGGTAAACCGGGAACAGAAAACTTCTCTTTTGTCGGCCTAATAATACTTTTGTAAAGTCGTGTGCAAATTTCTGACCCAGGTCACCGAATGTCAGACGATCAGATCGTCAAGTGACCATAACATCGGTAAAAGTTAGAAATACTCCGGCCACAGCTTCTCACCCAGTAAATAACTGCATTGGCAAGCTTACGGTGACTAATCGAGGGGTAACTGGATTTAGGTACAAAACGTTTACCTGTGTAGGTACTTGTATTTTAATTTCGGTGATCTAGGGTCTGGTCGATTTTCAAACTCTTACCTATGTATAACTCTATAAGAGAAAATCGTGCTGCAGCTTCTGTGGATGAGTCGTACTGTCATTATACTCTAACATCGTATAGTATGCTGCATTGAATACGAATCGGCAAGTTGCATCCATTGCTTCACCCCGAGGTCATCCTGAGGTCCCCTGATGTCATGAACTACAGGGTGTCTCAAAAGTTCGTTGACAGGTACCAGCCATGCTTTTTTGTCAATAATTCTGAATCAACAATAAATAAACAGTCGAAATTTTGCATGGGCATTGGTAACAACCTTCCTCAAGCAGTCTCATTGTTTTCAAACGCATTCGACCCTTCATGAGCCCACAAAAAGGGTTCATCTCTGACCATGGGTCAAGCATGAAAATGGAGGTCGCAAAATCGGGTCGGCTGAGAAACTCTCTGTTTCAGGAGTAATGGGAATGGTTAACCCTATTCCTGGCGGGCTCCGCCGGGACAAGAAACTGGCGGGGGGGGCCGATTCGGCCCCCCCCCCCCTGAGATCTCGAGAACGAAGCAAGATAGCGACAAGCGGTAAACGGCATCGGATACGCACGGCCAAGATCTAGAATTTTTACTAAGGTCATTTTCAGGTCAGGTCAAAGATGACGTCACAGGGGTCGAAAAAGTCAAAATGGCGGCGCTAGATATGGAGAGAGTTTTTCTCGAATAACTTTCGAATTAGTCAAGATAGGAACAAACTAAGGGCATAATCGTGATCCTCTCGTCAATCCGCATCGATTGATATAGGGGAGACCCGGGAGGTATGGGCCCCCTGGAGGTATGGGCCATCGCAGTTTTGAAGAAGTGTTGCGTGTTTTTACACATTTGACAGCGTTAACTGGCAGCAGCCATTCCGTTATACAACCCAAGTGATTTTCAAAATCTTCCTCAGTCTTCTTTGGCAATGAGCGGCGATAAAGCGTTTTTGCCCTCTTCGAGTAAAATACGGCACATACAGAAAATTCGTGATAAATTTGAACCAGGCTCGTTTTATGATGTCCGACCATCGCTAACATAAAGTTTAAAGCATGTAAATTAAGACTGGATAGACAACTTGAAGCTTTCTTGGAAGATTATGAGCTGAGATGTTACGCACATTCTGGCGTCCTAACCGGGAGGTTCGGGCCACCCACCCCCGTGGATCCTAAATAAAAAAAAATGCTTTCATTGAATGTCCCCGTCAATAAGTTTTATTTTTGTCGCACAAGGTCGAAAATTTAACTTCAAATTTCATTCGAACAGAAAAGTATTATTTATTTTTTTTTTCCTGGTGCATGATTGGGTTTACCAATATACATATGGGCCCAAGTGACCTCCATGAAGTAAGCTGTTGGCCGCTTATGCGGTTCGTGGGCTCTAAGAGAGATCAAGGTAGATACCAGCTACGAGTATTATTCTCATTGTCGAGAAAAGAATATGAAACATGGCACCGGCCCATACCTCCCGGGCCATGGCCCATACCTCCCGGTGTATTTTGATGGATCGAAAAAGCACATGATTTATTGAAAGTTATCTAGAGACAAAAAAGTTGATCCCAGATGCCTAATATCAGGCACAAGTTGCAGGCGAAAGGCAATAGCACCTACACAGGGTGAAAAACTGGGTCTATTCACTGCCCACTGGAAGAAAATTGCCTTTTAACAAAACCGGCCCATACCTCCCGGGTCTCCCCTATATGTTGACCTCGAAAGGTCAAGGTCAAAGGTTGACCTCAGGTCACGTGACCTCGAGGTCATCATGTATATCATTCGATGCGTCTTGACGAGCTGAACACAATGAGACCATCAACGCGTCTGTATCTTGTTCCTGTACGGAGTTATTGGCCAAAAACCTTTGGTGACCTTTGATGACGTCACATGACCTCACAGCTGCCCAACAGCAAAACAGACCTCAAGGTAGTGAAGGTTGATCGTATATGAAGTCATGTATGGTATATGGGGCCATTCCGACCCGTTTTAGTGGTAAAAACAGGGAGTTGATTTTTCCCCCATTGACTTATAATGGGGAGGTCGCGAAATTGACCTGACCTTAGGTCACCGATATCAAAATTCCGAGATATACAAATTGCACATACTGGTACCCTAACTAAACCCTGAAGAGAAGAAATTGATCGGTCAAAAACTCTAGCTCTGGCGTGATTGCAAACTTTTCTGAGGTAGGGTCACCAAACCGCCTCTGGTGACCTGACCTGAGGTCAGATCAACTCAAAATTTTCAGACATGTTGCGTAGAAGCCTTTTAGGAAAAGTCAGAAAATTTGAGCTTCCTAGCTCAACGCGTTTGGGAGAAATAACCAAAAAACCTCAGGGGGGGGGGGGCTCCTGAGGCCCCCCCCCCGCCAGGAATAGGGTTAAGTCGGAAATGACATATGGCAAAGTGTCGGCGAGGATGAGTACAACATGATGATCATCTAATAAAAACGGTGGCTAAAATTTTTGAAGGACAAAACCATGCGAGACTAACAGCGTTTTGAACGACCCTCGTACGGCAGCAGACTCGTGCTCCGGAAAGCAGCTGAAAATGAAGGCATATCTATTGAAAACTGACAAGAAGCTCACAGACAGAGGTTACCCAGTTTCAAAAATTGCAGGTCATCGTAAAATAAAGACAAAGTATCATTTGAAATTGTTTATAATATATAGAACGCTAAATTTTTGGGGAAAATAGCACGGAAATCATCAATGCCAAGGACAACTGACCCTCCAAAAGTGTCAATTAATGTTAAGTTTTATCTTACGAAGTTTCAAGAGGCAGATCTGGAGCGAATAGCTTTCTTTTAGACACAAAATCCCGACAAAACCACACGATGGACAGGTTTTGGCCGTTAATAAAGCCGAACCTCTCCTGAGGAAAACACTCCGCAACCCAGCGAAGGTCTTGGCATGGGGAATGACGAGCGTTTGGGATTTACAAAATTTGCACAATGTGTCTAAGAAACAGATGGCAGACACATTCTTCTACGATATGCTGCGAAAAATTTTCCCCTGGCACTTCTCATTTGTTCAGGAATGGGGTTGTTTTGAAAAGGAAAATGGTGGTTGGGAGGTCGGCGCCAGTCATTCATGAAGGAGTTAGCGCCAGAGAAGACCTACAAAATACTCACGGATGGTGTCGATGCACGCCGTCGGCTTTCAGGGAGAAGCGGATGTTGCCGGGGAGCTCGTCAAACCTAATTCCGACGCAGAAACTGCAGGGGATTCCCTTACAAGAGCTTGAAAGCGGGTAACCTTTTATCAGCCTCCGGCAGCTGACGGAGCGACGAAAATCGGCATGGGCAAATATTTTTTGGAGATACAGCAAAGGGTTTGATTTCCAACCTCCCGAATCAGTTGTCAAAGCATGCATATTTGTCTAGTGTGCACACAGACACAAAAACCTTAGATTTTTGGCCGGTTCTTATATGCTTTATGGGCATGGGAAATGTGTATACGAACTTTTGAGACACCCTGTAGATGTTTGCTGCATAGTTTTGACAAGACTTGATAGTTGATAGACGTGCCAAGGTGACGAGAACGCCTTGCACGTTCTCAATTATAGCTCATAAGACGTTAATCCGCGAGAGAAATATCAACAGTGCTGGTGAAATAAATCAGTCATTCAACCTTTCAGTTGAATTGGGTATCGCAAAAAGTAATAATCGTCGATTTTAACCATTTGCCATCCGGAGGCTAAATCATTGACATTAATTCAAAGATGAGGACACCAGCGAAATAGCTTTAAAAGGTAGTTCGAACGTTTTTCCTATCGTTTTTCCTATAAGTTTAGAATAGGAACGCATGCATCATTTAACCCATTAACGCCCAGCGGTACCAAAAGGTACCAACGCACATTTGGGCTTGCTGCGTTGAGACCATACGTTTTTTCGTCAGATAGATTCTGTCATTGGATAATCGTCTCCTTTCCGGATATGCTGTTGGGTGAAAATAATGTGCTAATACGAAGAACTTCACGTGAGGTGCAGAAGAGCGAGGAGTGTTTCGAGGCGCCACAGTCATTGACTGACGTCGGGAGAAGGAAACGTTTGTGTTTGCTTGGCTGTGAATATCTTTTTAGCCAAAGTGTGTTTACATTAAAGATGAAGAACTCGCAGCTGCAGTTAAGCAGAAAATCCGATGTTTCGACATGAATCCTGGCGTCCCTAGGGACATAATTCTTGTTGGTACCTTTTGGTACCACTGGGCGTTAAGCTAAGCGTTTTTTCGCAATTTCATGCGTGTGCGGTCTGTGCAGACGCGTAACAATGCTCAACGGAGGGATGCGGACGAATTGCCATTTGGGGCGCCATCCCTCAAGTGGACGCTATCGCCTAAAGAAATTGGGTGCGTAGGAGGGACGCCTGTGAGTCCATAGGGACGCCCACATGCGAAAGAGGGGCGCGCCTATAAAGTTCACAGGGGCGCTTCAATGCAAATGAGGATGTCCATAGGAGCGACTTTGATGCCCATAGGAGCACCTGCATGCGAAAGAGGGGCACCCGTGAAGCCTATAGGAGTGCCTCTGAGGTTCATGAGGCCCATAGTATATGTAGATTGTAGGGGCACCAACATGCAAAAGGGGCGCCGCCGCGACGCCATGCAAAAGGGACGCCCATGAAGGTCAAAGTCGAACTTCCATACGAAAGCTTGGCCACTGCATCCTAAAGACGAACGCCTCTGAGGCCTATAGAAAGAGGCGCGCCTGTGAAGCCCATAGGGGCGCCTCAGTGGGAACGAGGGGCGCCTGTTAGATCTAAAGAGGCGCCCCTCTTTCGCCCACATGCAGAAGAGCGGCGCCTATGAAACCCATGGGGGCGTCTCTATACAAAAAGGGGCGCCTGTGTAGGCTGAGAGTCGTTTCTGTAACGTTTCTGAGGGACGGTGTGCCGTTTACGGCAAATAGAATCTAAAAAGAGGTCGGAGAGGGGAGCGCTTTCGTCGCCGGAACTGGTGCATTCATTGCTGATTGGTAATTCACCGCTGACGTGACGCATTGATGTTGGATAGGATGTTTGCCTTATAATTGCTGGTATTATTGCGGTTACTTCTGCGGAGCAGAGTCGCAGACATGTGGTCAAGGCCCCAAATGAATTTTTCTTGGGGCCGGGGGGAAGAGGAAGGGACACGGTTTTGAGATCGTCTTGTTGTTTAGGAAGGCTGTTGCTGTTGTTCATGAAGATGTGGGTAACGAAGTCACATCCCAGTGCAGTTTGCGCGGTAGTATACGAAGGAAATATCGATGCGGATGGTAGTGACAGACGAGTTCCTGCAGACCTGCTACTTGGTCAGTGGTACGTACACCTGATAATGCTGCATACGCCGCGACTGATGCAGAAACTGGATTAGAGTAGGCTCAGTCATGAAGGCGTAGGTATGCATTGTACTTACGTGGCTGTCCTGTCACTAGAGTCATCTGTGGCACGTGGCGCATGGCGCTCTGCCCGGAGACGTACATGGAATGGTATAACGGCTAGAGCCTAGAACGCGGCAACGTGTTCCTCAGCGCAAGCAGCACTGCACGATCCGGCTGAAATCCATTTTGGAGATCTGTCTCCTTGGTTGCTAGATTACATTTGGTAGGTATAGCGCGTGCTGGATCTTGAACTATGGGCTACATGTTTATTTTCATAATTTTGAAAGAAATTATAACACAGGTTGTAGAGTAGTTGCTGGTAATCGCTTTCAGAAAACTGTTAGTTTTGTCATGTGTTTAAAGATATTTGTGCATTTTAGGAGAATAAACAACCCTAAAAGCCTTGAAACCTGGGCTGCAGAGTCGAGGTCGGGAGTGAGTCGGTCGGAGTCGACATCTCTAACTGAAGTCGGAGTCAGAGTCGGAGTCGATCGTGGAAGCCGGAGCCGGAGTTCGAGTCGCCGAAAATCCCGCGACTCCGCAGACATGCCAGGGCTGGAGAGATGGAGTAGGAGTTAGAGTCGGTCGGAGTCGACAATCATGCCTGGAGTCGGAGTCGGAGTCGGAGTTGATATGTAAAAGTCTGAAATGGAGTCAGAGTCAGTCACTGAAAATCCATAGACTCCGCAGCCTTGCTTGAAACAGTACAGTTCTTCACTAGACCGACCCACCACCAGGTGAATAATAGCATTGACCTTTATGACAGTTAGGCATAGCATGCAGTAATGACGTCATAATCTGACAACTTGAAAAACATAAGCGGCGAGCCTTTGCCATAATGTTGCCGATGAGTACGTCGTCTAATATTCTAATTTTCATGAATGAGCTACAAAGTCTTCTTGGCAAACATATCTTGTATGCTGCTAAAATGCATGTTTTTGCGAAAAAATGATGTCATTAACGCCCAGTGGTACCAATAGGTACCACTTCAAAAAAGTATATTTCTGGATTTCGCACATTTACCAAACTAACATGGTACCTTTAGGGGACCATTACCTCTAAATCGGCAAATGGGCATTCGTGTGCGTTCGCTGGGGAATTACGGGCGTTAATGGGTTAACAAAGTGTCAAAATAAGAAAAACTTCACTCTAAAGACCTAACTCCTATCGGACTTGACTTTACCTAAACTAATAATCGTTTTAATAACCCTCGGGACTGATGCAGCCCCCCCCCTTCCCTACGGTTTTTCGCGAATAACTCGCGTAAAAAGCGGCTGATCTCGACGAAACTTTCAGCCTACCGTCGCATTGATTAATTTTACACCTATACCCTGAAAATTTATTGGCCCTGACCAAAATAACATTTAACCTGTGACCAACTTTCCGAGACCATGTTTGGCCGGAATCGCGATTCGGCGTGTGTCGGCTCGCATTAGCCGCGCGTTCATGCAAGCTTTTCGTGGTTTCAAACGTTCAAACACGTCATTTGATGTTGCACCCGTGCATTAGGGTGGATGTAAAAATCGCCTGAAGATCGGGTCAGGTCATTGACCTTTGGTGACATTGGTTCACTTTTTTCGAGTTTTGCATGTTTTTAGGCTAGTTTTTAGAGCTGAATTCAAATTTAGCAACCATTTGAACATTTACGAAGTAGTTTTGGTGCTTTCGTAATTTGTTACGAAGCTGTCAGAGGTGGTTGACACCTACTACGAAAACACGTCACGACCCCAACTGGTTGACCTGACCTGACCCGACCTGGTCTAAATGCTTAAAGACATCAGCTGTGATCAAAACTATAGTTCGTTTTTCTTAAGTTTGCCCCTCACTGTAAACGTCTTTTTCAACACAGCACGAGAATTGCTAGCTGAATTACTGAGAAAACTGGTTGGCGCACATTGTATTGGAGATATGAATAATATTTTCAAAATAAGTTTTGAACACCGACGATGTAACGTTAATGTTAAACGCCGTGCAATTTATTGATTAGTTCAGACATAATTCCTGAGAAGTTTTCTATCACTGTGGAGCTATAGGTATGGGTAAATACGAGCTATGAGTCTGTGAAATAGTAAACAAATTTGATAAAAGTGATCGTCTGTGAAATCTGGTGAAATCAATGTGCGCCAACCAGTTTTCTCAGTAATTCAGCTAGCAATTCTCGTGCTGTGTTCAAAAAGACGTTTACAGTGAGGGGCAAACTTAAGAAAAACGAACTATAACACGATATTCGTGATCATGCACCCCGAAGAACCCTATAGCAACCACACTTTACGACTTTCTAACAGGTCCCGATTTTCCCGACTTTTGGGTCGTTGACCTGACCTGGAATGTCAACCGATGACCTAAGACCTTAAAACTGGACATCATCGGCTTCCTCTCGTGACGGGTAACATGCTCGTTTTCCGTGAACTCTATCTCGATCAGGGGCCAAACGCAAGGGGGGTCGTACCCCCCCCCCCCCGTGCCGTCGAAGGACGCAAAATGGCCTGTGCCGGCGAGGGTTAAGGATCTTCCTTGAGGTTTTTTGACGCCGTTTAGGTACTTACTGCGTGTCAAATGTCAATACATGGTCCAGCCTCCAGGTTTAACATACCCTGGTCCCTGGTCCGGGAAGAGTCTGAGGGAGCGTAAAAGTGCCCAGCCTACGTCACTGTGAGCCACGAGCAGAGCACCATCCGAGCTCGGCTCGAACGTGAAGAATTTCACATTTAACGGTAACTTGACATTTATCTATTCTCGGGCCACGCAGCGAGCAATGATATCTGGATAAGCAGCTTAGATTTTTTTTAGAAAAACTGTCACTTGATCGCTGATGTGCGCCTCCCTCCTTGCAGCCCGCGCCGCTGCCGAACGGTGAAGTAGCGCCGGAGGCTCCGGATGCGCCGGCCGCTGCACCGGCACCGGCTGCCGCCCCGGCGCCGGCTGCCGTTCCCGTCGTGGTCGCCCCTGCCGCCCCCGCCCCCGCCCCCGCCGCCGCCGCCGACGACGGTCCGCCGCCGCTGGTGGCGGCCCGCCTGCGCCGTCCGCCGGCCGGCCTGCCCGGTCCGAGGCGGCGGCCCGTGCTGCCGGCCGCCCAGCTGCTCGGCACCGAGTCCCGCACGTGCGAGCTGCTGTCCGGCCTGCCGGCGGTGGAGCACGCGTGCCGGCGCGGCCAGCGGCAGCACCAGCGTCTCCTGCAGACCAACTGGGTCTACACCATGGTGTTCGTCTACTCGGCGTTCGTGTACAGGGCGGCCATGATGTCCCGGCGGTTCGGCGGCGCCTTCATCGGTGAGTGGACTTATTGGTTATCTTGTTCTCCTTATTTTCTTCCCGAATTTTTTCTTTGCATTTAAGTCTGTGCTTCGTTAGTAATAAATGAGTTCTTTATTCGACTGAAGAAATACCGTGCTCCCGCTTGTTTTTAGCCGCTGGCCTATCGGGAACTGGTGTGCGGTATGCGTATTTGGCCTTCCCTCGGCAGAAAGACAACTATGTGAGCGAAAATAGTCTCCATCGGCAAGGCAGAAACGGCAATAACACTGTCAAATGCCAGCTGGATAACTATTATAATAACCATTCGTTTCCGCTCCTTTTCTGTTTCAGGGACAACGATAGATTCGTCGATGTTCAACCTTCTCTCCTACATAGTGTTCCGATATCCGTTTCTAAGGGCTCGGGTGCGTACCGTACTATTTTATTTGCGTGGTTCTGTATGCCATTTCGTTGAAATCAAGCATGCTGCAGACATTTTTTAATTTTAATGGTTAAAAGGAATGGCTACATGTAAACGCTTAACGGTCGGCGGGGAGCGGTTGCGAATAGCTGCTCCCGTTTTCGACTGTTGACCGTTTAAAAATTCGGCGCTCAGTCGCCATATCCACGTGCCACCTCTGACTTGGCGATTCCGCCTCTCTCCGTTCTGCAGCCGGAGCAGATGCGTACGACGACCAAGAACTACCTGCACGACAACCGTCGCCGGGGTGTGCTGGCCACGCTGTCGGTCACCGTGATCACGGTCACCCTGCGGCCGGTGTCGTTTGCCTTCCAGCTGCACTCTCTGTTCCTGCGCGCCTGGAGCTGGGTCATCGAGAGGATCTCCGAGCTGCTCAACGACGGTGGGCTGCGGCTTTGGAGAGGGGGGGGGGGGGGGGTACGATACGCAGCTGTTTAACCCTCGCCCATGTAGGGGGGGTTGATGCAACCCCCCCCCCCTGAGGCTTTTCGAAAATAGTGCAAAAACGGCGGCGCGCAGCGCCGCCAAATTTTGGGTACCTTATGGGGCAAACCTTGCGCATCTTTTGATAAAAAAAATTGACCGGGTCATGTCAGGTCACGGAGTTATGACGTCACAAAGGGAACAGCCTCCGGCCGGATTTTCACAAACTGAGTGCCAACGCCCGAGGTTTCCTGCCGATGGTACGGACATCGGTTGATGGATCGTGATGAAACTTCTCATGCATGTTGGGGCAAGTATTGGCTATCATATGGTATAAGAAACTTGACCGGGTCAGGTCAGGTCACGGAGCTATGACGTCACAAGAGGAACAGCGTCCGGTACTATTTTTGAAAAGCGCCCGAACCACTATTTTGCTAATTCTTGTCACCTCAATGGGAATATGCAGCAATATTAGCTTCTATAGGGAGCAAATGGACCTTCCAAATCCAAAAATACAATCAGATTTCCAAAATTTAAATTTTGATTTTTCGAATTTCTGCCGCCGACTGTGACCTTGCCGACTTCCGGCGCTCCCAACGCGCCATTTTTAGAGCTAGGGAAACGAAATACATACCAAACGATAGAGAATTGATCAAGGAACACGATAGTGAAGGTTTCAAGTCGATATCTCCCACCGTTTTGCCGCAATCGCCGCCGAAAGTTGAAAAAAGTCTATTTTTCCGAAAATTTGACCTTTGACCGGTCAAAAGTAGGTCAAATGTTGACCTAGGACCAAAAAATATACCACCAATCGCGAGATCTCGGCGAGAGCAATCCGTTGTTTTTTTCCGCTAAGCTCTACGACGCTCCGTTTTCAAACGCCAAGGGGGGGGTCGCAGCAACCCCCCCCCCCTGCATGGGCGAAGGTGGCAGATCGCCGTTTACGGGCGAGGGTTAAGTTGAACGTATTTCAGGCAACTGGGACAACAGATGTCCTCTCTCCTTTACGGCAGAAGTATTATTTTTAACGGTTGTAGGCTCTTATTTTCAGGTAATATTCAGTATCCGTTCAATTGTGCGGCTTGAGTAGTAAAATAAAATAGAACGGATTTGAGTCACTCAGTGTGTCGTGGAAGCTTCTATAGAAGAAATGCAGTGTCATTCGACGTTTGTTTTGCGATTGGCGACGAAAATAGCTGAACTCTGTCCTCCGGTGCCGGCTCTACTCTGATGCCCGCCTCCGCCCGTCTGCCCGCAGACCGTCCGCTGTGGGAGGTTGAGATGGCCGAGGTGGCCACCCTGTTCGTGGGACGGTCGGTGGCCCTCTTCTGGCGGCTGCCCTTTAACCTGTTCTACTACTGGGTGGCCGTCCCGCTACTCATACACCCGGTAAGAGTGACGCCGACCCATCACTGGACGATAACTTTGAAGTTTGAACGGAAAATGAAGCTAAGTAATTAATCGGCGCTTCTATGCATGGAGATGCGGACCTTTATTGGATAGTTTTATTTTTGCGGTGACATTGCGTGATGCTAGAGCATACTCATGTGCGTGCATTCTCGTGATTTGCAGTTTGTGTCCTCCGTTCAGGTTGTACCCCTCCCCAATGCGCGCCGTCCCACGGCCCTGTGTCACCGCCTCCCTACAGGGTCAGCTGTTCCGGTGGATCCACGAGTCGCTGCAGGACATCCTGGTGCCGGACCTGCCCGGCGGCGACGGGGTGGAGATCTACGAGCTGCCCGAACCGCAGGACGCCGACGAGCCCGACACACCCGGAGACGGACCCGCCGACGGGGAGGCGCCCGCCGAGGGCCAGGGCGCCCTGCACCCGGCCCCGGCGCCCGCCGAGGGCGCCGACCCCGCGCAGGTGGGTACCGGCCGGGGTAGGGGGGGGGGGGAAGTGACAGCCCCATAGTGTCTGGATGGGCTGATAAAGCGGGAATATTGCTAACTATGCATATCACATGCCTTACTGTACGAGACGTGGCGGGAAATCGAGCTCGACCGTTTGTTACGGTGTAAGGCGTCCAATTAAAAAAAAAAATGACTGCAGTCAATCTGCAGTGACGACTGCACCCATAATCATGAAACTCCTTAGATTCATGATAATAGTGCATTCCAGAAGGGACCACCATCAAACCTTGTAAGATATCGCTCCTAGGCTCTTGGAGCAGCACTTGATCGGCAACACCGTGTGAACACACGGTCTTTCCACTTTTCAATTGCCCACCACCCTGTCGTGGCGTTAGTGCTGGTCTGGCGTCCGCTTCTGTCTGATGGTGGTTCTCGGCTCTGGTTTCCAGCCGGCTGGAGATCAGAGCGACTCCGAACTGTCACCAGACGTGAGCAAATTCCACTTCGACTCCTTCCGAAGCCTGGATTCGCCCACCGTCCGAGAGCTCATTTCTAAATTTTCCGAAACCAGTGAGTGGAACTTCCTTCCTGAAACACTGGGGAGCGGGAAGTGACTCTTCGTTGCAGTTTGCAGTGCTGCCAGGGAACTTGCAGGCTGTTTGTCTAATCTGCAATGATTTGTAGAGCAGTACCAGCGACAGTGCAATTTCTGAGCGAACAGGTTGGAGCGGCGAATTGATGTGTTTTCTGTTCCTTTCCTAGGGGGTGCACCATCAGATGGCGAGGGCCGCCTAGCGAACGACCCTACCGTTACGCCGCTGTCTGATGCCAAGGGTCGGGGACGTCGACCTGCGGAGCTACAGAGGCTGGAGCCGGCGGCGTGAAACTAGTGAGCGGGTTAAACGAGTGAGCCGCCGTTTTAAAACCACCGTCCGTGGCTGGAACAGTAGCCTGCGAATGTCAGCGATAGCGAGCGGTTGTGTCTAACGACCAAATTAGTTATACTCTGTTGTGGATGAATCTCTCAAGGACAGTATGTGACTACAAGAGCTGTGTGGACTTGGCGCATGTGATACGATGAAGTGGTCGGTCGTTTTAAGAACTTGTGCAATGTGCATGTTCCAGCGGAATGTATTTGGTTTTGTATAATTTATCATTGTTTACGTTGCAGGTACCGTCGTCGGTCATTTGGCTTTGGTATCAAATAAAACACAATTTTAGTTGCTTTGTTTAATTGGGTTTACCACCCTCACCCCTGCAAGACTCGTCAGTTCCCTGCAGGGGGAGCGGGTTGATATGGGCAAGTCGACGATTCGATCAGTCGCCCTCCCTGATAGAGCGTCGCGAGAGAAACGGCGTGTTCGCTGTCAATAGCGTTAGTGAGTGGCAGCCAATTTTTAAGATCCCTGGTCGTCAGAAACACACTTGGGTCAGGTCGACAATCTGGATTATTTGTGATAAATATAGCCGTCAAGAATGGTGCAACAAAATTTGCTCGTGAGCTGTTACGTTCCTCATCTCCAGGCGCATTAGATGACGTTAATTGGCAAGTGTCGACTTGTTTGCATCGCATTCGCATCGCATGTGTGTTCGCAACGAGTAACGTTCACGCCAAGAAAATGATCTAACTATAGGAAAGTCACCTGGCATAGCATTTAACCCGCGCGGGGCTGGGGTCTCCAGCCGAACGCGCGGGGCTGGGGGGGGGGGTAAATTTTACCCCCCCCCCCTGTTATCTCCCGAACTAATGGTCCGATTTGGAAAATTCAAGCGCCAATCGAAAGCTCTCATCACGAACTACTAAAAACATGTACTTAATTTAAAGTTTGAGGTCAAGGTCAAGGTCAGGTCAAGGGTACAAATTGCAAGTTTCTACAGTATCGGCCTTGCACCGTAGTTGCCGAAGAATGGAGTCATGGACTGAGACTGATCGCCCAAAACGTGTTCTTAGGCTACCAAGACAATATTCGTTGCATACAATATCATTCAGAGGTCAAGGTCAAGGTCAGGTTAGGTCAGGTCAGGTCACCAAAAAAACAAAATATAGAAAAGGGCATGTGCGACACATGTTTTATGGGTCATTTTACTCATAGAATTCAATAGGCACACTCAATAAGTGATATGGACCACCTCTGGATGAATTTCAGGTCGAGGTCAGGTCAAGGTCAGGTCAAGTGAGGTCAAATTTTGAAGTTGGTTGTTAAGGCCTAAAAAAGGTGTCTATCTGATGCAGTTTTTCACGGCGAATCGAATGGTGCTATTTTTGTTTCCGTACGAGGTCTAGAACTTCCAAAAAAGTCATTTTTCAAAAAATTTGTGTGTCGTGACGTCATAAAATTTTGAATAACTCCCACATTTTTGAACCGATTCTTCTAAAATTTGGTATGTAGGTGCACATAGACCACTTCTCTAACATATATTCCGGTTTTTTCGATAGACTCATAATTTTGGATTTTATAATGATTTTCCCAAAAAAATCAGTTTTTTGAAAAAAATTTAGGCCAAAATCCAAAATTTTCAAAAAACCGAGATAGCCATTTGATAGACAAAGTAAAATTACGTATAACCTTTTTTTTGTTACGTCTTGATTCCTTTAAAAATGAAGATGTTAGCGGCGTTTGAACTTTTGCCGTTTTTGAGGCGAAAATGGCGAACATGACGTCACTAAAACGTCAATTTCTCAAAAAATTTTCCGACAGATTTCGCTCAAATTTTCAGGGAGCGTGTCAAATTGATGTAAAAAAAGGTACTGAAAGTTTGGCGGCGCTGCGCGCCGCCGTTTTTGAGATATCGCAAAAATTCGCGAGGGGGGGTAAAATTTACCCCCCCCCCAGCCCCGCGCGGGTTTTAATGCAGTAGCTCTTTTTCATTGAAACCTTTCCCACTCACTGACTCGTCTTGACAAATATTGACGAAAACTCTGGCTGTGGAGCTCATCTATAAAGTGTTTTATAATCGCTTTTTGTCAGTTTCTACCTGACTAATAAAATGCCTATTTAAAATCAAGTGCTGCCGACATTTATTGCGCCTGTCAAAATGTTTGAAGCCGGGGCACTGCCCAACTATGCCCTGAGAAATATGCTCGTTGCTACTGCTTGTGGTCCATCGAGCGTGACCCATAAAATATGTCAAGAAGGTACTGTCGTCTGGCTACAAGACAAGAGCACTGCATGCACGGTCACGAAAACGGTAACGTGGATCCGACGCAACTTATCCCAGCGAGCTGACTGGATGATGGGGGGAGGGTAGGGTAGGGCCCTGTCGTGGAGGGGGAGGGAGGGATGGAACGATGGGGCGTGGGAGGGAGCGAAGAGGAGAGGTGTGTGAACGAAAAGAAGGGATATGGGAGGAATCAGAATAATTGTCCTTCCATGGAGGGATGTGCGAGTGAGCGGGCCCCGTCATGGAGCGTTTAGTGAGGAGACCCTCACACGGAGGGCTTTCGATCCCTTTATAGAAGGGTTTGGGAGGGGACGGACGTCGGCTCCATGCTGCCGTGGGACCCTGCGGGCGGGGGCGAGGAGAGTGCCCCACGGAATGCTGATGACATGGCCGCGTCAGCGCCTGTACACTCCGAACCCGACCTGGCTCGCGGGGCGGGCGGGGACGACACCTGACCGGCTGGCCGGCGGCGGACGCCAGTTCCACAGAGACACGGCCGTGGAGCGGTGCACCGAACTGGACCGCAGGGAACGCCATACACAGCTCGGCTCCATAGTCCATGGATACAGGTGGGAGAACTTTACTCATCGGATTCGTAGGAGGACATGACTAAGAACGTAAAGTTGTCAGCGTTGCATTCGTACGTATCGCATTGTCAGTGATGCGATGTGAGATGCTAATGTGTACAGAGCTGAACGTATCTGCCATCAGTGAGTGATGTTAGAAAGGTCGTTGAAATAATGAAGAATTGGCAACTTGTAGGTCAGGTCAAAGTTCGGCCGTAAGAAGGGTTTACTAAGCGACTGAGCTTCTGAATTCGACCTTTTTTAGTTACAGGCTGGTAGATTGTGGCTTACTGAATCAAATGAGAGCATTGCAAAAAGACATTCGATAGCGGCACATCTCTATGAAGCCGAGTCATTTTTGTTCGGCCCGATTCAAAGCTCTTTCGAAAGACGTCCTCGAAATGGAGTGTGATACTCAAAAACGAAACAGCCGGATAGACGGTTAATGCGGAAAGGGGCTTTCTTGACTTAGGCGTTTGATAAAATGCATGCTGTATCGATTTCTTTTTATACAATTAATCGATTTATTTCATCAAGATGAAACGAACAAAACTTGAATTTGCCATGAGCGAGTAGCCAACTTAAAAATTATACCTCAGGCCGAAAGTAATTTTACAACTGCTTTACGTCGCGGAGGTCGCAATTCTATTTAATCTGGTCCTGTATCACCGATAGATATCGAAGTACGGGATAAACATTTCATACATACCCTAAGTATCCACTGTCAGTTCTTCAGATCGGTAAGGCGGTGTAGGTATAGGTATGCAAGTATTTACTTTTTCTTTGGAGTTTATTCGCTGAATATGCCATGTTATCGTAACGGGAACACACTTGACACCTCTTTATTTTGCATTTGGTACGTGCAGTGGGGGGGGGGGGGGGGCATTATGCATCGATATATGTTTGTTAGAAGGGATTTAACTACCCTACAAAAATGACCGCAAGTCAATCGCCCCAGTGCAGTGGTTGCTGAGATATACGAGTACACCTGTCAAAAGCACTCCTTCAGCAGAATAACTTGAACACCTTTGACTTATCACGTGTCACGTGCCACCACGCGACGGTCACATATAGTAGATGCATCAAGAGTAGTCATTACGGGCGGGGTAGAAGGAATGGGGCTACCTATGTATCAAAGAAGACCGCAAGTCAATCAGCCCGGAAGTTGCTGAAATATACTCGTAGGCTCCTCAAAAGCGCTGCAGACCGGGCCGGGCCGCTCATGCTGAAAATTTCCTGTTATACCTATTGAAAATACTTCGCTTCGCTCGCTCGTTCGCAATGATAACTTCCCATTGATTTTGTTTTGCATTACAGATAAATTGGAAAGGCGTTGCCGATGATAAAAGGTAAGGCCATCAGCGCTTGTGCTCCGACCGCATGGACACCGGAAACGCAAGATGAAGCCCGAGTCCAGGAGCACGACACAAACGAGTCGTAAGTGTGCGGGCCGATGACGCCGAGAAAAATAAATCACACCACGAGTTTCGTCACGTAGGTCCGACACAAAGTGTAAATGTGCATGTAACGCCTCTTCCCGATTCGTTCCAATTGCGACATTGCAGGCCAATGTCACCTACCGGCTACCGCCGCTTACCATTGACACGTGCTCTGTTTCAGACGACAGAAACATGACCCCGGCCGGCCGCCGGTCGCGTGGTGGGCACCGTGGCACGCTGCTGACACTAGCACTGGCACTGTGTGCTGGCACCGTCATAGGACAGCTGAGACCCGACTACTCAGATCTGCCCGGAAAATACTGCGAAAAACGCCGTGAGAATTGTAAGTCAGTTTTTAAATGATGGTGGCACCGTCTGCCCCCCCCCCTCTCCAACGAATTTAGTGTCGCTGTCGCAAGGACAAAATTATCTCAATAATACCTGAACCGCGGCACCTGGGACTGATCTGGGACCTCTGACCGATTCCCTCCCCACCTACCCCAGCGCGATGCTGCGCCAACCGGACGGACGAGTGCAGCGTGGCCATCCTGGGCACGGTCTGCTACTGCGACGAGTTCTGTGACCGCGGGCTGAGCGGCGACTGCTGCCCCGACTACTTCGCGCTGTGCCAGAGCGCTCCCCCGCCGCCACCCGCGACCAGAGGTGGGTCATGGCTCAGTTGCAACTCTCCCAGTCCTCCTGTCTTCGCGATTGACAAAAAGTGCATTCTGTTTTCCTTCTCGAAAGCAATCGTCTTTTCTGATTCATGGTTGACAGTGATGCTATAGACCGCCCAAACATTTTGCTAAGTCTACACGGTCCTTTTACCTTTATTTTGGTGTTGTCGAGCTCGCACTATTTTAGTTTCTCCTAGTAGTGACATAACTAATTTGTTTTAATTGTACCTATTTTCAACCTTCCCGTTGTGTTAATACTGTTGTGTTATGCCCCTTCAGATTGCTTATATAAGGGACAGACCTTACCGTACGGAACAACTGTGATGGATAACTGCAACCCATGGTAAGCAAAATGTATGCATAAATAACCTTTTAAATCAATAAATGCTGTTCACAGGACAGACCAATCAAGGTCAAGGTCATTGTATCGAAAGCATTTTCCGCATATGACCGAAATCTCTGTAAAATGTCTCATAGACACACCTATCTTCAAATGCCTATCGTTGCGGAAATTTCAACTGACTAGCTGATTGTATATACTGTCAGACCGTGTTGACCCGGCCTGCCCGCTGTGCGGCCGCCTGCAGCGCGTGCGGCGGCAGCGCGGCGGCGCCCACAGTGCAGTGCGGCTCTGAGACGTGCCTGATGGAGCCGCGTCTGCTGCTCCAGCTGGAGGGCGAGGCCGAGCAGCTCGGCTGGACGGCCGCCAACCACAGCCAGTTCTGGGGCCGCACGCTGCGCAGCGGCCTGCTGCAGCTGACCGGCACCGTATCTCCAGACAGACAGACGGTTAGTGGCCGGCGACCCGAGTCACAGCCAGCGCGCTGTCCGAGACTGTGACAGGAGCTGCGCTGCTGCTTTAGAGATTTGAGTCAGTGGGCTCTGATGAACTAACTAGTGGATTATTCTGGCGGAAGACGTTGAAGGTTTACATGGAAATTAACATTTACTTTAACCCGGCAGTTGCTGGGGTATTTCGCCACCCACCGTTTGCTGGGGGGGGGGGGGGCGTTAAACGCCCCCAGCCGATAACTCGAGAACCAATAGGCGCAGCGAAACGCACGAGGCGGCAAACGAAAGAGCGCGACGAGACGCTTCAGATGAGTATTTTAAAGTCGAATTTTGAGGTCACAGGTCAGGTCAAGGTCAGGTCAAACGCCTGAAATCGGGCTTTCAGTGGCATGGACTTCAGGACTTCGCAATGGGCGCCTCTCGCCATAAACGCTGTGAAAACGGTGCACAATCCATCTAATAAGGCCTACAAGAGTGTCAGCTCCATGTAGGGGTCAGTCAAGCATAGGTCAGGGTCAAGGTCAGGTCAACCGGGTAGGCACATATCCCCGAAAATCAAAACTGATATTCGCAGCCTGTGACACATGTTTTATGGGTAATTTGGGGCGTAGAACACGATGGTGACATTCATTTTATCATATGTGTACGTGTTTGGCTCAAAAAGTTAAATTTAAGAAATTCATGTATCATGGTCGTGAAGGAGTCACGAAAAATTGCCAAGATTCAGTTCAAGATTATGGAAAATGCGGAACGATAATCAATAATCGAAGATAGCCATTTGATTGACCATGGTATTGGCAGTCTAATGGCGTTTACGGCATGTCTATATCTCTATTCTGTGATTTTATATGATTTTTTGAACATATGCCGTTTTTGGTCGAAAACTCAGAAATCATGACGTCACTAAAACCTCGATATCTCAAAAATTTTCTGACCGATTTTTTTTAAACTTTGTCACAATAAACTTCAATCAATTCCCTACAGGTACCCGAAATTTGGCGCGCCTGCGGCGCGCCGTTTTTATGCTATGGCCCGGCGAAAAAAGTGGGGGCGTTTAACGCCCCCCCCCAGCAACTCGCGGGTTAAAAACAAATATCGGCTATATTTTGTTTCGAATCGCGTCGCTAATATTTCACTTCTTTTGTCATTTATCAATTTATCTTTACCATCGCGCCCTCCTGCTCGTTGTGTGTCGTCAGGTGGCGCTCACCCACCCGATCGTCAAGGTGCTGCACGCCGTGCGCCTGCCGGCCGCGTTCGACGCGCGGCGCCGACCGGGCTGGGCGCCGCTGGTGGGCGGTGTGGCCGACCAGGGCTGGTGCGGCGGCTCGTGGGCCGTCTCCACGGCCGACGTCGCCTCCGACCGGCTCTCCATTCAGAGGGGGGAGCGCGTGGCGCTGAGTCCCCAGCAGCTGCTGAACTGCGTGACCGACACGGAGGGGGGCGGCGGGTGCCGCGGCGGCCGGCCCGACAGAGCCTGGAACCACCTGCGGCACCACGGGTAGGTAGCGTGCTGACCCTCCAGCACCTGCCTTGCTGGAATTACCTGCAGCACCACGGGTGTGTGGTGTGCTCTCACGTGCTCTCCAGCTGCTGGTGTCACTCGACCTATAAGTCAGAGGTCCTGATTCACATTGGGCGCTGAGCATTCAAAATCGGTTACAAGAAATGGAAAGAATGGTTGATATTTGATACACAACTTTGCATGAATTTATTGAAAAAAAAAGAAGGGAGGGACACCGGTAAACCATTTTTGGTAATTTTGGAACAGAGATTTGCTTGCAATTATGGGAGTGCTGGCGCAGAAGTCCCAGGCGTCTGACACCGGCTCATCTCATGATTTGTATTGCAGCACAGTCTACCGTCCCAGGCGTCTGACGACCGGCTTATGTCTATCGCGATACAGTCACACAGTCGACCTGTGGTGTAAGCCACAGGTCCTACATCCCACATCCCACGATGCAGTCTATACCTAGTCGCAAGCGTCTGACGTGTATTGCGGTACAGCCTACAATCCCAGGCGTCAGTCGTCTGACGTCGGCCTATGTGTCCTGCGGTACAGTCTATATGTAGTTACAGGCGTCTGACGCCGGCCATGACTTGTTTTATAGTAACAGGGGTCTGACGCCGATTAATGTGTTCTGCGGCACAGTCTATAGTTACAGGCGTCTGACGTCGGCCATGACGTGTATTGCGGTACAGTCTATAGTTACAGGCGTCTGACGTCGGCTTATGACGTGTATTGCGGTACAGTCTATAGTTACAGGCGTCTGACGTCGGCCTATGACGTGTATTGCGGTACAGTCTATAGATACAGGCGTCTGACGCCGTCCTATGACGTGTATTGCGGTACAGTCTATAGTTACAGGCGTCTGACGTCGGCCATGACGTGTATTGCGGTACAGTCTATAGTTACAGGCGTCTGACGCCGGCCTGTGACGTGTATTGCGGCACAGTCTATAGTTACAGGCGTCTGACGTCGGCCATGACGTGTATTGCGGTGCAGTATGTAGTCGCAGACGTCTGACGCTGGCGGCCTGGTATTGCGGTGCAGTATGTACTTACATAGTCGCAGACGTCTGACGCCGACAGGTCTGCATTCACAGGCTGATTACGTTGGTCCGTGTAAGTACTGCGGCGCAGTCTATAGTCGCAGGTCATATGTCCTGCGGTCCAGTCGTTAGTCCTAAGAGTCTGACGCCGACATTTGTACTGCGGAACAGCCTATAGCCGCAGGTCCTATGTCCTGCAACAGGTATTAGACACAGTCTAAAGTCATAGGAGTCTGACGCCTTTTATGTATTGCGGTACAGTCTAATGCCGCAGGAGTCTATCGCCGGGTACTCTATACTCGTAAGTCTACAGCTATGTAGAGTCGCAGCCCGCAGGCCCTATGATCTGCGGTACAGTCTGTGATCACAGGCATCGTTTCATCACTGAAGCTGAGTGTGTAACTATCAGTGCTAATAGTTAGCAGCATGTTCGCTGGAATGATGTTTGGATTTTGGGCGCACGGCTACCCCATGGTGTACTGGCTCTGTCATGAATATGTGTTTTCGTCCCTCAGAGTAACCCTGCCACTCGACATCCCGCCGCGGCGCGATCTGACGCCCCGCGACTGCTGACTGGGCTGGCCCGGCGCGGTGGTCCGCCGTCCCTATATTACCGGCAGGGTACGGTCCACCCTGTGTGTCCCGTACCGATCGGGGCAAACCGGTCGGCGCGGGCGCTGCGACCGCCGAGCGAGCTCCAACCGCACCGTGTGCGCGCGCCGCTACTGGATGCAGCCCTCCTACCGCATCGCCAGCAGGGAGCGGGACATCCGACACGAGATCCTCACCAGCGGCCCCGTACAGGGTCAGTGAATGCCTGAGCCGACCGGGGTAGACCGGGGCACGGCGCGCCGGCGGCTGTGAGAGCTCGCCTGGTGGAACTTTGGCGAGCCAGTTGCCGTCAACTGTTGTCTTTTTTAATTTGTTTCAGTTTATAAGATCAGATTGGGTGGTTTCGGGTCATCGGTACTCATCCCATCGGTCTCATCAGTCGTTTAGTCAAATATAACATCTATCGCAGTCTTATTTGTACAGGATTGTGTATTTCTCTGCCCGCGTTTGTCCGGTGGTACCGACTCGCCGTTTGGGTTTCTCCTCCCCCAGCGCTGCTGCGAGTGGAGCCGGACTTTTTCCTGTACCGGTCGGGCGTGTACCGCGCCTCTCGGCTGGGCGAGGCCCGAGCCGCTTACCACTCTGTGCGGCTGATCGGCTGGGGCGAGCAGGTCACTGCCGGACGAGTGACGCCCTACTGGGTGAGCGGGACAGGGAAAACAACTCGGAGAAAAATATGCTTAATATTTTTTTTTTGTCCCATGCCTAATGAATTTTCACCTTGTGGAATATACATATAGCGGAACCCCTTCATTATTTTTCCCGTATCATGTTAGTTTAAAATTTTTGCCATATCATCAATGCAACTGTTTTCATTGTAGGTAGCTTGCATTGCATGCAATGTGAATATATACCAGCTCAGTACACCATCGCAAAACATAGCTTGATGTGAAAGCTACACCACTCAAAATTAACACAATCCTTCCTAAAATAACCATGCTGAGATGAGCTGAAAGCTCGTAATCGGCCTCCGTTTCTGGAATACTGGGACTCCCCGCTGTTTTCCACAAACACATCCGACACCGACCCTCAACCGTGTCCCAAGCGGGACCCGACTGAAAGACACCGGACCAGTGGGAGCTGCATCCGGGGCCGCGACCCGTCCGGGTTCCAGTGGCCACGGCCCAGACGGTCGATCGGCGCATACCTCAGACGAGACAGGACACAACACCTCAGACGCCCGACAGGGGTCACCCGGCGCGCTGCTGATACAGTTCCGGTCCTGTGCCGGCATATAAAACTGTGAAAGGGACGTGCGTGCTGTGATACAATGATCCTAATGCTCATAGAATATATGAGAATTCTCTATATTCCTACATCTCATGCCTAATGAATGAGATGTATGACCATAAAATATGTTTTTGGTTTGATGAGTTGGGTAGCTTATCAATTGGTCGGAAGAATAGTCTAGTTATCTCCTCTTTTTCGGTAAGTTGAGGGCAATAAAGAATTGACAGTGCAGGGCTCTTTGTCCTGATAATTTTTGTGTAGGTAATGACTGTGGAGCGCCCGATGTGCTCTGAGCCGCTCGTTCCCCCCTCCCCTGGTTCGGCTAGAGGTCAACTCCTGAGTTTGGGATGTTTTCTGATCCGTTTCCCTCCTGTTTCAGTTGGCGGCCAACTCGTGGGGCACCGGGTGGGGCGAGCGTGGTCTGTTCCGCATCCGGCGGGGCACCAACGAGGCCGCCATCGAGTCGTTCGTGGTCGCCTCACTGGCGCGCACGGAGCGACAGGCGGCCGCCGACGACCGGCAGCTGGCCGTCGAGAGGCGCAAGAGCGACCGCGGACCAGCGACTTCGCCCGGCTCACTCCGAGAGCGACTGGACGGCGCCGAGGATCGAGCGGTAGACGTCAGCAAGAAGGGTATATCTGATGATGTGGAAGCGTCCGGTGACATTCTAATGGACTCTGATGGTGTGACAAGTGCTGCAACATACCTGCCTGCCATAGCAGACGGTGAAACAACAGAGTATCCGGCAGCGTCCGAGCTCATAACATCGGATAACGTGACGACGCTGGGGTCGGAACTTCTTTCGGAAGAACATCTTGTGGAAGCTGAGGGAGAGAAGGCGAACGATCTCTTAAAATCAGCAGATCAGAAAGAACACTTGGAAGAGCAGGCGGGTAGCCCCGTGCCAGTTGACAAAGAGAAAATCGACGTTCCACAGATGCCTGAACTCAAGGAAACTAATATTGCAAAGGGAACGGACCTTGAACAGACGATTCCCGCTGTGGCTGACATGCCTGTGACACTCGTAGAAAATTTCAGCGACAATGTAGCGACCGTGGTTTCGGCCGCTCCGAAGTCGGTGTCGGAAGACCCCGTCACGACTCTGGCCGAGCCCCCGGTGACGGATATCTCGCCGTTCGGCAGCTCCCCTGCTACCGTCGGCGCGAGGACCGGCAGACCCGGGCCGGCGCTGGTGGGGAAAAGAGGAGAGGATCCGAGGACACCTGCCGCCAAACCTCACACTGAAGGCCCGGTCACTCAGAGTGGGGCTGACCGGAAGGTGGGGACAACCTCCGAACCGGGCGGCTTTTTCAGTAAATTTTGGGACTGGACGACTGGCCAGGGATAGACCTCCTTCAGCTCGCTGAAATAAAGAAGAGGACAACGGTGCGACGTGTTTAAAAATATACCACTACAATACATTCCTACTTCGGAATAACCTGCATGAAGTGCTACCGAGGCTTTCTTCAGATAGTCTCTATGTAGGTATGTGTTTTGTGATGCTTGTGTTGCTTCTCACTGCCCCGTGTATGTTCATGCTCCTGCACTGCCACTGCCGTTTATCTGAGGGCGTGCCTTTGACGGGGGAAAGTGACAGAGATTCTAACGAGTAATGTTCTACTGCAAAGCCGTCTACTTCTACTCAGAAATATATGTTTTAAAAATAATTTGTAGTTAATAGCATGGCTTAGACATTTCCTTCAGTGACGCGGGAATCGGGGGAGGGGCTGCAAGGAGAAGTAAAGTAGCACCTATGTAATCTTGGCTGCAGGCACGGTTCGTCGGAAAGTCATTTCATCCACAAAAGAAACGAAATACATGGATGGGAAAATGGCATGTGCGGGCGAGGGTTAGACCATGAGAAGGGCGCAGGCTGTCAAAAGGGCGCCATTCTCCCACAATCGCGACAGGTGATTAAAAATGCTATAGATGATCCACGGTCGCAGAGAGGTCAGAAGGGCGCCATACAGTCGATGGATGCACGGTGGACAGAGACATGGGTGTCGATTTTCACCGAGTTGAGGGTGCCCGGGCTCAGCAAATCCGCCGCCGCCGCCTTAGCTGTCAAGATTAGCGGTGACCTTGACCCGCGCCGTCTGTTAGGGCTCCACTAGTGAGGTGGCAAAATATGGACTCGAGGACCCGGTCCAAAGAACCAGTCTGGACCCATATGGGTCAAGACCGGTTCCTGGAAATTTTCTGACGAGTCCAACCGGATCCTACCATAAACTGTACATCTTGCACACTACAAATTATTGCAAAATATGAAGTGAATGAAGTGAATGTTTCTTGGCACACAGTAGCTCATGAGTATTCCCAGTGGGAAATAGGCTGCTTTACATGATGCAACTAAATACTAATGATACCTACAAGTAGTTTGTATTAATCGACTTTTGGGGAACCGGGTCCAACTGGTTCCGATTCCAACTAAGGCCGGGTCCGACTGGTTCCAGAAATGTCCAGCCGGGTCTGGTTCGAGTCTGGTTTCCAAAATTTTCATCTTTTGCCACCTCTACTCCAAAGCCAAGCCGGCCGAGCCGACGGGGACGGGGAGTTTAGAGAGCTTGGGCACCCCCAACCCGGCGGAAATCGACACCTATGGAAAGAGACGTAAGTGCGCGAGACGGTCAGGAGGGCGCCGTTAGACCTCACTCTCTTGCATAGGCGGCGGAACGGGGAGGGCACCGCACCGTGCCGGGTGCCCCCTCTGATTTTGGCATTTTAACATTAGCCCTATGGCCGTTGCTTGGAAAGAATGGGACCAAAAGTCGGCAGTGCCCCCCCCCCCCTTAATTGAAGGTGTTCCGCCGCTACTGACGCGAAGGGCGCCGTGCTCTCGCCTCTAGAAAGGACGCTTGTAAAAGACTTGTGGGGTGGGTGCATTTTCCTCATTGTGCAGGCAGTAGCGGCGGAACACCTTCAATTAACCCGCGCATGACTGGGGTATTTTCCATAACGCGAGTGACTGGGGGGGGGGGGGGCTCTACAGAGCCCCCCCCCCCTCCTATCTCCGAAACTGCTGGGCCGATCGTCAAAATTCAAACGGTGTCTGATAGCCCTGGAAAAACTGTCGAGCGAAACCTATTTTCATTGACCTTGAGGTCACTGATGACGTCACAGGTCAGGTCAAAGTAAAAATTATCGACATTTTTGCTAGTTCACAATTTATGGCTCTGACCACCGGACGGCCGGTCCGATCAGGCTCATTTTTGGTTTACGCACTCCTTGACGGATGCCTTAGATACACTGAGGGTACTGAACTTTTACTTCGAATTTTTAAGGTCAAGGCCAGGTCATCCTAGGTCACGAAAACTGTATATCATGTATCGGTCAGGTGACGTATGTTTTATGGTCCATTTTACTCGTAGATTTCGAAAATAGTGTCGTCTGTGTCATTTGAGGTCATTGTCAGCTGAATTTACCAGAGGTCAGCTTTCAGGTCAGAAAAGGTCAAATTTTGAAAATGAAATTTTTCAACAAAAAAGTTGCCTATCAGATGCAGTCTGAGCTCAGGAACACGATGGTGCCATTCATATTGCTGTACGACGTCAAAAACGTACTGAAAAATGGATTTGAAAAAAAAAAAACATAAAATTGTAAACACTGAGAAAAATCCTGACTCCGCATGACACCCCCAGGGGGAGTTCACCAAAACGACACCCAAAAACTCCCAGGTGGCACTCCTCATTACACCGCCTCCAAAACTCTCCATTACACCCCAAAACTTCCCTCGAGAAACTCTCTGCAACTCTCCCTACCGTTTTAGAAAACTCTTCATTTCTCTCCTTTACCCTATCAAAACAAACAACATACTCCCTGAAACTCCCTTCCATTACTCTCAATGACTCTCTTACTGCCTCATAATTACTCCCAATTACTCCATTCCATTATTCCCCAAAACTCCGTTTACAGCTTCATGGTATACCTCTAGTCAAACTCACCAAATCACCCAATCAAACTCACCCAAACTTCCCATCACTCCACTCCAGCCCCCCCCCCCCCTCGAAAATAAATATTGGACGAATAGCGTAACCACCCAAAGCTCGTGTACCGAAGCACAGATAAAAAAATATAATTTCAAGAAATGTGTATTCATAGTCCGGGGCGGTGGGAGGCTCAAAAAATTGACAAACGCTTTCAACATTCCGCCGCGGCACGCTCTCCGGGGATCTCACTCCATATGCTACACGGTCGCGAGTTCTGACGTTAAAGATCCAAAAGGCGGCCTACCACAGCAGGAATGCTTGGTCTGGTGGTGCCGCTACCACCTCCTGGGCCTCGACGAATACTGCGTCTTCTTCGTCCGGCTCTCCTTTCACGATGGTGAGATGGATATTTTGCGGGCCTCCGTTGGCTTCCGACGTGTCTTGCGGGATGCGATGCAGGCTCTCCAGCTCATCCCCTGCAAAATGTTAATAACCATGAAATTATAGGTACACTTAACATTGCGTGGAAGGAAATAGAGGAGAAAGAAAAAAGAGAAGGAGGGAAATAATGAAGGAGGGAGGGAGGGAAGGAGGGGAGGGATGAAGGAAGGAAGGAAGGAAGGAAGGAAGGAGGGAAGGAAGGAAGGAAGGAAGGAAGGAAGGAAGGAAGGAAGGAAGGAAGGAAGGAAGGAAGGAAGGAAAGAAGGAAGGAAGGAAGGAAGGAAGGAAGGAAGGAAGGAAGGAAGGAAGGAAGGAAGGAAGGAAGGAAGGAAGGAAGGAAGGAAGGAAGGAAGGAAGGAAGGAAGGAAGGAAGGAAGGAAGGAAGGAAGGGAGGGAGGGAGGGAGAGAGGGAGAAAGAAAGGGAGAGAGAGGGGAGGGGAAGGAGGGAGTGAGGAAGGAAGCGAGGAAAGATGGAAGGAAGAAATGAGGGAGGAGACTGAGAGGTAGGCGAACGAGACGAGACACACGCGACCTGACATGTCGAGGGAAATTAGGTATGATATTTGCCAATTCCTAGAAACTCAGAGCATGCTTTTTCCGATCTTTATCTCACTCAGGAACGAAACAAATCGATTACCCTTACAAAGACCATTCCAGCCCATCAAGAACATGGGACAAGAACAAGAACATACCATATGTTCTCATCACAGCATTATAACACTTTGCACTATAAAAGCATGATGAGAAATATAGCTAAGCTTACCTTTAAATCCAAAGTAAGGTCCAATTATCCGTCACTGTAGAGGTCAGGTCCGTCTAAGTCAACACGCTCTTCACTAACACCTCGCCCGCCGCCCCGCACAACGTGCTGTATACTACGCGCAAAAGATGGCGGCCACCGGCAGCCTCGCGACGTATGCTAAAACCGCTTCGTAACTCCCCTTTTACTCCTGTCGGAACGTTCGGGAAAGGTTTTTCGGGAGTAATGGAGAGTTGCGTCACAGAGTTATGGGGTGTCACACATGGAGTCATTTCGCCATCCATTAAGAACTCTTAAAATCTCTTTCGCAAAATGAGGAAGGCTCAAAGTTACCCTAGAACACACTCAATAACTCTGCTGTAAAGGGTGTTATCGATGGTTTTCAGGAGTTATCAGGGGAGCATTTTCAAGAGTTTTGACCCATATGGAGTCAATTTTTTTCTCAGTGAAGTTTTAACAATAATGCGAATAACTTGGCTATTTTTGAAGATATTAGGCTAAAACTTGCAAATGTAGTTCATCAGTTTGTGTTCTATCACATACCTATATGCCGGTTTTTGCGAAAAGTCAAAAACTTTTTGAAAAAATAAAAAAAAATATATTTTTTTTGTAATTGTAAATAGGTACATATTTTCAAAATTTTCAAAATATCGAAAACTCGAGATGGCAGTTTGATAGCTACGTGTATTTGTAGTCCACTCATGCAAAGAAAATGGATCTAGCTAAAGCTTTAAAACTGAGCTCTTGAGATGTCCATAAAGTTAGAACTTTATGGACATGCTCTTGAGAGCGTTTGCCGTAATTCAGTATTTTGCATGAAAATCGGCCGACATGACGTCACTCTGACGTCATTTTCGGTCAAACTATGGTAGCTAGAAAGTTGAACTTTTGACACCAGGTGTCAAATTGATGCCTTTGAAGGTACCGCAAGTTTCGTGTTGATCCGTCAAACGGTTTAGAAGGGAGAGGGCAGTGGCGCGGGAACTTCTTCCAGACTGGGGGGCTGAACCATCATAGAGATCAACCTATAGGGTACCCCCAAATCTAGCTTTCTCATCGGTTTTAGGCCACTTATTTTTCAGACCTTGGCCTTTTCAACGAAAAAAAAAAGAAGAAAATATTTGCAAAAAAGTGAGGTATTCTGTCTCAGCTGAGTGAAGAAACTACCGTTTTGGCAACCTGGAATAAAGGTTTTAAGCTGCCACCCAAATGAGTTGCCGAGTCAGTAAAATAGGTAGATTTTTTCACTCACATGCTTTCTTCCTTTCTCACAACCCCTAATTTGGGGAGGACAAGCTGCCCCAACGGTTCCTGGCCTCATGAAAAGTTGTGAGGCACCGCCCCCACGGCCCCAGAGTTGTGAGAGCAAGCTTCCCCCACTGCCCTCTCCCCCGGTTCCCGCGCCTATATGTATGAATCTATGAAATTGTGTTGGTAGATTTCCGATTTCGATTCCTCCAGCTGGGGGGGGGGGGCGGGGGGCTCAAATACATTACGAGCCCCCCCCCAGCCGAAAAGTTGGAGGGGCTCAGCCCCCCCTAGCCCCCCCGGTTCCCGCGCCACTGGGAGAGGGGCTCTGTAGAGCCCCCCCCCAGTCATGCGCGGGTTAAGAGGGGGCACTGCCGACTTTTGGTCCCATTCTTTCCATGGAACGCCCATAGGGCTAATATTAAAATGCCAAAATCAAAGAGGGGCGCGGTGCCCCGGTGCCCTCCCCGTTCCGCCGCTATGTGTGCAGGGGCATACGAGGGGGTATCGAAAAGTTTTGATCATCACCATGAATTAGATGAGATAGAAATCTGATTTTTTTCACATGATGTTCATTACTCCTTTACAGGTCACCACACACGACCGCAAACTTATTGCATCGTTTCTTCAGCTGCCTCAGGCGGTCATTGCAGGACCTTCGCACTGTCCCGTAAATCACTGCTCCACCCCATCAATGACGTCATTTCTGTCCATAAAACACCGGCCATAGTGTGGATTCTTCATCTCCCGTAACAATCAAGAGTCAGTTAATACCTGGCCAGGTGCATTTGTTAGATGCGGTAGGATTTGATGTCCACATCATGTTGTTTCTTCAATCGCAGCTCAGGACGAATAGGCGGGGGCGCTGTCGGTGCGGATAAAGCATCTTTCTTGGTTTTTTTTTTTGCGGCGATTTTGCTTGAGGCCATCTCGCAACTTCTTCAAAAGTGTGCAGTAGTGCTTGCTTATCATTATCCGACCATCATCAAGACAGTCGGTAATGACTATCCTACGCCAGATCTAGAACACTGATAGCATTGACCTTCCATATCCGCTTCTGCATCTTCGCCTTTTAAGAAGGACAGATGTGCCGTGCTTAAACTTCTTGATCATCTTTTTGTCTCTGGATCACACACATAGACCCATCATTCGTCGCAAGTCATCAAATCATCGAAGATGTCTTCAATTTCCTAAAAAAGGCCTAGTTTTCATTTCGAAGGGCCAAGACGCATTTTTCTCTTGAACAAAGTAGACACACGAACTGCTAAGCGGGCTGACTCCTTCATCGTCTGTAGTTCTTCGCTGATAATATTTTCAGGCACTGCCAGCATCGAAACCTTTCTGTTGCACAATCATCTGAAAGGTCACACGACGATCTGTAAGGATGAGGTCCTCCACTTCCTGCACAGTCACCACCTTGTCAGTCATTGGTAGTCACTCACTTCTTGACTTCCGTGCAAGGGCCATGCAACAAAGTTGAAAATTATTTCTTCATTTTCGGTAAGTGCATGAGATGGGCTTTCCTCGCCATAAACTAATTTCATGTTCTTGATGCATTTTCTCAGTGTGATACCGTTTCAAATGCATTAGTTGGATGACGGTTCGGTCCTCAATGGGCCCAACACTAATCTTTTTTACTTCTAAGTCTCTCTTACATAGGATAAAACCAGTTCTCAGGATTCTCTTTGCGGGAACATTGTTCTTAACAACCAAATATCACACCAACCAAAAATAATCAAAATCGGTCTACATCTTCTATGTGATGATCAGAACTTTTCGATACCCCCTCGTAATTTACGATTATGTGTGGGTGCATCTGCCCCACAAAGAGATTACAGTTACACCCCTGCCGATGGTCACTGCCCGCCCCCATGGGCAGTGCTTCGTCTCCCTCAGCCTCCTCTTCCCTACCTACTTATCTATTAGGTAGGTATATCTACTGGTAGGAGTCCAGGGGCGTCGCCGACGGGGGGTCGGGGGGGTCGTGACCCCCCCACTCTTGAAAACTGGGGGTGTCGACCCCCTCACTTTTTGCGATGCTGAGTATGCTTTTTTAGCTTTTATGTCAGTGAAGCAGGCGTCAGCAACACCAACAAATTCATCAGATTCAGAATCTCTTCAAGAGCTCCATAAAGCCAATTAGCCAATTACCTAAAGTTCAATTAGCTGTGGGCGGGGAACACCAGCACAACAATATTTTTAAGTAGCCACCATTCTAGTACCTTTTTATCCCTCAAAGGATTGGACACGCCAAAACTGCCCCGAGCGTTCGTCTGATCGTTAAAAAAATGGTTGCAGTCGATTCGTCGGATCAGTACCTAACTACAAAACTACAAACTAGCCTCAGCCCCATGGCTACCGTCACAACTAGCTGTACAGTGCACATGTAGGGGAAAGGGAGTCAGGTGAGACCGTCTCGGGCTTTCGCAAAGAAGTCGCGCAAAAAGGAGCCGATTGCAACGAAACTTCCGGTGTGCTCGAGTTAATCACCTACTTAAAAATAAATCGATATCCCTGATTCAAAATAAAGATGACCTTTTGGTTCACTTTTTCATAACATGCTTTTAATTTAGGTATAGGATAGTTTTTGGAGCTGATTTTGAACTTAGCGCCCATCTGAACATTTAAGAAGTAGTTGTGTTGCTTGTAACATGTTAGGAAGCAATCGGTGGTGGTCATCCACTATTAGGTACTGGTTGATCTGACCTGACCTGATCTACCCCAAATGCATGGAGTCATCATCTTCGTTCAAAACTAAGATAACATTCGTAATCAGAACCTCGAAAAACCATCACAAATTACATTCGCAAAGTTCTAGCAGGTCCCGAGTTTCCCTACTTATTGGCGATGACCTGTCCTGAGATGACCCGAAACCTTGTAAATGGGTAGGTATCATCGGCTTTCTCTCGTCACGGGCAGCATGCTCTTTTTCCGCAAACCTCTAGATCGATCAGGGGTCGAAAGCATACCTCAGCGTTAGTTTAGTATACGTTATACGTTAGCGACAGGGAACCCACCAATAGAAGGGCTACAGTGAAGCAGAAAACATATTCGATACTCGATAGCTCTTTCAACGCTCTTTCGCTAGCTTCGCGTCAGATTTCATCTCAGGTCTATGTTGGCAAACAGCGAACTGGACAGATTCTGCCGAAACATTTGCTTTGCAATAACTTTAGATTCCGTGAATTTGTATGGTATTTACATATGTTGTCTTGTCACCACCGTGTTTATCTCTTTGAGACGCGTCACATGAGTTAAAATTTGACCATTCAGAATTAACGTTAAAACGACCTCAGGTCAACGTTATGTCCTGATCGAAAAAGGACGTCCTGCTGCATATGAATGGGTCCGTGTTGTTGAGCTGAACAGTGAACACCTTCCAGGTGCTGTCATCGCTCTACCGCGTCTTCGTCAAAAGTTGTAGAAAAAAATGCTGGTGGCCACCGATGGACATTTCCACTAATGACCTTTCGAGTCATCACTCGCCATAAGTTGCACCCGGTCCCTGGCAATGATGAGCTGATTTGTCATGGCTGATGGCTCCAAAGATATTTTGCGTTTCTGACGAATTTTTTCAAAGCAGGAGGCATTCGTGCTTTTTCTAATTTCTCATTATTTTTTCATGATGAGGTCACGTATTTGACCTGCCTCCAGATCATAGATGTAAATCCTCAGAATCATGAACTGCTGACACGTATAACCCCATACATTAGGTATACCTACAGTGTGCCAAATTTCGAAGTTATGGGAGAAAAGCTACAAGAATGGCGAGAGGGGAAAGTTTGATAGAGGTATACCGTATAACCAGGGTTACTTTTAAAGGGGGGAAGAGGGGAATTTCCCCCCTTCGAAAATTCCGCTCCCCCTTTCAAATCGTGTCTGAACGGCTAGGGAGGGGGAATTTCCCCCTTTCAAATTTATTTTGGAGCCCATTTTCAATCAATTCGCTATTCAGATTCTACAGGGTGATTTTTTTTAACTGTTAAAAAGTAAACGTCAATGGTGGTCCCTAAATCGAAAAATCTTGTGCAAAAAAGCAATGCACGTGATAGATAAATCTAGGACATTTTGTATGGTGTCATGATTTGTCCCTTTTAACCGAAGGCCTCGGCCCCAGTGGAGCCTGAAAATGTCCCACCAATCGGGCACGCATGGTCCACCGCCGTTCAGTAAAGAACGACACAAAACGATGATTTTGAAGCATTGAGGCAGTTCGAAGCATACGATCATCAAGGGGATACCTCAGAAAGACGTTAAATAATGCACGAACAAGCTTGTAGTCATAAATAACCTTCAAACGGTCCATCTGGCGTATGTGCATCCTCTGAAGAATCAGTCTTCAGGGAGAAACAAAAACAGCGAATCAGACACCACCAGGGCCGCCAGTAGCAAAATCCTCGACCTGCCCTTTCTAGACTTCTAGTTTTTGGACCCAGGTATGGCAGATATAACAAGAAAACATTGGAAATATCTGGCAGAGCTGCAAATGGGTGATAGGAACCTTTTCAGTCCGCCTAATGAGCATGGGAGTCCATGGTGCTGTTCAATACGTGCTCAGGCGGGCTGATTCGTGTCGGTGAGAGAGGGGGTAACTTCAAGCACAAGTAAAATACACGATGGACGTTCCTTCACATCGTGTCTGCATGAAATCAAAATGTCCCAGAATGCTCGTCATGCTGGTATATAATTTTACAGTATAGGTATATTTGCATTTTGACGCCACTAAACCTCATTACTTTTTAACAAGTAAAAAAAATCACCCTGTACAGGGTGGGGCAGCATAATCGGGAATAAATATCAAACGGGATTATTTGGTCATGAATCTAAAAATATAGCTCCAAGCACTATTTTAGGAACATCCTATCAATCGGTCACCTTTTACCTATCCCTCATCCTATTTGACCGCCCTCGGCGTCGATGACCTTCTCAAGGCGGGTCCAAAAGCACGCGCATGCACGTGCAACCTCCTGCTTGTCCATGATCGCCCATCAGCTTCGTACCTTGCACTGAAGACTGTTTTTACTGATGATAAGTTGTTCATTAAACTTCTACCAAAAAACGCTCCATGTAAAGAATTTGGTCGGATTTAAATCGGCGGAGTTGAAGGACCAGAAGTTTTTGGTTCATCTCAGGTGGAGGTGCCCTACACAATAACATGTCGTCCTCACTGCAGTACCAGCACGGACAGAGTCCTCGTAAGACGTGATTTGGACCGTCAGTGATCCTCTCTTCCGACGGCTCCACGTGAGTCTGCCAGAGTGCGGTTGTATTTACCAGAGGTGCTCATTTTATCCGGGCTCGATGAAGTAGGGTGCACCACGTGCACCTCCCTTGAAGACCACCCATAGGTCCATCACCCCAACAGGATGTTTACTTTGCATGACCGCTGGAATATTCTCGATACAATCCCCTATATGGCATGCCATTCTTTTTTATCGTATTCCAGTCGGTGATAAGATTTTTTGTCGCTGAAGTTTTGAACATTGTTTCTTTTTAATATGCTCAACTGCTTCTTCCTTATATTCAAGTGAGTCATCTTGTATGTCCTCTGCTAAGAGTTATTTTACGACGATTACGTTAACCTGTTGTCCTAAGTATCCCCACACAATCCTTATCGTCCGTGATAACACGTTGACCTGCCCAGCAACCTTTACGTGGAATTGCAGGGTTTTAAACAAAATGTTCTTGTTTTACTTGTTTAACATTAGTGTCTATGGGCGCGCGCAAAGCACTTGGAGCACCGTCGAACTATTTTGCTGCTCTTTTCCAGGAAGTTGCATGCTCATGGATGTAGTCATGTCAGATGATGCACAACTTTTGGGCGTTTCATTGCCATAATATAATTTATAAAAATAATGCCATGCCTACTCATGATCAGAGCCCAAAAAGCATTCCCGATTATGCTGCCCCACCCTGTACATATAGTCATCGTTAATCAGATTCTCGTCATCAATCAACGTTGCTGGCGTTAAGATAATTATTAATTTTCAATTTTCGGTTCCATCCAACCATTTTACGTTCAGTGCAGCAGGAACTCCAGATTTGACCCGATACCGATCGGATAGTCGGTGGGACCGTCTCTTGTCTTGTCTCTTCCGTCTTTTCGCAATCACTGACATATCGGTACAGGCGTCGGCGTAGAAACCGGCGGGGGACGGGATTACCTCTCCGAACCAAGGGTGGATACAGGGGGAGGGGGGCAATGGGCCATGGCCCCTCCTTTGACGCAAAAAGAAGGTGACCCCCTTTTGGACCCCCTTTTATATTCTGTGTTCTTTCTCAGAAACGACCCATTTATTCACGATTATTTTCACTTTTTCATCGACGCCAAGGCCAGACATCTAAAATTTTTGTCCCAATATGACAATGGCCGTGTTTAACCATCCTCCAAACCGGAATCATTGAAGGAAAAACAACGTTATTTTTGTCCCATAGGCATCAAAGCTTTGAGTAATAAATGACTTTTCTCTTTATGCAGCATTCACGTTCATCTGCTTTGCATGCAGAGCAGGGCGCAAAAAAAATGTACCTCATCACAGCCGGCTTTCCCAATGGAACTTTCACTGCTCACTAATACTAATAGTAATAATTCAAGTTTTGTGCTTCATTAGTTTTTGTTCGGATATCACTGCCCACCTTGTAGTTGTAGAGGTTGCAGTTTTGTAGCGCCGTCGTTTCTCTACAGACACGACCACACAAAGAACTTTGGAATTGCTCGTTAACTGTAGCTTTTGTGAGCGTTTAAGAATTTCATGTTTTTTGCTCATTTTTGCTCGAACTGTTTGACATCAATTACTCCTGACCTAAGGTGACCTAAGACTTGAAATTTTGTGCGAAGGTTTCAAATTGATGCCCGGTAAGGTACTAAAAATTTGGCGGCGCTGCGCGCCGCCGTTTTTCGCTTTTCAAGAAAACCCACATGGGGGCCAAAATGACCTCCAATCAGGGCGCGGATTAACCTCTCTCTTTAGACAGGCGTTACCTAATGTTTGGCCGGGGTATACCTACTAGTTATTGATACCACTGATAGGTTGATACTACTGATTGGCATTTGCAAGGGCGCAGTCAAGTTGGGACCTCCCCCGCCCCTTACAGCCAAGGTAGGTGCGTATATTTTTTAGCAAAATTATTTTTTGGCAACCTTCCAAAATAAAGTGGCTGAAAACCGAGGAAAGAATAGGATTTGGGGGTAGGTAAGGTTCTGCGGGCTCCATCCTAACGAAAAACCTAATGGTATTGCCGCCCACCCCCCTTTCAGATGCCCCTGGATCCGCCTTTGCCCCGAACTTTATTCCCCCTCTCAACTTTTCCTGTAAAAGTAACCCTGCGTATAACTGAACTTGACATGGTGACCTGACCTTAAGTGACCAGTGATAATTTTTACGCAAGTGATGTAGGTAGGTTTACCTACCTAATAGGTTATACCAAATTTCGCGGCGCTGCGCGCCGATTTGTTACACGCACACACACACACACATACGCACGCACAAAACTGGGAAGTGTGGCAAAAAAAAAACACCCCTACCCATCGGGTGAAGACTAGAAACCCGACCCCCCCACTCAAAAATCCGTGGCGACGCCCCTGAGTCCATCGTGCGCATCTACGTACCCTACCTACAGCCTCGGGCCTTCCTTGCTGCCTTTGGATCCGGACCAAATTCAATTCTGATCACTGAATAGATCAGATCAGATCAGATCCGCCTGCAATCCAGTCGAGGCCTCATTAGTCATTTGTCATTTGACTGGGGTTTTGTTCCTACATGAAGGGAGTGATGAAGGTTATATTGCCTTGGATGAAGGCGAAGGCTATATATGGTAGGCGTAGCTTACGTACGAATACAATTCTGATCAAACAACACGTAGTATTTGTATTGTATTCATAAAAATCTCCACATCGTGGCTCTTCCGATTTCAGAGTCAGTACATTAGTTAAACACAGTGAACATGTTCATAAAACACGAAAAAATGATGGTTTAAAAATCACTATAAATTGCTAAAATGCGATAAAACTGAGCACATCTACTCCCCATGTCTCGCGATTCACCTCCGTGGGTGACACAGTAAACGACTCCTCCTGAGCTCGGCTGGCAGGCGGTTCCAGGCGGTGGTAGCCCGGCACATAAATGCACGGCGAGCGAGTTCTGTGCGCACGCGTGGCATTTGCAGCAGCATACTCTCCGATCCCCGCGTGGTCCTTTCTGATACATCTGAACGGGACACAATCATCGTGCGGAGATGCTCAGGCGACTCAGGTGACCCCAGAATCCGACAAAGTGCCGCCAAGTCACATTTAGTAATCAGCTCATCAATTTTGAGCCATCCCAGTTCTTTTAAAGCGGGAGTAATATGCTGAGACCTCTTTAGTCCGGTGATGATCCTGGCACCAAAATTTAGAACTTTCTGGATCCTATACTTTTGGGTTTTGGTGCAGCCGCCCCAAACGGTCAGACAGTAAGTGATGTGGGGATAAACAAGCCCTTCGATGATAACTTTTTTGGTCTCGTGTGGTAGTCGGTGGCTCAGCTTTGCAAGTCCCACCAACATGCCATAACAGCGCCTGATGACGGCAGATATCTGGAGGTCCCAATTGAGATAAGAGTCCAAAGTTATGCCAAGAACCTTCACAGAAGGAGAAGGACTGATGAGCTGTTCCCCAAAATGAATTTTAAATGTTTCGTTGATTTCTAAGTGAATTCGCTTAGACTTCACGACCAAGAGATCTGTTTTTGAGGGATTAATTTTTAAACGATTTTGAGTAAACCAATTCAAAACAATTTTGAGCGTGTTCTCTAGACTCTACTCTAGTACGGAGGTCACCCACGTTGGCCGGAGCATCCGCATCGATAAACTGCGCGTCGTCGGCATACATGATGAGCTGTCCGTGGCGAATAAAAGAAGGTAAATCGTTGGTAAATAGTAAAAACAAGATCGGTCCCAAAGTACTCCCTTGGATCACGCCATGTGTCACCGCCACTGGCGTTGTACACCCCGCCACACGCTGCGTTCGGCCTTCGAGCCAACCGCGGAACCAATGGTCATCCACACCATACCATCCGAGCTTTTCCAGGAGCCGGCAATGCTGCACGCTGTCAAACGCTTTGGACGTGTCTGTCGTCGTCAACGTGGAGACGAGGCCACGGTCCATGCTGCTGACAAGCCTGTCAACAGCGCACAGCATCGCCGACTCCGTGGAGTGGCCCGGGCGGAAGCCATGCTGTTCAGCGCAAAGTATATGATGTTCGCTTAAATATGACATTAACTGATTTCCAACTACACGCTCACAGAGTTTACCTACAACGGACAAAATCGAAATTGGCCTAAAATTATTTGGCTCAGAACGGTCACCACCTTTGAAAAGTGGAGTAATGACGGCAGATTTCCACGCTGTCGGCACCGTGCCGGACACAAGCGAGTCGTTCACAATGTACAGCAAATGTGGCGCGATCACAGGGAAGGTCAATCGGATCAACTGCACAGTGACACCATCCTCGCCACACGCCCTCGACGAACCCAGCTGGCTCAGCGCAGCCGACAGCTCGGGCAGAGTCGCCGGTTTGACACGGAATGAGCCGGCGCACACCCTCGGAGGTCGGGGCGGTACCGTCTCACCCGCGTCAGCGGCCGCGTTCAGCGCCGCGGCTGTGTCTGGTCCGACGGACGCGAAATAGCGATTTAGTCGGTCCGCCCACGTGACATCAGCTGACCTGTCGGAGTCCGGCTGGGGCTCCCGCTTTGTGGCAGACACGATGTACTTGCGAATGTCTTTCCAGTGTGTGGTTTTTGAGTTCTTGAATGTATCTCTGAAGTGAGCTGTTCTGGCGGTGGCTAACCGGCCCTTGACAGCATTCCGCAGGCCACGATACGCGTGCCAGGTGCTGGGAGATGGATTTCTGTCCTTCTCAGTACGGGCGCTGTCTCTGTCACTCATCAGCTGCCTCAGGTCCTCGTCACCATGGCTCACCCAGGGACAGGGCGAATTACGGACCTTGATTTGAGTGAATGGCATATGCTGGTTAATGACACTGTCCCACACTGTCAGCCACGCGTCGTATTTTTCGGATGGTGTCATAGCTTCGTAGATTGACGACCAGTCGGCCGTCAAAAGGTCAAGGCAGAGATGATCCTTGTTGAGATGTCTCGTAGACCTCACGGTGATGCTCCTCGGCGCGCGTCGGATGCGTGTTCCCGTCACTCGGGTGATGATCAAGTCGTGATCACTGATGTGACTCGTGACGACCCTGGTCGAGTCACACTGTTCCGGGTGGCTGGTGATTAGGTGGTCAAGGAGCGACGGTGGCGCGTTCGGAGCACTTCGCGTCGGCGTCGTTATTAGCTGGCTCAGCGAGAGGTCGTGAAGCAGGTCCAGGTATTGCTGAACACCAGGCTTGCTGGGATGGAGCACGTCCCAATTCAGATCACCCAGCACGTAAACCGGGTGTGCCCTGCATAAGACGTGTGTCAACTGGTGCCGGAAATCGTCCATATCAGGCGCCACACGGCTGCCGGGGGGACGGTAGGCAGCACAGATGGTCAGCGGCCTACGGTGCGGAAAGTGAAGCCATAGAGTCTCCAAGTGGGAGCCGGTGGTCGGGACATCTAGCTCCACTGGCGCGAGTGAGTCTCGGTATATCACACAGAGGCCGCCGCCGCGGGCCCCACGGTCCCGCCTGGACACACAGTAACCGGGAAACAGCAGGTACCGGTCATCAATGTTTGCGCTTAACCACGTTTCAGTTACGCATCAGTTACGCAGTTACGTAGTCTTGGTCTTGTTTACCCACCATTTACCTCCAACTAATCAAATGACGTCATTAGTTCTACTACCCTAGCTCTTGTTCTAGCTAGTTTTTTTTCTTGACAAAAAATATAAATTGCAATGTTTTTTATAGGGATAAAGAGTTTTTACTACTGACCTCATTTTTGATCAATATATTTCTTTTTTGGAATACTTATTTGTATTCCTTGATCATATCTAGTCTGAGTCAAGGTTTTGATTGGTCGTCCGGACTGGAACGCACTGAGATAATTTATTCAGCAAGAAATACGAATGCAGGAAGATTATTTAGATAATTGCATATTTACTTTCTTTTGCAATTTACCCATTATAGAGTTCAGTGAATTTACCATTTGTTGTCACGTCTCACAGTTCACAAAAGCCGTATATGTAGGTATATATAGGCCGTATCAGTATATATAGAACGTATATTTAGTCAGCAGGAAAACCAAGAACGTTGACGTATATGTAGACCACTTTCTTTGCCTTGCTGTCACTCTGACTCGAACTTGGAAGATGTGCTCAAATTTCCTGAGAAGGGAGTGGTTGGGGTGTAGGGTAGGCAAGGCGTGGGAAGTTGTTAATGGGAATATACCACCTTCCTTAAATTAGTTTTTCGCAATGGATTTAAGATTTTTTATGGTCAAAATAAGTAGAAAATGAATTAAAACCTTTTTAAGTATTAGGTTTTTTATATGTTTCAACATAGCAAGAAATATATTCTGCATAAAATACCTAATGCTTGACACGGAAGCTTATCACACGCTGGCCAATCATATTGCGTAGTTCAAACCCACCCATGCTGCATTTGCAGTAAGCAGCTTGCTGATTGGCTGATGATTACATGGCCGCATTCTTCAATAAGACACATTCCTGATTAACCCGTGAGTTGCTGGGGGGCGTTAAACGCGCCCGCCGCCCACTTTTTTTGCCACGCTGTAGCATAAAACCGGTGCGCGTAAGGAATTGATTGAAGTATATTGTGAATTTGTGACAAAGTTTCAAGAAAATTGGTCAGAAATTTCTTGAGATAACGTGGTTCTAGTGATGTGATGATCTCTGTGACCTGACCTGTGACCTCAAAATTCAACTTCAAAGTACTCATCTGAAGCATCTCGTCACGTTCTTTTGTTTGCCGCCTCATGAGTTTCACTGCGCCTATTGGTTCTCGAGTTATGAGCTGGGGGGCGTTAAACGCCCACCCCCCCCGCTCGTTTGCGTACCCCCTAGGGTGATCGTTATTCGTTGGGCCGTAAAACTTCTGATTTGTGCTAGTCTCAGCTCAAGCTGTGAAACTGCTATTCCAGTTCAAAACCTCATGTTAAAAATGAACTTTTTCCTATAACTTACACCTCCATAACAAATAACTTATTTTTGGTTTAGTCTAAAAAGTGTTTGCAACAGAAGCTCACTAGCTGGTACGCACTGACCAATAATATTGCGTAGTTCAAAACCAACTGCATGCTGTTTGTCTGACATTTTGCCTCTGTCAGAGGTGGCTGCATCATTTGCATTCTTCCATAAGGCACCACATTCGTCCATAAGGGACTGTTTCATTAATGAAATCAATATATCTTTGGCTAGGGTGATCATTAACCCGCGCGGGGCTGGGGGGGTAAATTTTACCCCCCTCGCGAATTTTTGCAATATCTCAAAAACGGCGGCGCGCAGCGCCGCCAAACTTTCAGTACCTTTTCTTACATCAATTTGACACGTTCCCTGAAAATTTTAGCGAAATCCGTCGGAATTTTTTTGAGAAATTGACGCTTTAGTGACGTCATGTTCGCCATTTTCGCCTAAAAAACGGCAAAATTTCAAACGCCGCTAACATCTTCATTTTTAAAGGAATCAAGACGTAACAAAAAAGGTTATACGTAATTCTACTTTGTCTATCAAATGGCTATCTCGGTTTTTGGAAAATTTTGGATTTTGGCCCAAATTTTTTTTCAAAAAACTGACTTTTTTGGGAAAATAATTATAAAATCCAAAATTTTGGGTGTATCGAAAAACCGGAATATATGTCAGATAAGTGGTCTATGTGCACCTACATACCCATTTTTAGAAGAATCGGTTAAAAAATGTGGGAGTTATTCAGAATTTTATGACATCACGACACACAAATTTTTTGAAAAATGACTTTTTTGGAAGTTCTAGACCTCGTACGGAAACAAAAATAGCATCATTCGATTTCCAGTGAAAAAACTGCATCAGATAGACACCTTTTTAGGCCTTAACAACCAACTTCAAAATTTGACCTCACTTGACCTGACCTTGACCTGACCTCGACCTGAAATTCATCCAGAGGTGGTCCATATCACTTATTGAGTGTGCCTTTTGAATTCTATGAGTAAAATGACCCATAAAACATGTGTCGCACATGCCCTTTTCTACATTTTGTTTTTTTGGTGACCTGACCTGACCTGACCTGACCTGACCTTGACCTTGACCTCTGAATGATATTGTATGCAACGAATATTGTTTTGGTAGCCTAAGAACACGTTTTGGGCTATCAGTCTCAGTCCATGACTCCATTCTTCGGCAACTACGGTGCAAGGCCGATACTGAGAAACTTGCAATTTGTACCCTTGACCTGACCTTGACCTTGACCTCAAACTTTAAATTAAGTACATGTTTTAGTTGTTCGTGATGAGAGCTTTCGATTGGCGTTTGAATTTTTCAAATCGGACCATTAGTTCGGGAGATAACAGGGGGATAAAATTTACCCCCCCCCCCCCCAGCCCCGCGCGTTCGGCTGGAGACCCCAGCCCCGCGCGGGTTAAGGTGTAATTTTTCGTAAGACAGCTAATTTCTTAGTCATTTTTATTCAGGCTAGGTATATCTCTGGATGTTTTAGAGATACTTTGTTGATTTTTAGCATGTGTGAGGCCAGTAAGGGGTTCTGTTACATATGCTCTTTTTTTTACTAAATTTCAAAAATGTCTCAAGAAATCTAAATTCTGAGTTAGAAAGTCAGAAGTCTCTAGATCTAGAGATTTTGATGTTTTGGAAATTCGAGAAAATCATTTTGTTTGCTATGCTTTTTGTACCTACGGTGCAATTTTTGACTCTCTAGGTTGAAAGTCTGATTTTTTCCGATTTTTCTCCGTGAGCAACTTTTTCGACCAAAAATGGCCAAACATGATCCCAATTTGACCTCTATAACTCGTGACCTTAGATGACCTTAGATGACCCCATCCCCCCCCCCCCCCAACGGGTCGCGGGCTAATACAGCTGAGCAGGCTGATCGGTCTGTAGCTGCCGGTCTCGTTCGGCGGTTTCCCGTTCTTGGGAATAGCGACTATTTCCGACGCCCTCCATGACGCAGGAACCTTCCCGGTACGCCAGCTCCAGTTTAACACTTCCAACGGGTGGGTTCGTTTCGTTAGGCTAAATGCTTTGATAACTCCTGATAGGTGGCTGACCAATTTCTGTCTACATTTTCAGGTGAGCATACATACGCCACGATGAGCGACATACAGACGTGGTTCAACAGCCTGCCGCAGTTCACTCGACTGTGGTTTGGCCTGACAGTTCTGTTCACACTTGTTGGCCGATTCGGACTGGTATCGGCATACTACTTAGCCCTGCTGTATGAACCTCTCTTTAAGCAGCTTCAGGTGAGGTCGCATATCTGGCTACACTGGCAGACTTTTTTTTTTGCCAAATTGTGCATTGCTTTTGCACATTGCACATGCTAGAATGACCCATTTTAATGCAACGGATTTAATTGAACTCTTGTTCGTTTGCATTACACGCTGAGTTTTCATCCATGTACGTATTCAATAGATATGTATAGAGTTAGTTGTGTGCCCGCCCATCTGATTAAGCAATGACCGACCACTGACGGAGCGTTGTGCGTGCCCGCAGATCTGGCGGCCGGTGACGGCGCTGTTCTGGTACCCGCTCAGTCCACAGACCGGGTTCCACTTCCTGATCAACCTCTACTTCCTCTACAACTACTCACTGCGCCTCGAGACCGGTGAGTGCCGACCTGGGTCGCAGCACTGCCCAATGCCGAGAGGAGGCACGTGTGCGAGGTCTAGCTGTAATGAGCCGGATGGTCGTCAGCTGAAGGGATGCTTCACTTTCTTTGGTGTCCTTGAATCTTGGATTTGTACAGTTCCAATATATGTGTGCCGTTTTAGAAAATGATTTGCGGTAAGTTCGTGTTAACCGCAGAGCTTGTCCATTGTCCAATATCATATTGAAGAGACAATAATATTATCAGGAATGTTTCTGAAGGCAATTGATTTTATAAACTCGAAAGTGTTCAAGGGTTGCGTTTCTTTTGAGTTACGTGTAACTGTAGACGGTCTGATAAAACAGTCAGCTATTTTCCCAGAATTGCAGTGCTTCTGACACATACGTTTCATGTTCACCGATGAACGGTCGCCGTTTCAGGTATTTTTGCCCGCAGTCCGGCCGACTACCTGTTCATGCTGCTGTTCAACTGGTTCTGCTCCGTCGTGGTCGGCCTGTTTATGAACTACCCGGTAAGCTGTCAATTGGCTAATAAGCAGTACTTCTGACAGTGCCGACATCGAAAATGATTTATTTATATCCCTCTTATCATGTGTTGACAGCGTCGTACCGCACGCATTTTCTGACCACTTGTTCCAACTTCCATGAAGCTTCCAGAACGTCGGTGTGCGAAAAATGTTAATTTCCGCACACCGATTGGTTGCTATTCTGCCTGGCTCGGTTTTTGGGTCGCTACCGAGGTGTGCCCGCCCGCTGCATGTGCCGTGTCCCCGCCCTGCCCTCTCCGCCTGGTCCCCTCTGGCGGTCCGCCCTGCCCGCTGGCATCTGACGGCCCGCCGCCCGGCCGGCAGATGCTGATGGACCCCATGGTTATCTCGGTGCTGTACGTGTGGTGCCAGCACAACCGCGACACCATCGTCAGCTTCTGGTTCGGCACCCAGTTCAAGGCCATGTACCTGCCCTGGGTGCTGATGCTGTTCAACCTCATCATCGCCGGAGGAGGTAGGGCTGCGTCACGTTCGCCAGCACGAGTGCTCTCCAAAACCTGGCCTAACATGCCAACAATTAATTTTTGTGACGCAACTGGGTAGGTGGTTTATGGGAGGACCAGTTACTGCACGACCTTGGTACTGAGAGGAGGTTGCATAAAATACATCGCACGCTCCTTTTTTTGTCGTGTCTTGTCGGTTTCATAGCAAAGTGGACTTAAAAGGCGTTGCTTTATGTTTTCCCTCGATTGAGGTCATTATTTACCAGTAAAACGCCTTTTGGGCGAAGAACGAGCGAGCGAGATAGTGAGCCCTGCACGTGCGGAAGGGGGAGAGGGTACTTCCAACCGGCTTGTGCAAAGAACCCTTCTAATCGGTCGCTAGCGGTGTGCCAAATTTGAACGCAATCGGGCCAGCCGTTCCTGAGATCTGGAAGCGGCATTCTGCACGTGCGCACGTGCAAATGGGGTCCAAAATGATTTTTGCACGGCACCCTACTAACCGGTCCCCAACCGTGTACCAAATTTGAGCGCAATCGGCCCAGCCGTTCTCGAAATCTGGAAACGCCCCCTGCACGTGCGCACGTGCAGTAGCACCCTAACCGCAACACATGGGAATGTATTGCCTGGTGGGTGCCTACCTGTATGCCAAGATTCAGCGAAATCGCCCCAGTAATTACAGAGTTACTGAAATGGGAACAAATTTGGCACCTCTTCTTTTTGTATTTTGCACAATGCACGTGCAGTGGGGGTCACTCACATAGATCAAGAGTATCCGACCTTTGGTAGAAGGGATGCAGCTACCCTATAAAAATTACCGCAAGACAATCGCTCAGGCCGCTGCTGAGATATGGGCCTCTCAAAATCATTACTTTTGCAAAACTGCTTAAACACTCTTGACTTTTCACGTGGCACGTGCCACGACGGTCACTGAGATGTATCAAAAGTAGTCAATTACGGGGTAGAAGGGATGGGGCTACCCAGCAAAAAAGACCGCAGGCCATTCGGTCCAGCGGTTGCTGAAATATAAGCCTCTCAAAAGCGTTACAGGCAGCAGCCGCTTGGGCGATTGTCTTGCGGTAATTTTTGTAGGGTAGCTGCATCCCATCTACCAAAGGTCGGATACGCTTGATCTATGTGAGTGACCCCCACTGCACGTGCAAAATGCAAAAAGAAGAAGTGCCAAATTTGTTCCCATTGCAATAACTCTGTAATTACTGGGGCGATTTCGCTGAAACGTGGCATACAGGTAGGCACCCACCAGGCAATGCATTCCCATGTGTTGCGGTTAGGGTGCTGTACTGCACGTGCGCACGTGCAGGCGGCGCTCCCACATCTCGAGAACGGCTCGGCCCATTGCGCTCAAATTTGGTACACGGTTAAGGACCAGTTAGTAGGGTGCCGTGCAAAAGTCAGTTTGTACCCCGTTTGCACGTGCGCACGTGCAGAATGCCGCTTCCAGATCTCAGGAACGGCTGGGCCGATTGCGTTCAAATTTGGCACACCGCTAGAGACCGGTTAGAAGGGTGCTTTGCACAAGCCCGTTGGAAGTACCCTCTCGCCTTTCCGCATGTGCAGTGCAGGGCTCACTATCTCACTCGCTCGTTCTTCGCCCAAAAGGCGTTTTACTGGTAATAAAATGGAAGCGCAAGTTAATATTTTTAGTACGAGCATCGATCAAACGATAATGAGATCAAACGATAGGTAGTTTGGTGCAAGAGGCCTATCAAGAAAATGCTGCTTTGACTGATCTGTTGCACATACTGCGTGGTAAATCCATCTCATTTTAAAATTTAACTTGACGCGTTTTAGAAGCTTAATACCGAAGCTAAATATAGAACTATTTCGTTTTCCGTTTTATTTCATTTTTATCTTCATGGCGGTGTGAAGCGGAAAGTGTAATATAATTTAACTCGAATCGACGCCATGGCTCGTAAAGAGCACCGAAAGGTGTTTGTGCCTCCAACCTCCTACATCCATCCTGGATTTTCGCACTAAATTCCCGGGTCACGTAGCGAGAAGCGCTAAACGGTTTTTTAGAGGTCGTTAAAAATAGATAGCTTTGCTTATCGTTAAAAGCAAAAACCAAGAAAAGGCATTCAACTATTAAAGTCGGCTGGAATTAATCTTAATCTAACGGTTTTGCCTGCTCACCTAACAGTCAAGTTCAACTTCATTTGGGAAAATTCAACAAGATAGACGTTCAAATTTATTGGGCGGGGGTCGTTTTCTTTTGCGCTGGTCCGAATGCACCCTGATTCCATCCTATGTCTGGTTGGACTCCGCCTGCGGTCGGGACGGCCCGGCGCCGACCCCGTCTGTAGCGGGGTCGGATGTGCCGGCTGGCTCGGCCGATAACGCCACAGATGACGACCTTACCAATACCGTCGCCCGGGATACTTCGGGGGGGGGGGGGGACGGGCGCGGCGTGACTGGCTGGAGACAGAGCGGTTGCCGCGGGGTGTATTCCATTTACCCCGTTTGTCACGTGTCCAAATGCATTTCTTGTACTGCAGTCGGTTCGCTGCGACTATATGGCTGGTCGATGGCACCGGCTCCGTAGCGGATCTGGTCGAGTTGCTGTGTGGGTACCTAATGTTTTTAGCTAGTCACGGGTGCTGCATGTGAGCTGCGCCATTTTTGTCATATTGGAGGCGTTTTAATGGGTATAGGCCAGCGATTGTTAAGGCGGCCTTCTGAGTAGTTGTTAACCGAGCTTGGTGCTGTCCGCAACTGAAAATCTTGAGCTTACGGCTTCTATATCAAAAACTCGATCCCATTCGCTACTATTTTCATTGAAATTCATTTAAAGGTGGTAATTTTTTAGGATCTTTTGCTATTCTGAATGCAGCAACACGCTACATTGGCATTGGCACACGGTGTCTTATATTTCGCTCGTCGCCATAATTCCTTTGTTTGAGGTAGCGGCACGAAGTAACAGAATTGATCACGGGGCCTGAAGGGTGTTCTCCGAGCAATGCTTCGCAACACACCTTGCTGAATGCCAATCGCCCTGTAAATATTGCTCTCAGTCTTTAACATTTACTAGCCAGTTAGGCGTTTCAGCCTTTTATCGTTTTTCTTTCATCGACTCATTTGTTGATGCGCGACGGCTGCGTTTTTTCAGGAGCGATGGAGCTGGCTGGCATTCTCATCGGTCACCTCTACTTCTTCCTTGTCTTCAAGTACCCTCAGGTGAGCTAAGTCTTGGTATTTTGTCTTATTTTCTTCTCCTTTTATGAGATAATGTAATGTAAAGTGTAAACATTAATTACTTGCGTGCTATATTTCTAGTTCTACTCAAGTTTCTAATGCTTTATTTCATCGTCTTCTCCAGTCTTTCGTCGATTGTTTGCGTAAAGCGTGTTGTTGAGACACTTATAGACACGGTATAAATGTCTTTTTACAAAAGTGTTTGCACCGTCACGTCCAGCTATGTCATGCACATTCTGGTGAACTGCTGGTGTTTTCGGGCAAATTGGTGTCTGCGACTTATCGCCTCAGTAACTCACTGTCTTACCCTGTCAAGTGCAGTCTCGCTGACCCTGACTGACACCGGGCGGCTTTGGCAGGACTTTGGCGGCCCGACGCTGCTGCGCACGCCCCAGTTCCTTTACAACTACCTGCCCAACATCTCGGGTGGAATGGGCGGGTTCGGCGCGCCCCCTCCGCGGCCGGGCGCCGCCAACCAGGCCGGCGGCGGCGGCGGCGGCGCGTTCCGCAACTGGGGCGCTGGCCACCGCCTGGGCCGCGAGTGAGGGTCGAGCGGGCCCGCTGCTCGTCACACCGGACAGCTCAGGGGCGCCGGGCGCCGGGGCCGCCTGGCGGATGGCACGTCACGGCGACCCAGAGTAGGTGGGACGGTGCCGACCCGGTCTGCTGAGCACTGGGTGGGGCAGGCAGACAGAGAGGTGGCGGGCGCCGGCCGCCAGTCGGTGTAACACGCTCCGACGGCCGGGGTGACCCGCTGGGGGTCGGCCAGTGAGCATCCACCTGCCGGTGTGTGTTGACTGGAGCGGGGAGGGCGGACACCGCAGACGGAGCCATGTGGAGGTCCAGGAGACGGGCACTACGCGGCTGGAGAAATGGGGGGTGTCTGTGTCCCCGCCAGTTCGGGTCGGTGTTTGCTGACGTACTGACGTCGGTCAAGACACGTGACCAGCGCTGGCTACGGCCAAACATGGCGATGAACCTGCTGTTTGTGCGCACGTCTGGTTTCCAGACCAACATATAAACGTTGTTGTGTATTTTAGTTCGTTTTTATCGCACGATGCAAGAGTGCTTACCCTAAGATTGCCGTGTGTATGTTGCTTGCGGCTGTTTTGGTATGCCACAATAGGAAAAGTTTCGGTGATGAATCGTGACACGGCAAATTGGTGTTCAGTCGCGTTATATTTCTGATGTGATCTCTTCTGTGTGGGCAGGTGGACAGGTGTTTGTCGGTACTCGGCTCTGTGTGCATCTTGATCTATCAACTAATATCGGACGGTATCCAGTAATTCCCCGATATTGTGACGTAGTGATGTTGCGAACGGCATCATCAAAAATTCATGTCTTCTTTCGGTTTGATTTGTAGAAGGATTTCTGAAAAAATGTGCATTTTTGCTCAAGGATTTGTCATCTAAGCAATTACGATCACTTGGATAAATTTGGCACATAATGCGTTGAATACATTGCGTTTCTCTTGGGTAAAAATTGTGTGTGCTCGGGCCTAGCGTTGTTATTTTGTCAATATATGACGCATGGTTATATTGTGTGTGGAATATCCGCCTGTCAAGTTGAAAGTTGGTTTGAGTTTGGGTGAAATTAATTTCCAAGTTAATTTTCTGCATTTTCCCCTTTGATTGGGTGAACCGGATTCTCCTTTCAGGATATTTGTTGTGTCGATCGCCCAGCTTGTTTGCCTAGCTGTCATGTTTTAGCCAGAGTTCTAGTTAGGAAGTTGTCACTATCAGTTTTGATATTTTTTGTGTGTAATTGAAATAGCAAAATGGAGATGTTCTGTTTGGCGCAATGGCGGGTCCGGAAAGTCTGTCTTGGACGCTGTGGGCATTATAATAGTAAAGTAAACAGAGGATTCCTACCCCCAAAAAAGTTTCTCCGAATTCCGAATACTTATCGGATCTCGATTCCTTATGCACTGCTGTGCAGTTAAAACCAAACTTTTCCTTACAAAAGTTAAGTTTTAGCCTAATTGTCGAAAATCCACAATTTTTTGTCGATTTCCACCCCCCCCCCCCCTCGGGTCACCAGTGGTTGTCTTAGGGTGAAAGAAGATGCAGCAGGATCTTGCCATAAATAGAAGTAAGATAAGATGCATGATGTGTAGAAAACCAGAAGAGAACTGATTATTGAAGGATATAAACTGCACTTATTTAGGAACATTTCTTGGTTCTAATTTATGGGTTATCATTTAGTGGTTGATTCCCTCTATCAGCTGTTCGAGATAGTGGTGGAAAAGAATTTTTTCGCATAGTGGTGAAAAACGGCTTTGCAATCTTTCTTTGCGTTGCCCCGCGTTGACGGATTGTTTGGGCCCGTTTAGTTTTTATACGAAAATAAAGCAAAATGGCCCTCAATATCGCACGCCGTGGCATCTACACTTGCGCTCGCAGATACCTCAGTGTGTCAGCGACACAATGTGATAAAAGTAAGTGAATATGATTCATTGTTGCGTCCACTGCCAACACATGAGCTCTGCTAATTTATGAATGTATCAAAATATCTTGCATATTGATGGAATCAGGTACAAAATTTGAATTGACGCCAGTACATATGTGCCTGTTCAATCAATCTTAAACTTGGTAAAGCTTCTCAGCGACGGCCTGTTTCTACCTATAATGCACCGCAATAGTTTTTGCATCCCTTATATCAATATGAACACGCATTGCTGGTTTTAACTGCTCAGTTGCTAGTTGTGGACAACCCAAGTTTTGATTTTGACTGCTTGACTCAATTGACTTTTGCATATTGATTTTTGACTCCTCCTCACTACTAGAAGCCCCAAGGAATTCATAGCACTGATATCTACTTTACTTTTTACTATCATAGAAATTCCTCGGAGGTATGTGGCTCCTTTAGACTTACACTGGAAATAGTGCCACTGGCTCTGAACAATTTTTTGCTTGCTCTTATTGATGGCACCAATAATTCTAAAAAAAATCTACTGGACTGTTGGGATGAACAGCAGTAGAAAATTGTCATGTTGTACAAAAGTATTGGTATATGTCAAGTTTAGGTCCTAACTACAATTGTGACGCTGTTGATACGAATATGAAACAGCAAAAATTTTAGGTTTTAGGTTAGAGCGCTGTTCGGCAGCCGGCTATTTTGTGTGCAGGGTATGACGTATTTCGCGAGCCGACGTCACAGGCGGTGACGTCGGCTCGGCGAGCCGAGTGCCAACGACAAACTAACGGGAACCCTCGGACACCCTCGGGGCATAAATCGCGGAGTAGCATATTGAGCGAGTCTTATAAGGAAAATTCATATATTTTCGTTTCTCAAATGATAATAAGGGTGTCTCTTACCTTTTTACATATCATTTAGGCTTACCTAACACTTCAGTTGCCAAATATCTGCAATTTATTCAAGCGAAGGTATTTTCAGTAAATATCAATGGTATAGACCGAAATCTTTTGAATAAAAACTCCAACCAACAGAAATAAAAATAACTTTATTTATTCCAACCATTTCCTCCAAATAAACAACATAAAAACTCACTTTTACACACATCATTCATAATAAGGCATACAAACACGCCGCTTTTGACAATTGCGGCGTCGAGTGGCGCGCTGCTAGCGCTCTTTTTCGATCGCAGAGACCCTGCACGCGCGCGAGCACACTACGTCACGTCCGGGGGGCACAGGTATATGAAAAATCGCAGTGACGTAACACTTTTCTCGCTTCTCATTGGTCAATAGCCCGTTGCCGGGGTAACGTGCACGTATGTGAGCGCGGGCAAGAGTACTAGCCGGACGCCGATCAGGGCTTAGGTTAGGTTGTAGGTTTGTAGGTTTTAGGTTGTAGGTAGGTAGGTTTGTAGGTTAGGTTAGGTTAGGGTAGGTTTGTAGGTTGTAGGTTGGTAGGTTATAGGTAAGTAGGTAAGGTTAGGTCAGGTTTGATTATGTTTTTCCTTTTATTTGCGAGACAAATGAGTATCATTTTTGGATTCAGGATGTCAAATAATGTAAAAATATGAAAAATTTATCAATGAAATCTTCTTAGGACTTAAACTTGACATTTACCAAAGTATTGCTGCTAAAGGTCCTAATTTATCAGGTTATTATCAGGTTTTCATTACATGTTTTCATCCATTCAAGTTATTGCACTAAAACAACCTTATTGATATGACACATCACAAATGTAACAGCTCTTATTGCTCAACCCTGAAAAACTTTGAAGTCCTGTGATAGATGTTTTAGACAAAATGATTACATAACAGCCTAGCTGATCATGATTCCCCTGATAGTCCTGACCCTCTGTGCCTAAATGAAGACATAAGCATAAAGGACCACAGCACAAAGATGCTTACCTAAATGAAGTCACCAGAAATCATCCCAGAGGATATACACTCTGGTTATAAATCATCCCAGAAGATATAGGTACACACTCTGGTTATACAATGCATGTTTTTTATATTGTTTTATAGCCAGCAGGTACTCATTGGTTGCACTTGTCTAATTGACAATGGAATATAGGCAATAATATGTTTTCAGATATGGTCCTACCATGGATGAGATAATAATGGATTGGTGTCTTCGCAGTTTTTGGCGACATTGAGCTCAGGCCTGCCATCTAGCGGGAGAATTGTCGTAAGTTAGGAGCAAGCCGAGTGAACGCCGCTGATTAGCATTGTGACACACGGGAGTGTGGTGTAGTAGCAGGCTTGTTGTGCAATTTTTCAAAAGGTTATGTCTTTATATGTCAGTAAAAGCGAAGAAATTAATAGATTTATGTGCAGGGTCAGTAATAAGATAAGCAGTGCCATGTTATTTCCTCATTAAATCGTGAAACAGGGAGTTATTGGAGACTTCGCCAGCACGTGTTGTTTTCACTATTTTTCACATGAGTCTTTACTTGGCCTAAATCAAACAAATTGTCCGATCAAAGAACAAAACGAACGTAAATACCATCTATAAGTCTAATGAAAAAGTTAAACGGAATTGCTAACGTCATTGCCGCTCAATATGCCATTCAAGACGCTCTATGAAAAGGACCCAACCAGCGCTGCGTAGTCGATGAAATTTCAGTGACTTTGGCTCCAACTCCGATTCCGATATCCAAATATCGACTCCGACTCCTTCGGGCAGAACTGTCGATTCACAGACTCCGACTCTGCAGCCCTGGTAAGTTTGTGGAGTCGATGACTTTTCGGTGACGTTCGACTCATACTCCGACCACAGCTTTTAAAAATCAACCGATTCCGAGTCGGAACAGAACCGCTGGCTCTGACTACAACTCCGCAGTCCTGGCCCAAGATAGCCGCCTAAAACAACTTTGATGTGTGATCTTCTTCGTACATTGTTAATGTTATTTTAAACAAGGAGTGGAAAAGGGAGACGAAGCCTTCACAAAAAGGATCTCCTGTTGCGGATCAATCAGCTGCTGGAAAAGAAAGGCATAAACACCACGCATCTCATTTCATCGTTTTCCTAACAGCTCTGCACCAATGTAAGCACTGATCAATGCAGTGCGAGCATCGATGTGACATTTGTGTACCAAGTTTGAGTGTTATTCGCCCAGCCGTTCTTGAGATATGGAAGCGGCACCCCGCACGTGCGCACGTGCAGTAGCACCCCCATAGTGACACATGGAAATGCATTGGCCACTGGGTGCCTAACTATTGACGAAGTTTTACTGTAATTGGCCCAGCCATTGCGGAGTTACTTTATGTGGAACACTTTCGACACCCCTAAGTTGGCACGTGACACGTGCCGTAACATTAACTAAGATGAAGAAAATCTGGCGAAATTCGGAGAAGAAGGAATAAGCCTACCAAATTTGTAAGTGACATATTGTCAAACTACTGTACCATTGTGAGTAAATGACCATATAAAAGGTCGTACAAGCCGATGGGACTGGGCGTTTCAATACACACCATTTTACGCATTTTATTTTCGTTATTACCTAAAGGCCGCTTGACGTTTTTGGCTTTCAAGCATTTAAGACGTTTTTTGTCGTCTCAGGTCCAGTAAGATTACTTCCAACTCGTGGGAATATGCACTTCAAGCCAACTAACACACCACTCCCACGTGTGTCATAATGCTGAGAGATGGCGTTCACTCGGCTTGCTCCTAACTTACGATAATTCTCTCGCTAGATGGCAGGCCTGATCCCAATGTCGCGGATCCCAATGTTAATTTCCACGAGACACCAATCCAGTGTTATATCATCCATGGTCCTACTCTAACTCATCACCCACACATTAAGCTTGAAGATTTGATGAAACGTGTCAAAGAGTATTTGGTTTAATTAGGGAATCAAAATGAGCTGTTGGTTTAAAAGCTATCATAAATGTGTGTAGGTGCAAGGTAGAAAAGTGCTGTAATTCATATTTTCAACTTTTCTGCAGTCTGATGTCATTAAAACAAATATACCTTTTCAAATCCTTTTATTTCATTTTTCCTGGCTTAGTATTGCTTATCTTCTTTTTGCTGGAACAAATTGCCTCCACTTCTTTTTAGTAGAGAAGAGCTAGTGTCTGCTTTTTTACATAACATGATGTCTGACATAGTTGTCATGCACTTTCAGGAAATTGAAGTGTGACTTATAAGTTTTTCTTGCATTGTTCCTCAAAGTATATATGTTACCAATATCTTAAGTTGGTGATTTCATTTACCTCTTTACTCCTTTTCCATACTCGATCTTCGTGTTACAAAAATGATATTTTCAGTGTAATAAAAAAATTGTAGCAATACTCTCTTCCTCTCCTCCACAGTGATTAACTGAGTGACAACCCTGCCTTAAGTTTAACCATGATAGGCATGATCGGCCCTATCCATGCTGATCATGAGCCTGCTGTGTCCAGCGGTTGTCTGACTCGGCGCCTTTGCTTGCAGTGATGCCCGACCCGTTCGAACACGCCACCGGTATTGAGAAGCAGGAGATGCTCGCGCGACGGGCCGGAAACAACGTGAGTCACCAGCGCTGTGCGGCACGCGCTGGGGGGGGGGGGAGGGGGGCTCCTGCAGAATCTTTGGGAGTTCTAGTCACTCGGCAAAATTTGTCAGTGTAGAAGGGTTGCTTCGGTATTTGCTCAGTATTTGCACGTCAAAGTTTTGTAATTTTCTTTATTCCCAAAACGTTGTTTCATTGTTTTCTTCACCCTCCCTCCGCAAAAGATGCGTATATGCTGGGCCTGCCTTTGCATCCCGACGCCGTCACCCTGCGACTGACACCGTCACCGATCTCTCCGGCAGGACCCGTTCGACATGGGCCTGTACCACCGCGGCGTGGGCACCAAGGAGCAGCCCAACCTGATCCCGTCGCGCTTCCAGTGCCGCATCGTCGGCTGCGTCTGCGAGGAGGACGCCACCTGCGTCAACTACATGTGGCTCAAGGCCGGCGAGCCCAAGCGCTGCGAGTGCGGCCACTGGTTCAAGCTGGTCGAGGGCGCGCCGCTGCCCGCGCTGGAATAGGCCGCCGGGGCCGAGCCGACTGTGAGAGCGACCATGTGCGGCGTGCGAGCGAGATGAATAGTCTAAATATTACCTGTGAATCCGGCGCGGTGTTGCGGCGCGGCCCGCAGTGTCGGGTCCCGCTCGGGTGAGGAATATACACCACACACATATTGTGTACTCCGCCGTCTGTCGACATGTATTGGCACGGATGGGTGATGGACACGCTGCTAGCAAATATCACTTCACAAAACATGGGATGGGCATTCACGGGTCTCGAGCGTGCATCACGACGGCGGGTCGAGCACCAGGATGCGTTTCTGCAGAGTGCGGGGTGCCGGCGGGAACAGCATCTGTCGTGTGGCCGACTCGAGGCCGTCCAGTGCCGTCTGCACGTGATGGAGCAGCGCCGGGTCCTCCTCCCTGCGCAGCAGCACCTTGAGTCGCCGGTACAGCGGCAGAAGGACGTCCTCCAGCACCTACCGGCGGGGGGTGGACGGGTCAGCAACAGTGCCACTCGCTAGACACGGCAAGGCATTCCCATTTCCTCGCAACTACGGACCAACCGGCTGACAACACCGACACGCTGACACGACACTGACATTGACCGACACAATGACACGACACTGACACAACACTGACACTCTGACACACTGACATTGGCACTGCCGAGACCAGAAATAGCGCACCTTGAGAGCGTCGGCGCCGAGACCTTCGATGAGCTGGGCGACCACCAGGACGGCGGCGCGCCGCACCTCAACGGCAGGGTCCGTGTCCACCAGTGCTGACAGACAGCCAAACACCTGCGGGGGTGGGGCGCTGGGTTACCGGCACCGAAAACCACCGCGTCACCACGGCCCAAACGCCAGAGCACACACGGCAGGAGGCGATGAGTGCAGACATCGGGTTACCACGGCAGAGATGGTCAAACACCTGTATTGAAACGTGACGCCCGCCCTGCGTTCGGCATCTGGAAATGAGGGATAATTACCCGGGATCACCGGTAATTATTTGGTCTTGCAGGAACCATCGATGCAATTAGTCACATTTTTATATTGCTATTGCTTCACAAATGGCTCTTTTACTCGTTGTCATGTCCGCTGTGCACGGCGTCAGCCTAAAACATCGAATGATCCTGGTGATCCCGGAAAATTATCCCTGATTATCCGAATGCCGAATGCAGCTCGGTTACCAGGGTAGACGGTCAAACGCGGGGCGGCAGAGGTGGACACAAGTAAAGGCTACTAATGACAGGCACAACACTGGGAGTTCCAGGGGTCAGGTAGCTGACTTATTAACGTCAACGGTCATTTGAGCTAAGCAATAGCGCCGCTTCCTTTGATCTTAGTGACGTCACAACTCCGCTCCGGCCGTCCCTGACGTTAATGCGTTATTCTGTGATTTGATAAATAACCGGGTACATGATACGGCCTCTCTGTTGACTATTGCCGTAATTGCGGCCGGCGTCTCCCTGGAAACGGCTCGCGGCCGGTGCAGCGGCAGTGGCCGGCCGCCGCCGGCGGCAAGGCCCTATATACCCCGCCGGCGGTGTGTCGAGCGGACAAACCATTGACCTATGGGACAAACAGACGGCATACTGACGTCATTGCCCGGCTGCGGCCCGATCAGGGAGTCCCCGGGTATTTGCGAGAGCTATGGGAGAAACGGCCATGGCGAAACCATGCCGGACGAATGACGTAACGGCCTCTTATCATGGCGAGGAGCCCGGGATACAGGGCCGCGGTCGAAAGGAAGCCGCCTCCTGTCGGACGCAGTGAATGCAGCGGGCGCGCAGATGCCTGGGTTATGTCGGCCGACTGCTCCGCCATGCACCACTTACGGTCTATCTAACTATTTAGGGCTCATCGTTAGCCAAAGGCATTCATGATATGGCGCTCAATAATGGCAACACATCTAATTTATTTTCAAATACGAATATTCCAAACTGTTAGTACATGAACTGAAGTAAACAAATAGAAGTAAATTTAGCAAATTAGAACACATGGGTCCCCCTACAGGACGCCATGGGACGCTAACCTGGTTTCTCACGGTGCCCTGAAAACGACTTTAAGTAACCTCCGTCTCTTCCCATCGGCAGCCCACACAGGCTGATCCGGACGAACTTAAGAGTCGTGCTCGACTGAATCGTGAGTCAAACGCTTTGGGTCGTCCCAACAATTCATCACTCTAGTCTACTGTGTTCAAAAGAACAGATAACTAAACAAAACAAAACAAATTGATAACGTCGGAAATGAAATTATTCGTCGCTGGTTCGTTGCTTGATGATTAGCTCGAAATCCTTTGAATTTTAAAAGACGCTTGAAATGCCACTACAGCACTCTGCACTTGGAACAATGCCAGCGTCCGATCGGGTCTGTTACGTCACCCAACCTGCACACAGCAGTTCAACAAGCCGAGTTGGCGCAACCGGATCTCCAATTGTGGGGAACGGGGGCAATGCCCGTCGCCAGAGCGACTGACTGTTCAGCTGATACGTGCATGCAAAGCGAAAAACGGTAACGACTGGGCTATAGAAGTCCAGTAATACAATGCTCTTTTAATCTGTTCGTTTATGGAGTTTGTTAGGCACGATAATGGAGGCCAGTGGCGACTCTGGCGTCAGTCCTGGGGAGTACCTGTTGACGATATCTGACGCACCACAGTGATAACAAACGGATCGGCTCAGTGACCAGCTCGTGTTGTTCCCCACTTCCAAGACCTGAGAACTAAGGATCGCTAGGCACGTGCTAATTGAAACGATTGGTGGCTGCAGCTAGTGGAGATACATATAATGAGGCCAGCATGATATGGGGGCTAAGCGTTGGTACGAGATAGCGATTTATCATTGTGTGATGTCCCCCGCTGAGCACAATTAGTCAAATACAAAGCCTATTACTGGATAAATGCAACTCAATCTGGCTTCGGAGGTCAGGAGATAAGTCCCATTCGCACCAGTCTCGTATGAGCATCCAAACACCGAGACTGCCGCAGCCGATGGAACATAACGACCAAAAGCTGGAGTCGCCGAGACGAATCACTGAATTCAGAAATCCCCGCAGTCTGCACACACTGAGTCATCCGGTGGGTAAGAACCTCACCGGCCGGTGAGCATATTCTCACCTGGCGCAGGTGAGCATGTTCTCACCCCGTGCAGGTGAGCATATTCTCACCTCGTGCAGGTGAGCGGCCAGTGAGAAGCGGAGCAGTCGGCACACCTCTGCCAGACAGGAGAGACTGGAGGCCCGCACCAGCGGCTCGGGGTCCCGGCAGCCGGCCAGCAGGGCAGCCAGCAGCGGCGGCGAGTGGTGCGGCGCCAGGTCGCCTGAGGGCACACGGGGCGTGGTCAGCTGCAGTAGTAGATGGGACGCAAGGCGTGGTCCGCACTGCAGACAACACTGACGGGGATAAGGGCCATTCGCCCGGGCCCGGCTGACGGTCGGAAGCCGCGGGGATGAGCGCCGCATTATCTGATCAACTCGGTGTGGTTAAAAGGGCTCTAGCAATGCACAGCAAATCATGTAAACAAGTCTGCCTTAGCGTTCGTGAGTTGGTGACACTCAGTAATGAAACGATAACCAAAGTTGATGATAAATATAATTAGGATCAGAGGAATTTGCGGCCAGCAGCGGGGTTCCCTCCCACTCGCCAGATTCCTATCGGTTATCCCCATTTCCGTCCATGTCAAGGATGGATTACAATGGCCTCGTGCCACCTCTCCTAACTCTCCTATCACATCCACCGTACCCCCAGCACTCCTTCCATTTCCCCTGTCCTCCTGCTGCCTCCCCTTCCTTCCCTTCCCCTCCCCGCTCTCACCCAGGTTTCGGACGACGAGCACCAGAGCCTCAGCCAGTTTGAGCCTCGTCTCCGTGTCCTGGTGTCTGGCGCGGTCAGTGAACTGTCGGCAGAGCTCGGGCACTACCTGTGTGGTGTACCGGTCCGCCAGACAGGCCAGGCCGCGCACCGCCGCCAGGTACACGTACGAGTCGTCATCGTCGAGCTTATCCTGCGGGGGAGGGAGGAGGGTCAGAGGAAGGGGGAGAGAGGGAGAGGGAGGGGAGAGAGAGAGAGAGAGAGAGAGAGAGAGAGAGAGAGAGAGAGAGAGAGAGAGAGAGAGAGAGAGAGAGAGAGAGAGAGAGAGAGAGAGAGGCACAGTCAGAAAAGCGTGGGAGCAAGACTGGGACGTAGGAGTAACCAGTACAGTCATGGTGCAGTTTCCGCATAGCGAATGACGCTGTGGGAATTACATCCCAGAGAGAGCTGCCCGATCTCAGAATAGTGAATGCGTGACGCACGTTACCAGGCACATTAGGAAACGAATATATGTATAATTAGCGTGTCACCAGTACAGCTCTCAACCTAAATATAGATGTATCCACAACACGTTAATGATATACGCATATTAATATAGCAGTGTAAAGAAAAATTCACTTGATTCTACGTACAGCCGAAGTGCCGCAAATAGAAAACCGGCGGCCGGCCCCCGAGCCGAGGACAGAATGAATGAGGTCACAATATTCTTCAAAGTATCTTCCACAACTAAGCCCATCGCAAGTCCCTTTTACGCTCATTCATATTACAGAAACTGGTAGCTCTTCGCTGCTGCTGGCAGTTGAGCAAACACTTGAAGCATTTCAAGCCAGCTGCACCTCAGCAATGCGAGAATGATGCCCGAGCAGTTGTCCAAAAGCAACATTACAATCATTTTAATTGCGAATCGATGACGATGTACTACTATACTTTAACTCATTTTCATCGTGGGTTCCAGATTCTTATCGTAATAGTCATCACTACCCCTTTAATAAAAAAAAATATTCCCTATAAATCGTATTCAAAGCCTATCCCCAACTTGCAGTCTTTGTGCCACCAGGTTGCGATCGGCTGGGCATCGCATCGACTGCACTTCCCTGTCATCTCCCCCCGCTCGACCCGGCCTGCCGCGCCCATCCCGCAATTCCCGCTCACCTGAAACACACCCACCCCGCAGTCCCGCTCACCTGAAACACACCCAGCCCGCAATGCCCGCTCACCTGAAACACACCCAGCAGCTGCTCCCTGTGGCTGCACGTCTCCGGGTCGCCACGCTCCAGGAGTCGGCTCAGTGATAGCAGCGCGTGCGCGCGCACCGGCAACAGGGGGTCCACCAGCTCGTACATAGCCTGCTGGTAGGTGGGCGGGTCCGAGGGCCCGCGGGCCGGGTCCGAGGGTCCGCAGGCCGGCTCCGAGGGTCCGCAGGCCGGGTCCGAGGGTCCGCAGGGCGGGTTGTCCCTGACGATGGCTGACGCTAGGTCCTTTGATACGGCGGCAGGGTCAGTGTGGGTAACGCCAGACGCCGTCCCCGTTTCTCCAGGGACCGGCGGCGAAGAGGCGTCAGATCCGACATCCGTGGAAGGTTTAAGCCGCCGCTGAGCTGTCGGAGTAGGTTCTAGCGGGGACTCGAGTTTCACCGCTGAGTCGGGTGCCGCGTCTGTTTGGTCGGTGTTGTCCCGTGAATCGAGGACCGTGATCAGGGGCGTACGACGTTGGTCCGGTTTGCTGTCCACCTGGCCATCAGGGTCCGGTTTTATCCACTGGTCTTCGGGCGGCGTCTGGCCAGAAGTACGCTGGTCTGGCATTTGACCGGGGCCCGGTTTGCGATCCGGGTCGGCCTTGACGCGGTCGTCGGTCGGCCGGCTCTGCGGCGGCCTGGTGACCAGGTCCTCGGGTCGGACGGCCCCGTTGGTGAGGATCAGTGTCCGCAGATCTGCCGCCATGTCCCGCACGCGCTCCGAGCCACCCTCAGTCCCCGCCAGTCGCTGCAGGACGGGCTCCAGGCGGCGGGCGCCCGCCCAGCACGGCGCCGTGCTGGGCTCGCTGCCAAGCAGACCGCCCAGCACCCCCAGCGCCAGGCAGACCGTCTCCACCTGCAGCAGACCGGGCTCGCCGCCGCCGGCCTCGAACCCCTCCAGCAGGGTCTGCACGACGGGCACCAGGCGGGCGGCGTCCTCCAGGCCGGCCCGCGCCCGCTCACAGTCGGTCAGCGCGGCCAGCGCGCGCAGTGTGAGCAGACCGTGCCGGAACTGGCGGCGCCGCTCGGCGTGCCGCCGCTCCCAGGCCAGCAGGGTCTCGGCAGAGGACAGCGGCGGCGGCGCCTCCTCCGCCAGACCGTCGAGTGCGGCCACCGCGCGCATCCGCTCCAGCAGCGTCACAAACACGTCGGCCACCAGCTGCTGCGCGGCCGCCTCGGCCAGCAGCCCGGAGAACGCCGCCGCCAACACGTCGTCCTCGAGCAGCCAGTTGTCGGCCTCCTCAGCGGGCACCGGCTCGACGCGCGCGCCGCCCGTCTCACCCAGCGCGAACCGGCGCGCCTCACCGACTCCGTCCGACAGCAGGAGGAGCTCCACGGTCTGCGGCGCGCCGCCCAGCCGGCCGGCGCTCAGCAGCCGCAGCAGCAGCTCGCGGCACGGCGCGCGCAGCTGGCTCACGCTGCTGCCGACCACGGCGTGCAGTCTGAGCAGGGCGCCGGCGTACGGCACCAGCGCCTCCAGACAGGGCGAGTCGGGCTCACTGCCGACCACCACCAGCTGCCAGAGCGCCGTCACGGCTCCGCTCAGCTCGGCCTCGGCGGCGGGCTCCGGCCGCTCCGCCGACAGCGGGTCCAGCAGGGGCCGCAGCAGGGCGGCCTCGACCGCCGGCCGGCCCAGCGGAGTGGCCCACAGCGCGGCGGACAGCGCGCCGGCCACCCGGAGCACGGTGACACGGGCCTCCTGGCGCGGCAGCCGCAGCAGACTCAGCACCTGGAGAGCCATGGCAGCGCAGAGAGTCAGTACAGCAGGGCCACATTACCAATGGAGGGCAAGGAGGATATTCAGCTGGCCAAGCAGCAGAAGAGACAGAGACGAATGAAGTGGGAAGGCCGAGAATTACAACATGGATGAAAATAAAGCAGAAAAAAAAACAATAGATTATTCCAGTCGGCAATGACTAATGCAGGCAGACTGGCAATAGGTAAATGATGAAGCGAGACACGCAAGCAGCCGATCCCTTTCATTGGCCGTACCTCAGAAGCCAGGTGTGTGAAGTACTGTTCGTCTTTGAATTCCGGGAGGGGTGCACAAAGCAGCGTGGCCACAGCCTGAAACGAAAATGAAATGGTGAAAAGGTTCAAGCTTATATCTGATTGTTTCGTACCAATCAGATATCAGGCATTGGTAATATTACGGCATATATCACGGCACATATCACGACATTTGGTAACAACATCACGGTATTGGTAAGATTGGGCCCTGGCTTTTAATTTGTAAAGAAAAACAATTAAAACCATATTTGCTTGAATAATATATGAATAGCAGGCTCTACCGAAAACGCTAATATTCGCAAAATTGATATAAAGGTATCAATTTTGCTTTCATAAAAGTAAAGCATTGCACACTGCAGTTCGCGAAACAACAAAAGGGATTATGAAGTGAAGGCTATAGTGCGCAGCGTCTCATATGATATGTGCGTTCCGATAACAGCATAAGGCACTTCCGATATAGGATAGCATTCATAACACAGTAGTGCGTTGAACATACAAAGCCTCTATAAATTGGCCCATTGCAGAAAACGGCTTTCAGCAAGCGCGACTTCAATTGAGCAACGCAATGCGAACGGAAATGCATTATCGTCGACACAGGACATTATTACCCCCGAATCGACCAAGCCTGCCGCCGGGTCTCGGAATGTAAGTGAAATTTTACAACACTCCCCCGAATCCATCTTCTGAAATGTCACACACGCCAACATCCGATCATAATACCAAGCCTCTATTCTTAAGACGCGGAAACGGGCGAGCGCCACTGGCGGATCCAGAGGGGAGGCATTCGGGTCAAATGCACCCGCGTCCCGCAGCATCCCAAATCGACGAAAATTGGCGCTTTTTTAGAAAATCAAACGAAAACTAAGCAACTTTTATGAGGAAAAGTTTGGTTTTAACTGTAAAGCAGTGCGTGAGGAATCGGAATCCGATGAGCTTTTGGAATTTGGAAAAAAAACTTTTGAGGGGGGTATGCCTCCCGCAGCGTCCAAGACCGTCTTTCTGGATCCGCCGGCGGCGAGCACTAAGGTGCACTACGCCGTCTTATACCACGCCACACTCAGCCTTCCCACCTGTATTCTCTCCAGAGGCACGTCATCGAGCCGGTCCTGGCCCCAGAACTGGAGCAGGCCCTCTGTGACGGCGGCCAGCCCGCCGGGCCGCCGCACGTACTGGAACACCCACCAGGCGGTGCGCTCGTGCAGCCAGCGGCGGGGCGGCTTCTGGAACACGCACCAAACGTGAAGGTTATGGCCACCAAAGGTAATAAAACAGGTGAACGGCAACACCGGTGGTCGATATCGCATAAACCTGGTAAGCCGCGACGGGCGAATGCGCGAGTAACCTGAATAAAAACAAACACACCACGCAATAAAGCTTGCCTATCCTTCGATATTGGTCACTAGCTAACCATTGTAATAATACACGGACATAGACCTCTATATACCAGGTATACAGAGGTCTATGGCACGGATTGTGATTGTGGCCTACGGCATGAGGAAGACTCGGTACACTGTTAATTGTTAATCATTAGTCAGTACAGCAAATCCACACCCAGCGGCCAGACGCTCCCAAACAGCCGCTGTGTCGGACGCTCCCCCCTCCCCCCCCCCCCCCGCGACTCACGCTGGTGGCGGCGCAGCGCTGGAGCAGCAGCAGCTCGCGCACGGCGCCGCTGGCCGGCAGCCGGCCCAGCAGCGGCGCCAGCTGCGGCTCCAGCTGGCGCCGCTGGCGCAGCAGCTGCTGGCGCCGCTCGGGCGTCATGCCGGCGCGGCCGTCGGCAGCCAGCGGCGCGTGCGCCACCAGCAGCAGCAGCGCCAGCAGGTCCGTCACGTGGCCGTCCAGCACGGCCCGGGCCAGGCTGCGGTCGGCGCTGAGCGGCAGCAGGCGCCGCGCCGCCAGCACGGCCGCAGCCCGGCGCTGAGACACACGGCACCGTCAGTGGGGACTGGGTGGGTCGGTCACACAGACAGCGTGGCCCGGGAGACGGGACACTCAGTGGACGGGACCGTCAGTGGGGGACTGGGTGAGTCGGTCACACAGACAGCGTGGCCCGGGAGACAGGACACTCAGTGGGTGGGACGGTGGACACTGTTGACGGGACGGTCAGTGGGGAGGGGGGGGGGACTGGGTGAGTCGGTCACACAGACAGCGTGGTCCCAGGAGCATCCGACTCAACGAGCGTGTCAGTCAGACGCTCAGAGAGGCTGACAATGAAATAATAACGTGAAACAAGTACTAGTACTAGTAAATCAAGACAAATCACTAGTATATTACGCTTCTTGGTGAAGCCATGAGTGCGAGAAAGAAAGTTTCTCTGCTGCTCTCAGAAGGGTGTGGTCTTGCCGAGCTCGTCTGCAGTGCAGCTCCGTCAGCTACGACAAGAGTGAGCTGTCCGATGCACCGGGGCTTAGCGACTGACAATTCCGATTTACCATTCTGGATCGCAAATTTTGATTTACGGTGGGCCCACAGACCTTATTGAGGAGTAATGGATAGATAGCGAATCGATGCGACGCCATAATTTACTGAGTCAAGTACTAGCTGTCGGATCTGCTGAATAAATAAAACTGAAGTTACTGGACGCCTACGTCCAGCCGTATGAGGAGAACCTACAACCAATGGCTGCAGCTTCACAGCTCGGAGGTCGGGCCGCATTTCACGTATCGAGTCTGCACTCTTAGGTGCCTACATCAAATACCATAAACCAGGAAATCCATTAATAGCTGAGCTGCGACAGCCAGACAGACAGCAAATTAACACACTATTAATAGGTGCGCGGGAAGCACCTGTTCATCTCCTCAAATCCAACTAAATTGAATGTCAAAGTCTCGACAGTCTCGTCAAACTACTTATGACGACTGCGTTACAGAAACGACGACTGCGTTGGAGACTGTAGAACTAAAACAACGTATTCTAAACAGCATTACAACAGGACGAACCAAGTTCGTTCCTTTTGTCGAGATAAAAACCACGACAAGGAACTAGGAAGTGATATTCGATTATTTTGACTCGCGCAAAAATAGCTACCCGTAGCTTACGTAGATTGCCAAATGAATAGCTAGGCAATCGACATATCACTGTCTCAGTAAGCTTTGCAAATACCAACATATGGATTATACAGGGTGACACAAAAAAAAAACGGTCATCACCAAATTCGAATAACTTCGGAAGTTTTATTCACATCATCACCAAACTTCTGCCACTTTAGGTCACACCTATGTAGCAGACATCCACCAAGTTTCAAGTCTTCACTACGAATACTTTTAGTACAGTGTGTGTTACTGACACTCCACAATGTGCTCCAGGTGAGCGCCCCGGCGCTGCAGGGCGTAAGCTAAGACTAAGCACACATGCATCCGGCGGGCAAAGTTGTCGATAACCCGATAAGAATAACGTTTCTGGGGTAGCTCACCCCCTGAGCACTGTCTCCAGAGACCATTGCACTCTGTAAAGTGCACAGCCATCGGGTTATCGACAACTTTGCCCGCCGGATGCATGTGTGCCCACGCCCTGCAGCGCCGGGGCGCTCACCTGGAGCACATTGTGAAGTGTCAGTAACACACACTGTACTAAAAGTATTCGTAGTGAATACTTGAAACTTGGTGGATGTCTGCTACATAGGTGTGACCTAAAGTGGCCGAAGTTTGGTGATGATCTGAATAAAACTTCCGAAGTTATTCGAATTTTGGTGATGGCCGCTTTTTGTGTCACCCTGTACCATATACAGGTCAGCAGGTCAAGTCCTGGTGACCTGTACTGCCCATCCCAGTCCCCCTGACCTGGTACTACCCGTCCCAACTTCCAGCCCCTGGTGACCAGGTACTGCCCATCTGCTGGCCTGGTTCTGCCCGCCCGTCTGCTGACCAGATACTGCCTGTCTGCTGACCCGGTACTGCCCCTACTGACCCGGTACTGCACCTACTGACCCGGTGCTGCCCCTACTGACCCGGCACTGCCCATCTCTGCTGACCTGGTACTGCCCCTACTGACCTGGTACTACCCCTACTGACCCGGTGGCCGGTACTGCCCTTACTGACCCGGTACTGTCCCTACTGACCTGGCACTGCCCACTCCTGCTGACCTGTTACGACCCGCCCGTCTGCTGACCTGGTACTGGTCCGTGTGGAGCGCGCCGGCGGCCCGCAGCAGCTCGGCGTTCTCGGAGCGCTGCTGGAGCGGCACGCCGACGCCGGCCGGCAGCGCGGGCAGCACGCACAGCGCCACGGTGAGCTGCACGGCGCGGGCGGCGGCGCGCCGCTGACGCACCGACAGCTCGTCCGGCGGCGGCGGCGGCGGCGGCGGCGGCGGCGCGCCCGGGGCGGTCGGAGCGGCGGCGGGCGGAGGACGGGAGGCGCGCGCCGCCTCCAGGCAGCGGCGCAGCAGCTCCAGCAGCGCCAGCACCGCCAGCGAGAGACGCACACTGCGACCCGAGCACGGCCGACGGTTAAACGGAATACTCGCACACAGGAACACGTACACAAAGCGCTCCAACTAGGGGGCACAATGTGAACATTACTGAAAATCTTCATAAAGGCATATTACTAGCAACATGCAATGCAAGTACAAATGCAAAACAATTCAATCAAGATATAGTCAGGAACTCAGTGAATGTTCCCAGTTCACACATGTTTTGCATGTAGAAGAAAATGCTGAATGCAATTAAACATATTCCACTCACTTGATATTACAGTCTCCATGCCACTGAAAGTCATCTGAGAGTAAAATATCATGTAATGATGACTTAAGGTTGACATTTTCTTCCTTCTCCAGCCAGTAGTTTAAGATATTTAGCCTCCTCTCCAGTGCTTCCTCATAGCAATGGCTTTCGCCTGCAAAAAGGCACACAGATTTACACATGCTTGCTTCTGGCAGAACATTGTTAGATTAGGGGATTCTGTAAGGCTATCCAGATTATGGAAAATCTTTCCTAGGAAGCATAAGCAATCATTCAAATGAAACACTTATCACACATAAAGATATCCCAAACATGGATCCAAATGGATGTGGTATCCATGCCATCAGAGGGCGAGCACAGGATGACCAGACAGACTAAAGAGTAGCATGGAGGCAGGGATGGACAGTTGACAATGTCTCACAGTATGTCATCAACTTAGATGCAATGTTCAATTTTCATTTAGCTGAAAATGTATTTGTCACCACCAGATTTACACAGAATATGTGGTGAATGCACAAACAACCATCCAAAAAGTTATGAAGCATTATTTATTGATCAGTTACTTTGTTGGTTTAAATTTTACGAGTTCAAAAAATTTTAAATTGGTATCTACCAAACTGGTTTAACCTCATCAAATGTTTTGATATGATCAAGTTAACATTGCAACTAAAATTGACTCAAATTTCAACAAAAGAATAATGATCACAATATAAGTGTTTGAAACAGGATACGAAAAAACAAGTTTAATTGTTAACTGACTGTAATATGATATATCTTTCAAGAGTTTGACAAAGATGCCTACACAAAAACTTGCAAGTGTGTTGACACTCAGCATTTAAGCATGGGTACAAAGTTTGAAAAAACACAACACACTTAAATAAAGTTAAATTGGTACCAGATTACTTATCTTACCTTACCTTAGGTCTACACAGAATTTAGAGGCCTGTATATGCCTGATGGACTAGATCTTTCCTCTAAAAATTTGTTCATGGTATTGGCCGCCAAAGGCAGAGGAGAAGCAATATAATATAGTTCATGCAAAATTTCAAAGCTCAATTGGTTTACAATGATGTCAAGGTATGACACACACACTACCATAAGCTACAAGGATCACATTCACAGTACAGTCGGGCGCACTGTGGTATCTCCGATTCATTTATGGAGACGTTTCTATTATTGGAAACGTTTCCAATTTTGACTACTCTTCTGTTCCAAAAATGGAAACGCTCGTTCCATAAATAGAAACGCTAACATCTCCGCACATATTTTCTTGCCAAGGGTGGCTGGATTCGATGTATAACAACTGTTTCGCGTAAAACAAGCTCAGATACACCAAAAGCACTTGTCTTCTTGCATGGAAAGCTGTCGTATGCATTAAAATTCACGTCTTTAAAATGCTCCTGAATCGTATCCATTTATGGAGACTTAGTTTCCAAAAATGGAAACGCCGATGTTCCAAAAATAGAAACGCTGAATTTCAAATGTGTGCAAACTTAGCTTAAATGTGTTTTTAAAATTCACATGCAACCAAAAATTTGATGTTTTGGGACTGGTTTAGCATCTCGGCTCTCGGCAGTTACCTTGGACGTCGGGTTCGATAATAATACCTTACGCGCCGCAACTTGAGCACATTCAAAAGTCAACTAAAACTAAGATTTCCCAGAAACTACTGGACAGATGTGGTCCAAAGTGGGCAATACATAAAGCGTAGATATCATTTCAATATATAAAATTAATATCAATGTTACACATGAGCTAGAATGAATAAATTCATCGTCAGAATACAACGATATTTGGTGTGACGACGGTGCAGACCTTATTTCCATCCTGCTTTTTACGTATTTGCACGGAGATTTACGTTGATCCGAGCCTACGATCATATTCAGCACATTTGAAATATCATAAAATGCCCACTTAAGTCTCCAAATAGGGCTTTGCAACAACTTTCATGCGATTTAATCAAAGATTGACGACCACCAGGCCGCTGGTACACCGGAAAACGCAGCGTGAAATTGAATGAAAAACTGAAGTTCCCGGTGATGTGGTTGTTCCAATCAATGGGTCAGTCTTTCAGTAGTCTGTTAAAAACGCTATTTTTTGTTCAAAACATTCATAAATGTTATTATTTTCGATTAGAAAAACGTGTGAATTTTTTATCACGTCAACATGTTATAAGTATTGCCTCGTTCGTCAACTTTCGGTTTTCTGATCGGAAAGTCGGAGAACAGGAACATAAACTAGAATGCTGGCTGTCGATTGGTGGCATCCTGCGCATGCCAAATTGCACCAATCAATGCCCAGTTTGCTTTAAAGGTAGCGATGCACACAGCGTCTCCATTTATGGAACAGATCGTTTCTATTTTTGGAAACGGCGTATCCATTTTTGGAACATTGTTCCAAAAATGGAAACGTTTCCATAAATGGATCGGAAATACCACAGTGTGCCCGACTGAGTACATTGACATACCTTCAAAATCTGCTGATGTTAGCTTATCAAGAGCTTCAAAACATGCTCCAATAGAAAAGTTTTCCATTTCAATTGAAATGCACGTACAGACTAGGCTGAAAAGACACACTCACAAGATCTGTGAAAGCACTTCATATACATAGAGTGGAGCATGTTTGGAAAACTAGAACACTTTCTGGCTTTTGCAGCATGGAGCATGTGCATGTCATCTTGATATGATGCTGATCTTGGTCTGCTGTGTAGGCCACATTCCTCTGATCAGGAAAAACGGCAATCAAATAGGACGCTTTAATTTATTTATTTTTTATTTTATCTTGAATCGCCGTTTCGCAGCCTCTGAAATTCAGCACAGAAAATTGAAATTGAGCGTAGCATTTCCCCCAATGTTTCCACTAAATGCTTGGTAATCGTTTCGTAATGATGTTTCGTAAGCAGCAAAGCCTGCAAGTGTTACCAGCTAGCGAGCCTACCATTTGTCGTTACTTCTGAAATCACTGCCGTCAACAGAACCTATACTAATTTTAAGAACAAAATTGTTTTCATCTTTAGATGTCACACGTGCGTCATTTCTGTCATACTTTCAAGCCAAACTTGATGCCATTCCAGAAAGGAGGCATAGCAGCAAAATAATGATGCGGCATGAGCAAGGTCAAATGTGCATCGCGTAAGATATGAACTACTTAAAGGGACCCTCCCACCTTCAAAAAAGTTAATGAATTGGCATGAAAGTGATGTCGCTCGGTTCAGAAAGAGCGAAAACGAATATCTACCAAATTTCACCGAAAAATATTCACCGGTTTCCAAGACATTAGACTTTTACTTTTGTTTACTTTTTTGGGATCTCCGCTGTTTCTAGCGACTTTATTTTAGAAGTGCGGCGTTTGCGGCAGATGTTGCGCGCAAATAGCATATACCACCGCGTGCTACAAAACGTTTTAGTCAAACATTTAAAAATCGTTAGATATTTGCGCTGACGTCACACATTCAGAGGGGTATTCCTAAGCATTAGCCCCTCTGAATCAAAATGCTGCAATTTTGAAATTCAATATTTCCGATTTAAGGCATTTCTCGATGTTGTGAGTGCCGAAACCGGTAATTGTGAGCCAGGGACCCCATTTTGGCTATCTCAACTCAAATCTAATGTTAAGGTGGGAGGGTCCCTTTAAAGGGACCCTCCCGGGCCTCCCACCTTCAAAAAAGTTAATGAATTGGCATGAAAGTGATGTCGCTCGGTTCAGAAAGAGCAAAAAGGAATATTTACCAAATTTCATCGAAAAATATTCACCGGTTTTCAAGATATTAGACTTTTACTTTTGTTTACTTTTTGGGATCTCCGCTGTTCTTAGCGACTTTATTTGAAAGTGCGGCATTTGTTGCGCGCAAAGCAATATATACCACCGCGTGCTACAAAACGTTTTAGTCAAACATTTAAAAATCGTTAGATATCTGCGATGACGTCACACATTCAGAGGGGTATTCCTATGCATTAGCCCCTCTGAATCAAAATGCTGCAATTTTGAAATTCAATATTTCCGATTTAAGGCATTTCTCGATGTTGTAACTGCCGAAACCGGTAATTGTGAGCCAGGGACCACATTTTGGCTATCTCAACTCAAATCTAATGTTAAGGTGGGAGGGTCCCTTTAAGAGGGACATTTTATACATACTGTTGCTAACATCAATCGCTGAAACTTTCCAAAGTGGTTCAGTCGGTGTAGCTGTCGCACTGAACTAGTCTATACCTACCTTATGTGTGGAAGGCGCATCGGCCGCCAGATGGTGTCCAACAGTGCCGCCATGTTGCGTAGACCAGGAAGCGGCCGCCGCGCCGCCTGTGTTGGGGAATAGGGAATTCTAGACCTCGATTTACGTTTGCGGCCGCTGGCCCGCTGGCCGCTGCCATAGTCGGCGGAACGGGAAGGGCACCGGGGCACCGTGCCCCCTTTGATTTTTATTTTAACATTAGCCCTATAGGCGCTGCATGGAAAGAATGGGACCAAAAGTCGGCAGTGCCCCCTTAACCCTATTCCTGGCGGGCTCCGCCGGGACAAGAAACTGGCGGAAAAGATGCCCGAACAGGTGTGCTAAAAACGGCGGCACGGAGCGCCGCCGTTTTTTAGATACCTGCGAAAAACCGCAGGGGGGGGGTGTTCACCCCCGGCCCGGCGCGGGCTAAAATTGGGTATCATCGGCTTCCTCTCGTCACGGGCAACACGCTCGTTTTTTTTTCCGCGAAGCTCTAGCTCGATCAGGGGCGAAACGGCAAAGGGGGCGTCCAACGGACCCCCCCCCCTTATACGTTCGCGGCTGGAAAAGCACCAATACGGGCAAGGGTTAAACTAAAAACGGAAAAGGACTACTCTTACCTGACTCTGGATAACAACTGACTCGAGTCGTGACCGGTGACCAAAAGCACACAGTCTTCAAGCTCGATAGCTAAGGGATATCTAATAAAAGTACGATGCTTTTATATCATTAGAATCGAGCACAGTCGTACTTTTAGCCAGAAAATAAATGTTCGAGTAATTCTGGGACACCCTGTAATGCCTATGTTATGCAAAGCCTATAGTGAGTTGGCTTAATAATCAATCTTCTTATCTACCCATCACAATCCTCCTCGATGGATTAATAAAAAGTCGCCCTACCTATACAGCCATGATGATCAGGAAAACGTTTGCATCAGTGATTGCAAATGTTTACTATGCCTAGGTGCCTAAAGAAATTAGGCCTATTGGAACTTCCCGAACATGAACAAGCGAGTTAATTGTCGCGATGTTCCCGAAGGGTGTTCACACAAAGAAAGCGTTCCCTAACCTAAGGACTATTCGACAAAGGCTGCCCCGAAACCTTGACACCACTGAAAAGTGCCGGTTTCAAAGACGTTCGTTTTTTTACAGCAAACAGTGTGCCACGGCAATAGTCTTTTGTTGCTCTCAAACCGTCAAATACTGCCAAACAAACTGACCAATATTGACAAACTCTTCCACACGTTGACATAGCACACACACCCACATAAACGCAGTACTTACAGCACAATCAATTCTCCCGCAGCAAGTCGTGCCAGGAGACCATTAGCACATTCCCGCGGTGTTGCCCGTGTTGGATGGTCTTATGAGCCAAGTCACTCACCATCAAACGTCCACGGTCCACCTGCTACCAGCGTGCATGCTCAGTAAATCTGCATAGCACCTGCATCCATCGCATATAAGCGCTTTATAGGCGATAAAGGTTACCAGACAAGCAATCTTATTCCCTGTTTTTAAACCGAGCAGGGGCGGATCCAGGAATTTTCGGGAGGGGGGGCGGCAAGTCGAAATAGGGGCGACCTGGCAATCCGGGGGCGCTCCATACAAAGGGGGCGCCAAACCGTCAAAATCGGGAGCTAAAAGCCCGCGCCGTGCTAGGGGGCGTTATCGCGCTCCCCCTCAGGTTTTTCGCAAATATCTGAAAAACGGCTGCGCGCAGCGCCGCCATTTTCAGCATACCTTATCATGCATCTTTTTTGCACATGTTGTAAAAATGTCTGACGCGGGTGATGGAAGGTCAGGTCACCAGGTTATGCCAGGTGACCTAGCCTAAGAAAAAGTTCAAATGTTTACCATTGCTAATTGCTATACCGACTGAACGATTGCTTTGAACCTTTCAGCGATTGATGAAAGCAACACTATTCATGAAATGTATATCTCGGAATTTCGATATCTGTGACCTAAGGTCAGGGCAGTTGTGCGACGTCTCCATTAGGTAGGTAGGTATAATTAAGTCTTTGGGAGAAAACTGAAAGGCATCTCTTTTGGACGAGCGCCATTCTAGACAATATCAAGCATTGGGATACATATAAAATTAACACACTGAAATAAGAACATTGCACCTAGTGTGACCACTCATTATGTCCCAGAGGTCATCCCATGTCATGAAAGGCCGCAGCAGTTTTTTAAAATAACTTTTGATAGATTCAAGCTAGAGCGATAAAAACACCTCAGCTGTGTTCAGCTCGACGATACGCATCGACTGCTATGCAGCATGACCTTTCCCGGTCAGGTCATGACCTTGACCTGAGGTCAAATTCTCAAAATTACCCTTCATAAGGTCAACCTTTCGTCAACCAACGTTTGTTCGACGTGTCTCGACGACAGAAACGCAATGCTGGCAAACGTAATGTCGAGACTCTCTTGAGTCAAAAGTTATTGCAGGAAAACATTGTTCGTAAAAAGGCTATTTTTAGAATCTTTTGCCCTCTGAAGGCTAAACCGTTGACCTGAGGTCAAATCTGAGCGCAGCTTGCAGAAACACCTTTAAAAGGGCTATCGAATGCGCTTTTCTGCGGCGCTATAGCTCTATTGGTTTCCGAGTTATGTGCTGCTGCTTCGGAAACGGAAAAATGTTGAAACAGGCAACATTTTACCTTTGATGACCTCTGGTGACCTGACATTCGACCTGACCTAAAAAATGACCGTTTTGTTTTCGTCCTGTTTTTGACGATCTTTCGAATGCCGCTTATCGCGTGTCACTACGCGGCCCAGGAGCCGAGTTAGACGAGGGAGTGTGCCCCCCCTCCCCAGCAGGACACGGAAAACTCAGACCACCAGCACGGCACGGGTTAAAAGTCGTAGATGGGCACCGCTACCCTAGCAAAAGATATTAGCAAAAAGGTGACCTCCATTTACTGGTGCAGTCCTCCTTCTCCCGGTGATGCCCCCTCCTTTTTCTGGAAGCGTCTCACTTATGCTAGTATGCCTCACTTCCCGGGGGCGCCCAACCTCTGCTTGGATCGCCTAATCCATTATGGAGAGACCCACTTTGCTTAAGTCGCCTCATTTCTTCCTTCTAAGAACGACCAATTTGCTGTAGGCGGCCCACTTATCTGGGACGCCCATCTTCTGCTAGAAGTGCCCATCTTCTTCCTGATGCGTCCCACTTCTATTACGAGTGCACCTTTTCTGTTAGGGCGCCCCTTTGCCGCTGAGGAGTCTTTTCTACTGTGAATAGGGCGGCCCTCTCCTGTTTGGCGACCCCAATTTCTGCTGGAGGCGCCCCACTTCTGCCCAACTTTTAGTGGAGTGCCCCTCTCTTGCAGGGGCACTTCTCTTTTGCTGGAGACGCCACTCTTGTGGGGGCGCCCTTCCACTGCGGGGAACGTCTCTCTTCTGCCAGAGGCACCCCTTTTCTTCTTATGGGGCTCCTGTTTTTTTTTCTGGGGCGAGGCGACCCTCTGCTGCTCGGAACGGGGCACACCTCTCCTTTTACTGGGGCACCGCCCCTCTGCTGGGGTTGCCCTTCCGCTGTCGTCAGGGGCGCCCCTCTTGGTAGAATATGTATACTCCTTTTCTTTTTGTAATGGGGCGCCCCTCTTCTACCGGGGGCGCCCATCTGCTGCTGGGGCGTCTGTCTTCTGCCGGATATTGTCAATGGGCCGCCCCTATCCTGCTTGGCGAGCCCAACCTCTGCTGAAGGCTGCCTATTTCTGACTAACTTTGGCTGTGGCGCCTCTCTTCTGCTGGGGCGCCCCTCTTCTGCCAGTGGCACCCATTTTCTTATTATGGGGCTCCTTTTTTGCTGGGGCGCCCAGCTGCTGTCAGGGCGCCCCTCTTCTCGGAATGGGGGCGCCTCTCTCCTTTTGCTGGGGCGTCGCTCCTCTTCAGGGCGACACGTCTCCTGCTAAGGGTGCCCTTCGGCTGCCAGGGGTGCCCCTCTTGCATGGGTGGAGAACCTGCCCCGGCCACCCCGGCCGTGGCCGGGGTAACTTTCAGTCTACCCCGGCGCGGCCGGGGTAACTTTTCCACTCTTGTAAATCCTAAAAAAATGTCTCCATACGAGCAAAGAAAACTCCCTCTTCGAATATTGACTTCCATGGGCATACCATTGCAAATCAGGTAGGTATTTATGATTTACTTAACTTGCCATAATCTCCAACCCTAGGACCCGCTTGTGGTCGCCACTGCCAACTCAAATCCTGTTCACTGTTCAGTTTCGAAAATTTGGCGCGCTTTCGGCGCACTTTTTCAAAACCATTGCCCGAAGTCGGAGGCGGAGCTGCAGCGTCGCTAAAATCTTACCGACTCCGACTCCGGAGTTGGAGTTAAGACTGCATGGCTCAAAGCCATGCCTTGCACCTGGTTGCTTGACGATTTTTCTTTCGTTGACCTTTCAAAATCAGGTTTTGTTGAATATAAGGACCTCTTTTGGACCAGCGTTTTTATTTAAAAAAGCTGAAGAAGGCTGCTGCGTCAAAACCTGTTTTTATTTTGCACGCTATTTCAAGAGTAGGTACTCATTTGCAATACAGGGCCTTGGAGCGCGTAAAATTTCGTTTCAGGCAAGATGAAAAATATCCAACCTAAAATGTGATTTCATTATATGGACTTAATGAGCAATGCCCGGAGTCGGAGCTGGAGTCGGAGATGGAAATGGAGTCGATTTTTGAAGCCGGAGTCGGGGTCGGAGTCGGAGTCACCTTAAAATCTATCGACTCCGCACTCCGCAGCCCTGTTCAGAATAGCACTGACTGTTTATGACGATCGTTGACAACAACGTGAGCATTTCGTCTTTCCGACTATCGGTCGCCGGCCGGGGTAACTTTTTCAAACATTCTCCACCCATGCCCTCTTGAACAGAAGGTATTTTATATTCTTGTAACGAGACGCCCTCTTCTGCTGGGGGCGCCCATCTGCTGCTGGGGCGACTCTCATCTGCTGGGAATAGGCAATTGGGCGTCACTCTCCTGCTTGGTGAGCCCAACTTCTGCTGGAGGCGCCCTATTTCTGCTTAACATTTGCTGTTTCGCCGCTCTTCTGCTCGGGGCGCCCTCTCTGCCGCGGGATATGGGCGCCTTTTTCGGATGGCGGGGGGGGGGGGGCGGCCGCCCCCGTCGCCCCCCCCCCTGGATCCGCGCCTGAAACCGAGGATTGAGGAATGACTCATTTTGGAGCATTCATGGTCTTGTTGTCACTCTCTTGCGTTTTCTTTTCTTTTTTACTGAAGTTGTTAGTGTAGGTTTTATGTGTTCTTACTTTATTTTCATGACTTTATGACTTTATTAATGCAATTCCACATTTCTCTCGTTAAAAGTACGTCAGGTGACAGGCACAAAACATTATTTCTACCTTGCAAAACGCACACTGCTTCGTATTTGCACCGTATGCTCATTATGTGACCGGCAAATTATATACACTGGACTGAATAAAAAATAACGCGTATAATAAGCTGGGGGGATCCGTGCTATCGTAAGTTATATCGGACGTGGCTGCGAAACTTCTCTCGGTACGAAACTTCTCTTGATCGGAAGAAAATCGGAGGGATGAAAAAGAAAGAGGGGCAAATCGGAGCTACGTTGTACGTAAGTTGTTTCGCAGCGTTTAAATGCCAGTTTTACTACGATTTAAATGCCAAGCAGATCAGCTGACCTCGTAGTACCATGTCGATAAGGTCGAATTCCCCATACGTCTATAGTGTAAAAGTGACCCCTATTGCAAAGGGGCTGTCAGGGACATCTCCTCCTCTGTAAATTTGGAGGGATCATGTGTCGGCATTCCCGCGTTCGTTTCGGAGTCCATCTGTTCCATTTGGAGCCCGTCAGTTGTCGTCGAGAGTTGGCGCAGCGAGCGCCCCGAAGACTGCGTCTGCGCACGAGGCTTCGCGATAGAGGAGTACACCTTTTTGCACTCAAAATAGGCATCTTTTCATTCAATTTCGGCGAATTGCATTCAATTTTAGCGATCTCTCTATTCGAAGCAAATGAGAGATCGCTAAAATTGAATGCAATTCGCCGAAATTGAATGAAAAGATGCCTATTTTGAGTGCAAAAAGGTGTATTTTGACGAAATCGCCCTCGCTGCAGAAGAAATAGAGGGACTTGTTGAGAAAGAGGAGGCCGCAGTGTGCCGACGACTTTAAACTGTACGCCAACGCCAAGACCAAGGCAATCAGGGGGCGCTCAGATGATCGGGAGGTTTCAATTGATCAGGGACCCACCAGGTGACCAGGGAACCCTCTGATAACCAGGGGTCCTTCCAATAACCAGGGACTCCTTCAATAACCAGGGGCCCCTCAGTAAACGTGGGCCACTCAGGTTACTGCAAGAGACAGGAGTCCCTTATAACCAGGGACCGGCAAGGTCTCTCAGGTCCGTTTTTGACAAAGCTGTTATTGATGTCATATGCGAGCCCTTTGCCACCAGCAGAGGGCCCTTTCAAGCCTTTTTAGGGCCGTTTAACGTCTCTTGAGTTTCCTTTGAGGCTAAGGGCCTCTTCAGCAGCCGAGGGGTCTTTGAGGCCTTTTTGAGGGCCTCTTAACGTCAGCTGAGGACCGTAGGACGCCATCTGAGGACCGTTTGGGGCCTTCTGATGGCCAGTAGATGCCAACTGAGGGCTCTCTGACACCAGCTGAGAGCACGCTGACACCAACTGGGGGCCTCCTGACACCAACTAAGGGCGCTTTTATATTTGACACGAGCTCAGGGCCCTTTGACGCCCTTTGAGACCTTCTGAGGTCCGTTTGACGCCAGCAGAGGACCCTTGGGGGGCATATGAGGGCCCTTTGCTGCCTTCTAAGCGGCCTTTGAAGCTTTTTGAGGGCCGCTTGACGGCACCTGAGGACCGTTGCGGTTGGACTCCAGTTACGGACCGTTTGAGGCCTTCTGATGGCCATTTTGCGCCAACTGAGGGCCGGGGGGCCCTCTGACACTAGCTGGGGGCCCTCTGACACCAGATAAGGGTCCTTTAAGGCCTTCTGAAGTCCGGTTAACGCTAGGTGAGGGCCTTTTGAGGCCAAATGAGGGCCCTTTGAGACCTTATAAGGGCTCCTTGAGGCTTTTGAGGGCCGCGTGACGGCATCTGAGGACCGTTGTACTCCAGCTGACGACCGTTTGAGGCCTTCAGATGGACTTTTGGCGCCAGCTGAGGAGGGCTCACTGACACCAGCTGGGGGCCCTCTGACACAAGCTAAGGACTCTTTAAGGCCTTCGGAGGGTCGTTTGACGCGAGCTCAGGGCCCTCTGACGCAGGTTTAGGGCCCTTTGACGCCCTTTAAGGTCTTCTGAGGTAGGTTTAACGTTGGCTGAGAGCCCTTTGAACCCATCTGAGGGCCCTTTGAGGCCATCTTGTGGCCCTTCATTTGGCCATCTGAGGGCCCTTTGACACCAGATGAGGGCCATTTGACTCTAACCGAGGGCCCTTCGAGACCATCTGAGGACCCGGTGACCCCATCTGTGGGCCCTTTGAGGTCTTTTGAGCCATTAAAATTTCACCACAATACCCCTGGCTGCGCTACTGGGCATTTATGGACTCGTATGGGCCTGCTGGGGAACGAGATGGGCCCTCCCGGTCTTTTTAATCATTATTTCAGTTCATTTTGCATGGTCTTCGGCGGTCTAAAGATTAGGGGCCCCAACTCGAATGGGGGGGGGAGGCCCGTGTGCCCTCTCCTGTGTGCGGCCTTGCCGACACTACACCGCTTCCCCTCCCTCCGCCATAAACTCACCGCTGCACTGCTAGGCGCCGACAAATACGGACCGGCGCCGCAACCGGCTCCCCCGCGGCCTGCCTCGCGTTGACATAGCCCTCCCCGAACACCAGTGTAACCCCCACGCGGCCTAGGTATCGCCGCGCCCACCTGTCCGCGGCGCGGCCTCTGATGGCGTATCGGATCATTGATGGTGCGATACATGTTTTGGTCAGATTTTCGCAATTAACGCGAAAAATTGCCCAAAACACTTTTTAAACTTCAAAATTGAAAAAAATAATTACAAAAATGACGTGAAAGTGACCGTTTTCAACGTGTAAATTTAAAACGCTCTAGCGCAGCCATTTTTGAAGAAATCGACTTCAAATTTTGCACACGTGTTCATCAACCATATTTGTTTAACATATATTTCGGTTTTGTGAAAATTTCGAAAATTTCTTATATTTTTCTCTTGAGAAAGAGGTAAAGCTTCGCTACGATCGGCCTTCCGATCGACCGAGAAGATTCGTAAAGTTAGTTCGTATCTTCACCATTTGCGATACAACTTGCGTATCTACTTAGCCTACGATGTGATGGATCCCTCCAATATCTGTTCCGATTCAACTTACGTTTGATCGCAACTGCGAGGTGCCTTGCGATCACATGGATCCCCCCAGCTAAATCAAATAAAAATTCGTTTAGCGTGGTTGAGTCGCGACCCACCGGTGTAAGCTGTAATTACGGATCGTTCGCCGTCACCTGCCAGAACAGCCATGATGGTTGTGAGTTACGAGTACAGGCATCGTAAATTAATCTCCCGTGCAAGTGGCATGTCCGGTATTCTTTCTGCGAGCCTCGCGCCGACAGCTGGGACGAGCATACATCATTAGGTCGGCTGCGGTGCAGCTTCAGGCTCCATCAGCTCTCTGGTGACAGGATCATTGCCGAGACGGTGCAGGGTGAGACAGAGCGCTAATTAGGACGCTACTCGGGAGCACCGATTTAGGCGGAGATCTCCGAAATAACAGCCGAGAATGACACGCAATCAAACATGGTTCGAATAGATAAACTGAACCTAAAGCGATGTCAGTTGACTGATGAAGCTATAGCTTTAGATAAATATGGTATAAGCGACAGTGTTGGAGCTGTTTAAGTGCATTTTCAAATGTCTCCCGTTTCAAGTGAGGAGTTCAACCAAGGAGTTCTATTGCATTGGTTTCAAGCCTACGTTACCTGTAGACCAATTATGTTTTTAAACTCTTAGTGTCTTTTCAGTATATATGGCAGAAGAACAAGTATTCATTGTATTCATTGTATTCATGTAGCTGACATCACAAGTGCCAATTGGCCCCCATGGTGATGAGGTGCGACACTTGCACAATGCACAATATCATGCAACATTGTTAACACTTGTAGCTTGGTAGTAACTTGATGAAATGGTTTTCACACAGAACAAAGCATAAAAAGCTTAATTTTAGCACTAAACAAAATGGCGCGTCAAGGTCTGCACTCTACTCTAACAAAACATGAACTCCCTCTACGAGTTAACCGCTGCAATAAACTCATCAGTAGATTTGTGCAGCACTTGGAGAACAAGACTAGAGTGCACAGCTCGCAGCTAGAACACAGCCACAAACACAGCGAAGTCTACGATCAACAGCATATGGCTCTTTAATCTCCGGCGATGAAAATTTCCACCTGGGCAGGACATTCGACAGAAATATGTATCTATTCTGTTATGTTCCACACTCTCTATTCCACGATTTTTCATTTACCTACTCGCTCGTCTCGCTGCTGTTATTTGTTCTCGAGCAGTCGGATGGGGGCATTTAACGCCCATCCCCCTCCGGGCCTTTGGCAGGCGGCGAAATACCCTAGCAACTAGCGGTTTATACTCTGAGGGATTGACGGGCTGTGGGTTAACCGCCATCCGAACAAAACCGCTTGTGCTTGTGCTGTGATTCATTAGTGCTACTGCTGGCCGTACTGAGATCGTTCAAGATGTAGATCGATGCAGAATGGATTATAGAATTTCAAGTATAATCTCCCAAACAAATGAACCCGATAGCCTCAGTTTTTGCAGTTTTTTTCTAATGTTCCGCCTGACCGAACGCACAATATATTTGTGACTTATGAGTCCAACTGGCAACTGGGTGCTCATACAAAGTTTAACTGAATATTTGTAACACTGAACACTTCAGTTAGTTCGAGGGCGGCTGACATTTGCTGCTGATGATTCGAGTACTAGCTGGGCACTCGTAGGGGAAATACACGATTGTATTTCAGTGCGGGGCTCTTTTAATCGGCTGGCTACGTCCTCAATAGCATCGTTTAAAGTTTTAATAGAGCGCAAATGCTATTTAAGGATGGCAATTGCGAATAGGTAAATATTTAACAGTTTGGAGGCGTTTTCAACCCATCGGCTTTGATAAAGGCTTTGTTACATAAATCATCTATATTTATATAGATGATTTATGTAACAAAGAGGCGAGTGATTTGCACTGGTCTCCAAGCAGCCAGTTTACGAATGGACAACTATATATGCCTGGTGATCTTTGACCAACAAATGTGGTGACAGGTTCAAGAATCTAGTCGAACTCTTTTTATTTAAGCAGAACTTTGCAGCACACAATAACACAACAGTTGTCAGGTTGACTGATAAGTGATAAGCTCAGCAGCCGGTTAACCAGCAGCCAAGTGACAGACCGACCAAAGGTCCAAAGCCATCTCCTCGTTGGATTGCTGGTTTTGGTCCGTGCACTGAAAACAATTCAACCCGCGGATTGCGAGTTGGCCCGGGTATCGCGGGTATTTTGAAGAAATTACCCGCTCTGCGCGAGTTTTTGCTGCCGGGTAGGCTGACTACCCGTTTAGCTTCCCGCGTTTTGCAGAGCATCCCGTTATCATCGTAGCTTTCACCCGCTTCACGGGTGTCAACGCCCGCTATACTCGGGTAAATCAGCAACCCGCGTGTGAATTTATATCCGCGCATGACGCATGACGCGTCATGCGCGGATACATGAAACCTCCTCTGGCGGGGTCAATCACTCGTCCGCAGCGGGTTGTGGCCGCAGGCGTTACTCGCGCCCACGGAGTAAGCGCATCACGCAGGTTTTGCATCGTGTAACTCGCTGCGCCAAGGTAGGTGACATGCTATACGCAGGTTGCCTTGATCACGCATGTGTCATGGCAGATATCCCACTGATGCACGGCATTGGTTTTGAAATTAATACTTTTGACTTCGACGCTCAAACGAGTGTTGAAATGTGACGCGCCACAATAGTCGCTTTTCGGCTCGGCTGCGTGCTTGTGCAGGCCTTGTGCAGGGGTAGAGATGTGCAAGGCAATTGTAATCGTAACTGTAACAGCTGTGGGGCTGCGTTCTGTGAGTTAGGAGGGTACTTAACGGGCTTGGGACATTTGAATCATTGTTTGGATGACGTCACGTCTTGGCCGGCAGAATATTTCGCTGGAACGCTCAGCAGAATATTCTGCAGTCCGCGAATCTGGCGCATTGTGGTGAAGTTTGCAGACCGTTCTTAGCACATTTTATTGGTAAAAATAAGCCTGGATAAATAAATCTTTCCCGATGCAAATGAAATATTTGTCCAAACTATTCCTTAATATTTAAAACAATATAGGCGGATTCATGTCAATTGTCTAAGATAAGCCTTTTTACTTTCTGTATTGAGTCCGCCGTCAGTTCTTCATTTTAATCTGATATACACCGACATTTCAGTCGCTTTGCGTCAGGTCGCCTGTGGCGCAGTTGGTAGCGCATCGGTTTGTAATGTCAAAGATATCGGGTTCGAATCCCGGCGATGGCGGCGTTTTCCTCCTTGAACGCCGCCACTGGAGGGTACTTTACCCTCCAGCTGATTTGGACACCCTACCAGCGGATATTTGTACTCGCAGAAAGCGAGTTCCCAACCCACGCAGCGCAGGTAATACGCCATGTGCGGATTGTGTACCCGCTGCGAACGGGTAGGTTGCCTTCTGTGTGTGGGTTGAGTCCCCATCCTATGCGGGTTAGGTACACAATATACTCGGGTTGACAGCCTGCGATATGCGGGTAAACGCACCCGCTGGTAGAGTGTCAAATTAGGTGGTGGGTAGGTGTACCCGCCAGCAGCGGGTTTTACTCGCTGTACGCGGGTTGAATTGTTTTCAGTGTGGCATCGTCCCAACTGACGAAATGTGCCTTGGCCCTTGACCTCTCTGCAACAGCTTATCAGTGCACATGGGTGGAGAATGTTTGAAAAAGTTACCCCGGCCGGCGACCGATAGTCGGAAAGACGAAATGCTCACGTTGTTGTCAACGATCGTCATAAACAGTCAGTGCTATTCTGAACAGGGCTGCGGAGTGCGGAGTCGATAGATTTTAAGGTGACTCCGACTCCGACCCCGACTCCGGCTTCAAAAATCGACTCCATTTCCATCTCCGACTCCAGCTCCGACTCCGGGCATTGCTCATTAAGTCCATATAATGAAATCACATTTTAGGTTGGATATTTTTCATCTTGCCTGAAACGAAATTTTACGCGCTCCAAGGCCCTGTATTGCAAATGAGTACCTACTCTTGAAATAGCGTGCAAAATAAAAACAGGTTTTGACGCAGCAGCCTTCTTCAGCTTTTTTAAATAAAAACGCTGGTCCAAAAGAGGTCCTTATATTCAACAAAACCTGATTTTGAAAGGTCAACGAAAGAAAAATCGTCAAGCAACCAGGTGCAAGGCATGGCTTTGAGCCATGCAGTCTTAACTCCAACTCCGGAGTCGGAGTCGGTAAGATTTTAGCGACGCTGCAGCTCCGCCTCCGACTTCGGGCAATGGTTTTGAAAAAGTGCGCCGAAAGCGCGCCAAATTTTCGAAACTGAACAGTGAACAGGATTTGAGTTGGCAGTGGCGACCACAAGCGGGTCCTAGGGTTGGAGATTATGGCAAGTTAAGTAAATCATAAATACCTACCTGATTTGCAATGGTATGCCCATGGAAGTCAATATTCGAAGAGGGAGTTTTCTTTGCTCGTATGGAGACATTTTTTTAGGATTTACAAGAGTGGAAAAGTTACCCCGGCCGCGCCGGGGTAGACTGAAAGTTACCCCGGCCACGGCCGGGGTGGCCGGGGCAGGTTCTCCACCCATGTGCAGATAGTTGCCTGCCATGAATCCGGGAAAAGTCCGGCACGCCCTTTCAGCAGACAGCCCCCCTCCCCCCCCCCCAACGAGCTGAGCAGGCTCACAGCGCCACAGAGTAAGGCGCTGTCCGGGAGTCAGTTTGTGAGCAAGTCGCCAGGTGGCGGATAATTACACAATGTTCATGTGCTCACGTCATCATGAACTATGTCAAACACGAAGATATTGTGTTTTACTGTTAAATTATCTGTCAAGCACAAACCACAAGAGAAACCACAGAAAACTAATAGGTCTGGCGAGGGTTAAAGCTACGCAGGTGTAGTCTAGGTGGCCCGTGACACTTGTTCATTACAGAGCTGTGCATTTTCACTTTTCAACAAATATCTACATACGTGCACGCACGTAACAGTGTTTTGTCTAAGCTAGTCTAGTCAAAGTATGAACCTTTGGAGTTAGGCCGTGTAGCTATATATAGGCGGCCGTTCAGTAGATACTGGTCTGTGTAATATTTTTTTTTTTTTTAATAATTGTCTACATAGCGTCAAATATCATAGGTGCGGTTGACCGCATCCCTCCCATTGCGTAATGCGTGCAGGAGCTGATATTCCCGATGATATCACTGATATCTGCATGGGCCACGGCGCGTACATACCTGCACGGGGAGGGCGGCAGATGCGGGACACTATTGTTTGTCCAGCAATCGTCCTGTGCACCATTAAACGATAGCGGGAAGCTATCGATCGCTGGCACTGTTTGCTCCGGTACCGGCCACGCGGTTTTTGCTGGCTTTGAGGGTCTTATCAGCTGCAGTCGGCGGCTTGATTTTCCAATTCAAAATGATTGGGCTTGGCATTTGCTGAAATGAGGAGTACGATTGTTAGGCATCCTATAGCGAAGTCCTCGCACTAAGACACCAATCAAATGATGTAATGTTATTTTTGTTAATAACATAAATTCAGTTCAATGAGAAATCAAATTTATGACACTAATTTAACGTATTCACATGTTAGTTCTGAAGTTCTCTAAAGGTTTGATTAGGTCCAGGTAATTAGAAGGTAACATACTCATAGGTGTACCTTGATTTTATTGACAATTACCATGACATTGCAATGCTTCAGGTTCGATAAACTTTTTTAGGAATGAAAGGCTTATTCAATGATTTTTTTCTGACAGTATCATCTCAGGACCATGCCACTAATACTGAGCCTGATTGAAGAGCTTGAGCTAGCAAGCTAAAAAGAATTAATTGAGCTCTGGCTGCCAAATCAAGCGATATACCAACAACAAAACATCCCCTCCGAAGCCCTGATCTGAACCTATTCGACCTGACCTTAAAAGGACCCTCCCACCTTCAAAAAAAAGTTAATGAATTGGCATGGAAGTGATGTCGCTTGGTTCAGAAAGAGCGAAAACGAATTGCTACCAAATTTCATCGAAAAATAAACACCGGTGTTCAAGATATTATACTTTTACTTTTGTTTATTTTTGGGATCTCTGCTCTTCCTAGCGACTTTTTTTGAAAGTGCGGCACTTGTTGCGCGCAAAGTAGCATATACCACCGCGTGCTACTAAACGTTTTAGTAAAGGATTTAAAATCGTTAGATCTGCGCTGATGTCACACATTCAGAGGGAGTATCCTAATGCATTAGCCCCTCTGAATCCAAGTGCTACAACTTTGAAATTAGATATTTTCGATTTGAGGCATTTATCGATCTTGTGAGTGCTCAAACCGGTAAGTGCAAGTCAGGGACCCCATTTTGGCCATCTCAGCTCAATACTAATGTTAAGGTGGGATGGTCTAACCATGTACTTTAATTGACCTCTTCTAGCCAAAAGTATAGCACGATACGTTTCTGGACTGAACATTGCAAAGTTTCTAACATTAGGTATTGAGCTGTGGTCATATTTGCTGGCTCATAACAAAATGATGCCGCCGTTTGGTCTTTGGCCTAGCCTTTTAGTTATTCTTATATTCAGGTACCTCCCCCCACACAGACGTACACACACTCCCGCTTGTATGTAGAATCCAGTGTCCTCGCTTTTCGACAACCTCAGGCTCATCAGGAGTGAAAGCCGAGAGAATCCCATAGAGAAGGTAGGTTATAGGTATTTGGTGAATGAAGAGCGTAGTGTGTAAATGCATGTACCAGTCGAGAGTTTCTTTTTCGAGAATCGTTTCAAGGTAGCATTTGGGGCATTCCACGATAGATCGTACCAGGCCCGTCACCCTCATCCCTCAGATTTGAATGAAAATTGGTACTAGGGGTAATCATAGGCTCCAACAACACCTGCCAAAATATAAGACTTCTCAGATGAAAACTTTTTGAGTTATATTGCCTAATATTTTCTAAACTCCAGATTGCAAGGGTGAGTTTGATGAGCTATAACTTAAAAACGAGCTAAGCAAGCAACAAACGGTAAACAGCTTTGAACTAACGATGAATCAAAGATTAATACAGCTTTTTTAAAATTGGAAAGAAAAGCTTTACATATTGAAAAAAGTCGTAATATTTTTTTAATTGTCTATAATGGCCCTTGGGACCAAAATTTTTGCCATTTTTATTTCCTCAAAATAAACTTCAGGCTATTTAAAATCGACATGAAAAAAATAGAAAGGTGTTCTTTCTATAAGTTCCTCATTTTAATGCATACTAATTGGGTTTCCGGGGGGTCGGAACGACCCCAGCTCGCCGTTTCGCCTCTAATGGAGCTAGAACCTTGCGGAAAAAACGAGCATGTGCTCCGTTACAAGATGCATCGAATGATACCACATTTTAAGGTCTCGGGTTCATTGGTGAACCCTGAGGTCATTTCAAGTGACCCAAATTACGGGTCCGGTTTTTTGGTAGATAACTTCGCAACAAATGGTCGCAGAGCCGCGATTTCAGCATCTTTGTGTTTGCCTAGCTCCGGCGCGTCGAATGGTATACTGTTTGTTCTGGTGAGGTCAGCATAAGTCTCTGATCTCGGGTCAGCACACTGCCGTATATTTGGCTCCGCTCCCCGACCGGGCGGCCCAGCCGGCAGCCAGCCCCCGGGCATCACGTGACCGCCCCGAGTCCGCGGCAAAGCCAACCAGCGCGGCGCTGGACAAACAGCGCCGCCACAGAGATGTTAACAGTCGGGTCAGGCCACGAAACTGGGTGAATGAGATCATATTGCACATCATTCGATTCGCAAGGTCTTCCCGAGTCCATTGGTAGCTTTCCCGTCTCTCTAGTTCAATTTGATCGAGAGTTATTGACGAAAAACTCTTATGACCCTAGTGACGTACGATTGACGTCACGCAAGGTCAACAATGCAAAAGTCAGGCACAAATGACTTCAATTGAACTTTCAGTAACCGGTGATGTCACTAGGCAGCTTTACCACGCCATTTGTAGGCTCTCTTCCCGAAATCACAATTTGAGACCATTACGGTAACGCAAAATAAGTACATTTATAGAAAGAACACCTTCCTAATTTTTGTCATACTACTTAATAATGATCCAAAAATGTTTTTAAGAACATAAAAATTCAAAAAAAAATTGGTCCCAAAGGCATGAAAATGCAAAGGAAAGGAAGCTCGAGGTGTTATATATCAAAAAAAGTTTACATTTCAAAATTTTAAAAATGAATGTTATTCTTTGTTTCAATGCAAGTTCAATGCCGTATAGCATTTGGCATTTCGATTATCCGTCTTAGAGTTACAGCCCGCCAAACATGGCGCTGCAACGCGAGATCCAAAACATGTTATTCACTATAACTTAAAAACTACTCATCTGATAAGCCTGAAATTGTCACAGGAGGATTCAGAGCCCCTGATTACCCCTTAGACCAATTATCGTTAAAATCCGAGAGATGAAGGTGTCAAATTGGAAAAAAGTGATACGATCTATCGTGGAATGCCCCATTTACGAAAAGTGTGATTTCGTGGGTGACAGTGATTAGTAGGTACCTAACTTTGGAAAAGTACCCCTTCGTCGTCAAGGTACCCCTTCGTCGTTTCCTCGCATCCCTTTATAAGTATATTCTTCTCCGTGTGATTCCGCATAACTACTCCTCTTGTGTCTAAAATAATTGTATTCGTGAAACAGCAACAGTTGTACGACAATATACACTGAGCTTTGTTACATCATTCGACATGTCTCTACATCACACGAAAGTGCCATGAAAAGCCATCATTAGGTACTCTTTAGAGCGTTGAAACGTAAACACATATCTTTGAAAACAATTTCCTGCTTGTGGATGACACTATACAAGAAGTGGTGCACAAATTACGAGCTCCTGTATCGCTTTGACTGAAACAACTACATAAACTTGTTACACCTAAACGCAGTTCGCATGAACTTCCCGGTTAACTTGCTTATTTTGTTTCTCTTCCGGATATCGCAATCGACCGTGCCACCTCGTGTTATCTTTGACTGGATATATGGCGGAAGCCTCTTGTTCCGGTCGTCATGTTTACTTTCGGGAGGGATGGAGAAATGTAAAGCAGAAATCTGTTCATTGTTTGGCACAGAAAACGTCATCATTGACGCCTCAATCGACCGTAGATGACAGGAGACAAATGAAGATCTCCTGTTAACTATGGTTACATTAAAGAGCGTGCATTTCATCTCACATGACCTGTTAGGGCTCAGCACTTGGTCATGCTTTGATGCAAATGTTGGTATTTAGTATGACACGTAAACTAGTTTGGAGTGAAAAGTAGCAGAAATGGTTTAAATACCCTCAAGTTTCTTTTAGGACAAAAGCTTTTGCAAGTTCCTTTAGAAAAACGGAAATTTACACGGCAGTTGTTTTAAAGATATGAAGAAAATAGGACGCATTCCCATCAAGCAAAGTCGCAAGCAATATTGTGCTTTACTTGCACATAAGTTCTTGAAGTTAATTTTCTGAAGCATCATTCCAGTCCACGGATAATGCCTTCGAATGGCTCCTATCCGAACCTGTATGGCCAACTCTTGCGCAGGTATTGAACTTCTAGTTACCATTCAAAACATGACAGCAACAACGACCAACACATAACAGCCACTGTAAAGCCGTCTACCGGTCATATGCCCCTCACACATACATACGTCGAATGATGACCAATTAAGAAAGGTCACAGGCGCACAGAAAGACCATCGCCGTCCGGCCGTGAGCCGTGATTTCTCAAAAGTAGCGGCAGCGCCGAAAGCCAGGTGTCATCCGGACGACATTTGGCACAACATTAACATTCTGGCCGAAGCAGGTGAAGTCAAACTTCATCAAACGCGGCCGGCGGCTGTAGTGAACGCACTACACCCACCTACCACGGCGACGCCAGAAAGTATTTATCGAAACGCCAGCCGAAAAGTCAACAGCAGCTCAAATTTACATAATGCTGCCTCACGAATACGCACAAATGTAAATTTCTGTCTGGTTCGTACACTGTGCAGCATATATGGATGGTAGTGTAGGATCGCCACAACAGTTTGTGATGCCGATAGATGCGTGTGCGTGGCACACACAGGGAGTTCGAACAACTAGGTGCGGCTCACAGCCTGCAGAGTTCTACCATCGGTCACAGCAAACAGCCTGTGATTTCACCCACTGTGAGCTAGTTGCAGCCTGTGACACTGACGACCGCACGGCTCAGAGTCCAGTTCAACACTCCACGCCCGTCCTCCAGTCTGCGTTTCGGACGAGTGCGCCGGGTGCTCGGCCCGCGGCTCTCTGGCGGCGCTCACACGCACGTCGTGTCGGTGACGCACGCCTGGCGCAGCTTGTTGACCGTGTGGGTGCGTCGGCGACGACAGGGGCGCGCCGGCAGCGACATCAGCGCCCGAAACTCCACCCGAAACTGCTTGTTCATCAGGCAGTAGAGCAGGAAGTTGACGGCCGAGTTGATGAGCGCCAGCATGTCGAGCAGCTCTCCGACGTGCAGGTAGCAGCTGCGGAAGAAGCGGTCCTGCAGGATGCCCGACAGCAGCGCCAGGATGCCCTGCGGAAACTCGGTGATGAGGAACAGCAGCAGCACGGTGACCAGCATCCAGGTGGTGCGGTCGGCCTGGCGCGAGCCGCGCGCCAGCGGGTGGTGCTCGCCGGCCGGCTGGCAGCCCGACAGCAGCCGCTGCTTCCGGCGCTTCGTCTCCAGCAGCACGCCGATCAGACGCACCGAGAAGTACGTCAGCGCCAGGCACGGCACCAGCTTGATGGCCACGGCGAAGAGCCAGAAGTTGACGCGGCTCAGGAGGCCGCCGTGCGCGCGGCCGAGGCTGCTGATGTCGATCCGGTACAGCACCTGGCCGCTGGGAGTCGGGTGGCCGCGCAGCGAGAACGTGAAGTAGGACGGGATGCAGATGATGGGTGTCAGCACGTACGTGGCCACGATGCAGCAGATGGAGTTGCGCATGCTGCAGCAGCGCGACGCCGTGTGCATGTGCACGATGGAGAGGAAGCGCCACACGGCCAGCATCACCGTCATCCAGATGGAGATGGTGTGGAACACCTGCGCGAAGTGGGCGTGAAACAGGATGTACAGCGTGTCCGGGTAGCTGAACGTGTCCTTGATGGTGCTGATATGGCGGCGGTAGGCGAATGGGATGTACTCGACCATCACCATCAGGTCTGCCACCGCCAGGCCCGTCAGGATGACGTTGGTCGGCGAGCGCATCTCCTTGCGCGTCAGCACGGCGATGTTGAAGAGGTTGGCCACCGAGCCGAACAGGCAGACGAAGAGCGCCAGGTAGCCGTGCCAGGGCCGGTACGAGTCGCGCAGCCACTGGCCGCGCTCGCCGCAGATGGCTCGCTCGTCCTCGTCGCCGGTGTCGACGGCCCACAGCTGGTCGCTGAGGCCGCCCAGCTCGCCGCTCTGGCCGGTCAGCTCGCGGTAGATGGCCCAGTCGTCCAGCGTGAAGTTGAGGTCGCGCAGCATCGTCTCCAGGTAGCGCTTGGCGTTCGACGTGACCACTGAGTTGAGCGCCATGGCGGCAGACGTGCAGTGGCGCCCCACCCACACTGTCGGCAGGAGAGGGCGGCGGACGCGTGAGGTTAGGGGTGCGCTCGACAGCGAGACTTTTAGATGACTCCTTTCGCTATTACTGCACTCAGCAACGAGTTGCGATGAATCTTAATGTCATCTATGTAGCTTTGTTTATAGCTTTATTTATTGTGATATAATAAAGCTAACTTTGTTCATTGATATTTATCAACTGTCTGTTTGATCACCTTGTAGGTATATCTGTTCGTGGAAAGCAGTGCATGACAAAAGTGTTGATTGCATGTTATTTTCAAGCATTGAAAAACGAGTTCAAGCAATTCCACGTCATTATTGGCTATAATTCAAATAATTCAATCAAGCTAAATGTTTTGTTTGCTTCGTTTAACTTTGTACTGGAATCGAGAGACTGCAGGGACCGTGCAATATTCAAAATTCGCAACTCATTTCACCCTCACAATAGATTTGGGTCAACGGCTCAAATCTATTAGGTTATTACGGTGAATACGGCCCGTGAACAAGCGATAACCTTACGCAAAACGTTCTCATATCACAGGGGTCTTTATGCTTGGATCAGCTTCGAGATTGGCCTATTTATTCGGGCGTCATTGACAGAAATTGTTTTTCGCCGAAAGTAATCCCAAAAGATTCTGGATACCCATTTACTAGTGTAACTAATGTGAGTCATTTTTCATGTCATCAGCGAAAATCTGGATTTGCTTGGCAAATTCAAATCACATTAGTTTAGGATTGGATAGGGATTGATGGTATTGGAATGGGGATATCAAATTAGTCAGGATGGTTCATTCGCTGCACCACGCTGACCATGGACTGGGCATTACGGTAATGAACTGGTGTGGGCTGAACCGGGGCGGCTACCAGTGAGTACCACGAGCCATCTCGTCAGCGCCCATAATGAGCGGCGAGCTGGTCCCGGCCGGACTGGCGCAACGGGCTGCGGCGCGGTGTTCTATAGTCACAGCGAGTCTGTGGGGGCGCGTTATGCTCTGCCATGATATTCAGGCAAAACGAAATAGTACCTAACAATATATTGTATCATGCATAATTATTATTGAAGTGTTGTATGATGCTTAAGGCCTCAGAATAAGCCAAGCAAACATTTGCTTAAAGTATAAGTTCAACAAATACCACTTCATTATGCTGTTCTACGGAAACAATCTCGATATTGGTTGATTGAACTGTTGAGAAGAAGTTGCACCAGCGCAGCATCGCTATTACCTAAAAATGCGGATCATTTGGTTATTTTACTGCTTCACGCAGCATTGGTTCTTTTACTGCTTCATACACAAACGTCTCGCTCATATGACCACGCATGATATAGCAAGGCCCGATAACGAGCGCAGACCGTTTGTAGCAACTGTGATCACTGGGATTGCAATATCCAAGGCAATATCCCTAACTTCAAAACCGTTACATTTCTCATTCAGTCAAACACCTTTTAGCACGTGCAATGCTTTCCATTGAATAACGTGAGTTGAATTTGTGAAGCACATTATTGGCAACACAATGAACAAAATAAAACGAAGCAGCCTATCGAGTAGACGCATTCAACCCCAAACCATTTATTCTGTAATCTGATGTGATAAAGTACTGCACTGAGCATTCAAGTCAGGAAGAGTTGTGATTATCAAATAGCTCTTGCTCCTATAATGTCCCTGCAATTTTTAAATGAGTATACGTATTGAATGTCCGTGAAGTTGGCGACGTCGCCAGCGACTTTTCCAGCGACGAGCACCGATTTTAGCCAAAACCTCGTCCAAGGTCAATTGGACCATGAGGATCACGAAAATCGAACCCATTCACCCCTGAACCTTGACCTTCAAGGCCAAATTCAAGGTCAAAGGACGGGGAACTGAAAAAGTGCCACTAAATATTGTCCGATTTTCAAAATTTTGGCACCAAAATGTAGCGCGTGCAAAGTTCTAGCCGCACATCGAAAGCCATTTTCATCAAGGTCAAACTTCAAGGTCAAATTCAAGGTCAAAGGACGGGGAACTGAAAAAGTGCCACTAAATATTGTCTGATCTTCAAAATTTTGGCACCAAAATGTAGCGCGTGCAAAGTTCTAGCCGCACATCGAAAACCATTTTCATCAAGGTCAAACTTCAAGGTCAAATTCAAGGTCAAAGGACGGGGAACTGAAAAAGTGCCACTACCTAAATATTGTCCGATTTTCAAAATTTTGGCACCAAAATGTAGCGCGTTCAAAGTTCTAGCCGCACATCGAAAACCATTTCCATCAAGGTCAAACTTCAAGGTCAAATTCAAGGTCAAAGGACGGGGAACTGAAAAAGTATCACTAAATATTGTCAGATTTTCAAAATTTTGGCACCAAAATGTAGCGCGTGCAAAGTTCTAGCCGCACATCGAAAGCAATTTTCATCAAGGTCACTCTTCAAGGTCAAATTCAAGGTCAAAAGACGGGGAACTGAAAAAGTGCCACTAAATATTGTCCGATCTTCAAAATTTTGGCACCAAAATGTAGCGCGTGCAAAGTTCTAGCCGCACATCGAAAGCCATTTTCATCAAGGTCAAACTTCAAGGTCAAATTCAAGGTCAAAGGACGGGGAACTGAAAAAGTGCCACTAAATATTGTCCGATTTTCAAAATTTTGCCACCAAAATGTAGCGCGTGCAAAGTTCTAGCCGCACATCGAAAGCCATTTTCATCAAGGTCAAACTTCAAGGTCAAATTCAAGGTCAAAGGACGGGGAACTGAAAAAGTGCCACTAAATATTGTCCGATCTTCAAAATTTTGGCACCAAAATGTAGCGCGTGCAAAGTTCTAGCCGCACATCGAAAACCATTTTCATCAAGGTCAAACTTGAAGGTCAAATTCAAGGTCAAAGGACGGGGAACTGAAAAAGTGCCACTAAATATTGTCCGATTTTCAAAACTTTGGCACCAAAATGTAGCGCGTGCAAAGTTCTAGCCGCACATCGAAAGCCATTTTCATCAAGGTCAAACTTCAAGGTCAAATTCAAGGTCAAAGGACGGGGAACTGAAAAAGTGCCACTAAATATTGTCCGATCTTCAAAATTTTGGCACCAAAATGTAGCGCGTGCAAAGTTCTAGCCGCACATTGAAAACCATTCTCATCAAGGTCAAACTTCAAGGTCAAATTCAAGGTCAAAGGACGGGGAACTGAAAAAGTGCCACTAAATATTGTCCGATTTTCAAAATTTTGGCACCAAAATGTAGCGCGTGCAAAGTTCTAGCCGCACATCGAAAGCCATTTTCATCAAGGTCAAACTTCAAGGTCAAATTCAAGGTCAAAGGACGGGAAGCTGAAAAAATGCCACTAAATATTGTCCGATCTTCAAAATTTTGGCACCAAAATGTAGCGCGTGCAAAGTTCTAGCCGCACATCGAAAACCATTTTCATCAAGGTCAAACTTCAAGGTCAAATTCAAGGTCAAAGGACGGGGAACTTTAAAAATGCTACGTCACCAGCGACTTTTCCAGCGACGAGCACCGATTTTAGCCAAAACCTCGTTCAAGGTCAATTGGACCATGAGGATCACGAAAATCGAACCCATTCACCCCTGAACCTTGACCTTCAAGGTCAAATTCAAGGTCAAAGGACGGGGAACTGAAAAAGTGCCACTAAATATTGTCCGATTTTCAAAATTTTGGCACCAAAAAGTAGCGCGTGCAAAGTTCTAGCCGCACATCGAAAACCACTTTCATCAAGGTCAAACTTCAAGGTCAAATTCAAGGTCAAAGGACGGGGAACTGAAAAAGTGCCACTAAATATTGTCCGATCTTCAAAATTTTGGCACCAAAATGTAGCGCGTGCAAAGTTCTAGCCGCACATCGAAAACCATTTTCAGCAAGGTCAAACTTCAAGGTCAAATTCAAGGTCAAAGGATTGGGAACTGAAAAAGTGCCACTAAATATTGTCCGATCTTCAAAATTTTGGCACCAAAATGTAGCGCGTGCAAAGTTCTAGCCGCACATCGAAAACCATTTTCATCAAGGTCAAACTTCAAGGTCAAACTTCAAGGTCAAATTCAAGGTCAAAGGACGGGGAACTGAAAAAGTGCCACTAAATATTGTCCGATTTTCAAAATTTTGGCACCAAAATGTAGCGCGTGCAAAGTTCTAGCCGCACATCGAAAGCCATTTTCATCAAGGTCAAACTTCAAGGTCAAATTCAAGGTCAAAGGACGGGGAACTGAAAAAGTGCCACTAAATATTGTCCGATTTTCAAAATTTTGGCACCAAAATGTAGCGCGTGCAAAGTTCTAAGCGCACATCGAGAACAATTTTCATCAAGGTCAAACTTCAAGGTCAAATTCAAGGTCAAGGGACGGGGAACTGAAAAAGTGCCACTAAATATTGTCCGATTTTCAAAATTTTGGCACCAAAATGTAGCGCGTGCAAAGTTCTAGCCGAACATCGAAAACCATTTTCATCAAGGTCAATCTTCAAGGTCAAATTCAAGGTCAAAGGACGGGGAACTTTTTCAGTTCCCCGTCCTTTGACCTTGAATTTGACCTTGAAGTTTGACCTTGATGAAAATGGTTTTCGATGTGCGGCTACAACTTTGCACGCGCTACATTTTGGTGCCAAAATTTTGAAGATCGGACAATATTTAGTGGCACTTTTTCAGTTCCCCGTCCTTTGACCTTGAATTTGACCTTGAAGTTTGACCTTGATGAAAATGGTTTTCGATGTGCGGCTAGAACTTTGCACGCGCTACATTTTGGTGCCAAAATTTTAAAGATCGGACAATATTTAGTGGCACTTTTTCAGTTCCCCGTCCTTTGACCTTGAATTTGACCTTGAAGTTTGACCTTGATTAAAATGGTTTTCGATGTGCGGCTAGAACTTTGCACGCGCTACATTTTGGTGCCAAAATTTTGAAGATCGGACAATATTTAGTGGCACTTTTTCAGTTCCCTGTCATTTGACCTTGAATTTGACCTTGAAGTTTGACCTTGATGAAAATGGTTTTCGATGTGCGGCTAGAACTTTGCATGCGCTACATTTTGGTGCCAAAATTTTGAAAATCGGATAATATTTAGTGGCACTTTTTCAGTTCCCCGTCCTTTGACCTTGAATTTGACCTTGAAGGTCAAGGTTCAGGGGTAAATGGGTTCGATTTTCGTGATCCTCATGGTCCAATTGACCTTGAACGAGGTTTTGGCTAAAATCGGTGCTCGTCGCTGGAAAAGTCGCTGGTGACGTAGCATTAGTTCCCCGTCCTTTGACCTTGAATTTGACCTTGCAGTTTGACCTTGATGAAAATGGTTTTCGATGTGCGGCTAGAACTTTGCACGCGCTACATTTTGGTGCCAAAATTTTGAAGATCGGACAATATTTAGTGGCACTTTTTCAGTTCCCCGTCCTTTGACCTTGAATTTGACCTTGAAGTTTGATCTTGATGAAAATTGTTTTCAATGTGCGGCTAGAACTTTGCACGCGCTACATTTTGGTGCCAAAATTTTGAAGATCGGACAATATTTAGTGGCACTTTTTCAGTTCCCCGTCCTTTGACCTTGAATTTGACCTTGAAGTTTGACCTTGATGAAAATTGTTTTCGATGTGCGGCTAGAACTTTGCACGCGCTACATTTTGGTGCCAAAATTTTAAAGATCAGACAATATTTAGTGGCACTTTTTCAGTTCCCCGTCCTTTGACCTTGAATTTGACCTTGAAGTTTGACCTTGATGAAAATGGCTTTCGATGTGCGGCTAGAGCTTTGCACGCGCTACATTTTGGTGCCAAAATTTTGAAAATCGGACAATATTTAGTGGCACTTTTTCAGTTCCCCGTCCTTTGACCTTGAATTTGGCCTTGAAGGTCAAGGTTCAGGGGTGAATGGGTTCGATTTTCGTGATCCTCATGGTCCAATTGACCTTGGACGCGGTTTTGGCTAAAATCGGTGCTCGTCGCTGGAAAAGTCGCTGGTGACGTAGCATTTTTAAAGTTCCCCGTCCTTTGACCTTGAATTTGACCTTGAAGTTTGACCTTGATGAAAATGGTTTTCGATGTGCGGCTAGAACTTTGCACGCGCTACATTTTGGTGCCAAAATTTTTAAGATCGGACAATATTTAGTGGCACTTTTTCAGTTCCCCGTCCTTTGACCTTGAATTTGACCTTGAAGTTTGACCTTGATGAAAATGGCTTTCGATGTGCGGCTAGAACTTTGCACGCGCTACATTTTGGTGCCAAAATTTTGAAGATCGGACAATATTTAGTGGCACTTTTTCAGTTCCCCGTCTTTTTACCTTGAATTTGACCTTGAAGTTTGACCTTGATGAAAATGGCTTTCGATGTGCGGCTAGAACTTTGCACGCGCTACATTTTGGTGTCAAAATTTTGAAAATCTGACAATATTTAGTGATACTTTTTCAGTTCCCCGTCCTTTGACCTTGAATTTGACCTTGAAGTTTGACCTTGATGGAAATGGTTTTCGATGTGCGGCTAGAACTTTGAACGCGCTACATTTTGGTGCCAAAATTTTGAAAATCGGACAATATTTAGTGGCACTTTTTCAGTTCCCCGTCCTTTGACCTTGAATTTGACCTTGAAGTTTGACCTTGATGAAAATGGTTTTCGATGTGCGGCTAGAACTTTGCACGCGCTACATGTTGGTGCCAAAATTTTGAAGATCAGACAATATTTAGTGGCACTTTTTCAGTTCCCCGTCCTTTGACCTTGAATTTGACCTTGAAGTTTGACCTTGATGAAAATGGCTTTCGATGTGCGGCTAGAACTTTGCACGCGCTACATTTTGGTGCCAAAATTTTGAAAATCGGACAATATTTAGTGGCACTTTTTCAGTTCCCCGTCCTTTGACCTTGAATTTGGCCTTGAAGGTCAAGGTTCAGGGGTGAATGGGTTCGATTTTCGTGATCCTCATGGTTCAATTGACCTTGGACGAGGTTTTGGCTAAAATAGGTGCTCGTCGCTGGAAAAGTCGCTGGTGACGTAGCATTTTTAAAGTTCCCCGTCCTTTGACCTTGAATTTGACCTTGAAGTTTGACCTTGATGAAAATGGTTTTCGATTTGCGGCTAGAACTTTGCACGCGCTACATTTTGGTGCCAAAATTTTGAAGATTGGACAATGTTTAGTGGCACTTTTTCAGTTCCCCGTCCTTTGACCTTGAATTTGACCTTGAAGTTTGACCTTGATGAAAATGGCTTTCGATGTGCGGCTAGAACTTTGCACGCGCTACATTTTGGTTCCAAAATTTTGAAGATCGGACAATATTTAGTGGCACTTTTTCAGTTCCCCGTCCTTTGACCTTGAATTTGACCTTGAAGTTTGACCTTGATTAAAATGGTTTTCGATGTGCGGCTAGAACTTTGCACGCGCTACATTTTGGTGCCAAAATTTTGAAGATCGGACAATGTTTAGTGGCACTTTTTCAGTTCCCCGTCCTTTGACCTTGAATTTGACCTTGAAGTTTGACCTTGATGAAAATGGCTTTCGATGTGCGGCTAGAACTTTGCACGCGCTATATTTTGAAGCCAAAATTTTGAAAATCGGACAATATTTAGTGGCACTTTTTCAGTTCCCCGTCCTTTGACCTTGAATTTGACCTTTAAGGTCAATGTTCAGGGGTGAATGGGTTCGATTTTCGTGATCCTCATGGTCCAATTGACCTTGGACGAGGTTTTGGCTAAAATCGGTGCTCGTCGCTGGAAAAGTCGCTGGTGACGTAGCATTTTTAAAGTTCCCCGTCCTTTGACCTTGAATTTGACCTTGAAGTTTGACCTTGATGAAAATGGTTTTCGATGTGCGGCTAGAACTTTGCACGCGCTACATTTTGGTGCCAAAATTTTTAAGATCGGACAATATTTAGTGGCACTTTTTCAGTTCCCCGTCCTTTGACCTTGAATTTGACCTTGAAGTTTGACCTTGATGAAAATGGCTTTCGATGTGCGGCTAGAACTTTGCACGCGCTACATTTTGGTGCCAAAATTTTGAAGATCGGACAATATTTAGTGGCACTTTTTCAGTTCCCCGTCTTTTGACCTTGAATTTGACCTTGAAGTTTGACCTTGATGAAAATGGCTTTCGATGTGCGGCTAGAACTTTGCACGCGCTACATTTTGGTGCCAAAATTTTGAAAATCTGACAATATTTAGTGATACTTTTTCAGTTCCCCGTCCTTTGACCTTGAATTTGACCTTGAAGTTTGACCTTGATGGAAATGGTTTTCGATGTGCGGCTAGAACTTTGAACGTGCTACATTTTGGTGCCAAAATTTTGAAAATCGGACAAAATTTAGTGGCACTTTTTCAGTTCCCCGTCCTTTGACCTTGAATTTGGCCTTGAAGGTCAAGGTTCAGGGGTGAATGGTTCGATTTTCGTGATCCTCATGGTCCAATTGACCTTGGACGAGGTTTTGGCTAAAATCGGTGCTCGTCGCTGGAAAAGTCGCTGGTGACGTAGCATTTTTAAAGTTCCCCGTCCTTTGACCTTGAATTTGACCTTGAAGTTTGACCTTGATGAAAATGGTTTTCGATGTGCGGCTAGAACTTTGCACGCGCTACATTTTGGTGCCAAAATTTTGAAGATCGGACAATGTTTAGTGGCACTTTTTCAGTTCCCCGTCCTTTGACCTTGAATTTGACCTTGAAGTTTGGCCTTGATGAAAATGGTTTTCGATGTGCGGCTAGAACTTTGCATGCGCTACATTTTGGTGCCAAAATTTTGAAAATCGGACAATATTTAGTGGGACTTTTTCAGTTCCCCGTCCTTTGACCTTGAATTTGACCTTGAAGTTTGACCTTAATGAAAATGGTTTTCGATGTGCGGCTAGAACTTTGCACGCGCTACATTTTGGTGCCAAAATTTTGAAAATCGGACAATATTTAGTGGCACTTTTTCAGTTCCCCGTCCTTTGACCTTGAATTTGACCTTGAAGTTTGACCTTGATGAAAATGGTTTTCGATGTGCGGCTAGAACTTTGCACGCGCTACATGTTGGTGCCAAAATTTTGAAGATCAGACAATATTTAGTGGCACTTTTTCAGTTCCCCGTCCTTTGACCTTGAATTTGACCTTGAAGTTTGACCTTGATGAAAATGGCTTTCGATGTGCGGCTAGAACTTTGCACGCGCTACATTTTGGTGCCAAAATTTTGAAAATCGGACAATATTTAGTGGCACTTTTTCAGTTCCCCGTCCTTTGACCTTGAATTTGGCCTTGAAGGTCAAGGTTCAGGGGTGAATGGGTTCGATTTTCGTGATCCTCATGGTTCAATTGACCTTGGACGAGGTTTTGGCTAAAATAGGTGCTCGTCGCTGGAAAAGTCGCTGGTGACGTAGCATTTTTAAAGTTCCCCGTCCTTTGACCTTGAATTTGACCTTGAAGTTTGACCTTGATGAAAATGGTTTTCGATGTGCGGCTAGAACTTTGCACGCGCTACATTTTGGTGCCAAAATTTTGAAGATCGGACAATGTTTAGTGGCACTTTTTCAGTTCCCCGTCCTTTGACCTTGAATTTGACCTTGAAGTTTGGCCTTGATGAAAATGGTTTTCGATGTGCGGCTAGAACTTTGCATGCGCTACATTTTGGTGCCAAAATTTTGAAAATTGGACAATATTTAGTGGGACTTTTTCAGTTCCCCGTCCTTTGACCTTGAATTTGACCTTGAAGTTTGACCTTGATGAAAATGGTTTTCGATGTGCGGCTAGAACTTTGCACGCGCTACATTTTGGTGCCAAAATTTTGAAGATCGGACAATATTTAGTGGCACTTTTTCAGTTCCCCGTCCTTTGACCTTGAATTTGACCTTGAACTTTGACCTTGATGAAAATGGTTTTCGATGTGCGGCTAGAACTTTGCACGCGCTACATTTTGGTTCCAAAATTTTGAAGATCAGACAATATTTAGTGGCACTTTTTCAGTTCCCCGTCCTTTGACCTTGAATTTGACCTTGAAGTTTGACCTTGATGAAAATGGTTTTCGATTTGCGGCTAGAACTTTGCACGCGCTACATTTTGGTGCCAAAATTTTGAAGATTGGACAATGTTTAGTGGCACTTTTTCAGTTCCCCGTCCTTTGACCTTGAATTTGACCTTGAAGTTTGACCTTGATGAAAATGGCTTTCGATGTGCGGCTAGAACTTTGCACGCGCTACATTTTGGTTCCAAAATTTTGAAGATCGGACAATATTTAGTGGCACTTTTTCAGTTCCCCGTCCTTTGACCTTGAATTTGACCTTGAAGTTTGACCTTGATGAAAATGGTTTTCGATGTGCGGCTAGAACTTTGCACGCGCTACATTTTGGTGCCAAAATTTTGAAAATCTGACAATATTTAGTGATACTTTTTCAGTTCCCCGTCCTTTGACCTTGAATTTGACCTTGAAGTTTGACCTTGATGGAAATGGTTTTCGATGTGCGGCTAGAACTTTGAACGCGCTACATTTTGGTGCCAAAATTTTGAAAATCGGACAATATTTAGTGGCACTTTTTCAGTTCCCCGTCCTTTGACCTTGAATTTGACCTTGAAGTTTGACCTTGATGAAAATGGTTTTCGATGTGCGGCTAGAACTTTGCACGCGCTACATGTTGGTGCCAAAATTTTGAAGATCAGACAATATTTAGTGGCACTTTTTCAGTTCCCCGTCCTTTGACCTTGAATTTGACCTTGAAGTTTGACCTTGATGAAAATGGCTTTCGATGTGCGGCTAGAACTTTGCACGCGCTACATTTTGGTGCCAAAATTTTGAAAATCGGACAATATTTAGTGGCACTTTTTCAGTTCCCCGTCCTTTGACCTTGAATTTGGCCTTGAAGGTCAAGGTTCAGGGGTGAATGGGTTCGATTTTCGTGATCCTCATGGTTCAATTGACCTTGGACGAGGTTTTGGCTAAAATAGGTGCTCGTCGCTGGAAAAGTCGCTGGTGACGTAGCATTTTTAAAGTTCCCCGTCCTTTGACCTTGAATTTGACCTTGAAGTTTGACCTTGATGAAAATGGTTTTCGATTTGCGGCTAGAACTTTGCACGCGCTACATTTTGGTGCCAAAATTTTGAAGATTGGACAATGTTTAGTGGCACTTTTTCAGTTCCCCGTCCTTTGACCTTGAATTTGACCTTGAAGTTTGACCTTGATGAAAATGGCTTTCGATGTGCGGCTAGAACTTTGCACGCGCTACATTTTGGTTCCAAAATTTTGAAGATCGGACAATATTTAGTGGCACTTTTTCAGTTCCCCGTCCTTTGACCTTGAATTTGACCTTGAAGTTTGACCTTGATTAAAATGGTTTTCGATGTGCGGCTAGAACTTTGCACGCGCTACATTTTGGTGCCAAAATTTTGAAGATCGGACAATGTTTAGTGGCACTTTTTCAGTTCCCCGTCCTTTGACCTTGAATTTGACCTTGAAGTTTGACCTTGATGAAAATGGCTTTCGATGTGCGGCTAGAACTTTGCACGCGCTATATTTTGAAGCCAAAATTTTGAAAATCGGACAATATTTAGTGGCACTTTTTCAGTTCCCCGTCCTTTGACCTTGAATTTGACCTTTAAGGTCAATGTTCAGGGGTGAATGGGTTCGATTTTCGTGATCCTCATGGTCCAATTGACCTTGGACGAGGTTTTGGCTAAAATCGGTGCTCGTCGCTGGAAAAGTCGCTGGTGACGTAGCATTTTTAAAGTTCCCCGTCCTTTGACCTTGAATTTGACCTTGAAGTTTGACCTTGATGAAAATGGTTTTCGATGTGCGGCTAGAACTTTGCACGCGCTACATTTTGGTGCCAAAATTTTTAAGATCGGACAATATTTAGTGGCACTTTTTCAGTTCCCCGTCCTTTGACCTTGAATTTGACCTTGAAGTTTGACCTTGATGAAAATGGCTTTCGATGTGCGGCTAGAACTTTGCACGCGCTACATTTTGGTGCCAAAATTTTGAAGATCGGACAATATTTAGTGGCACTTTTTCAGTTCCCCGTCTTTTGACCTTGAATTTGACCTTGAAGTTTGACCTTGATGAAAATGGCTTTCGATGTGCGGCTAGAACTTTGCACGCGCTACATTTTGGTGCCAAAATTTTGAAAATCTGACAATATTTAGTGATACTTTTTCAGTTCCCCGTCCTTTGACCTTGAATTTGACCTTGAAGTTTGACCTTGATGGAAATGGTTTTCGATGTGCGGCTAGAACTTTGAACGTGCTACATTTTGGTGCCAAAATTTTGAAAATCGGACAAAATTTAGTGGCACTTTTTCAGTTCCCCGTCCTTTGACCTTGAATTTGGCCTTGAAGGTCAAGGTTCAGGGGTGAATGGTTCGATTTTCGTGATCCTCATGGTCCAATTGACCTTGGACGAGGTTTTGGCTAAAATCGGTGCTCGTCGCTGGAAAAGTCGCTGGTGACGTAGCATTTTTAAAGTTCCCCGTCCTTTGACCTTGAATTTGACCTTGAAGTTTGACCTTGATGAAAATGGTTTTCGATGTGCGGCTAGAACTTTGCACGCGCTACATTTTGGTGCCAAAATTTTGAAGATCGGACAATGTTTAGTGGCACTTTTTCAGTTCCCCGTCCTTTGACCTTGAATTTGACCTTGAAGTTTGGCCTTGATGAAAATGGTTTTCGATGTGCGGCTAGAACTTTGCATGCGCTACATTTTGGTGCCAAAATTTTGAAAATCGGACAATATTTAGTGGGACTTTTTCAGTTCCCCGTCCTTTGACCTTGAATTTGACCTTGAAGTTTGACCTTAATGAAAATGGTTTTCGATGTGCGGCTAGAACTTTGCACGCGCTACATTTTGGTGCCAAAATTTTGAAAATCGGACAATATTTAGTGGCACTTTTTCAGTTCCCCGTCCTTTGACCTTGAATTTGACCTTGAAGTTTGACCTTGATGAAAATGGTTTTCGATGTGCGGCTAGAACTTTGCACGCGCTACATGTTGGTGCCAAAATTTTGAAGATCAGACAATATTTAGTGGCACTTTTTCAGTTCCCCGTCCTTTGACCTTGAATTTGACCTTGAAGTTTGACCTTGATGAAAATGGCTTTCGATGTGCGGCTAGAACTTTGCACGCGCTACATTTTGGTGCCAAAATTTTGAAAATCGGACAATATTTAGTGGCACTTTTTCAGTTCCCCGTCCTTTGACCTTGAATTTGGCCTTGAAGGTCAAGGTTCAGGGGTGAATGGGTTCGATTTTCGTGATCCTCATGGTTCAATTGACCTTGGACGAGGTTTTGGCTAAAATAGGTGCTCGTCGCTGGAAAAGTCGCTGGTGACGTAGCATTTTTAAAGTTCCCCGTCCTTTGACCTTGAATTTGACCTTGAAGTTTGACCTTGATGAAAATGGTTTTCGATTTGCGGCTAGAACTTTGCACGCGCTACATTTTGGTGCCAAAATTTTGAAGATCGGACAATGTTTAGTGGCACTTTTTCAGTTCCCCGTCCTTTGACCTTGAATTTGACCTTGAAGTTTGGCCTTGATGAAAATGGTTTTCGATGTGCGGCTAGAACTTTGCATGCGCTACATTTTGGTGCCAAAATTTTGAAAATTGGACAATATTTAGTGGGACTTTTTCAGTTCCCCGTCCTTTGACCTTGAATTTGACCTTGAAGTTTGACCTTGATGAAAATGGTTTTCGATGTGCGGCTAGAACTTTGCACGCGCTACATTTTGGTGCCAAAATTTTGAAGATCGGACAATATTTAGTGGCACTTTTTCAGTTCCCCGTCCTTTGACCTTGAATTTGACCTTGAACTTTGACCTTGATGAAAATGGTTTTCGATGTGCGGCTAGAACTTTGCACGCGCTACATTTTGGTTCCAAAATTTTGAAGATCAGACAATATTTAGTGGCACTTTTTCAGTTCCCCGTCCTTTGACCTTGAATTTGACCTTGAAGTTTGACCTTGATGAAAATGGTTTTCGATTTGCGGCTAGAACTTTGCACGCGCTACATTTTGGTGCCAAAATTTTGAAGATTGGACAATGTTTAGTGGCACTTTTTCAGTTCCCCGTCCTTTGACCTTGAATTTGACCTTGAAGTTTGACCTTGATGAAAATGGCTTTCGATGTGCGGCTAGAACTTTGCACGCGCTACATTTTGGTTCCAAAATTTTGAAGATCGGACAATATTTAGTGGCACTTTTTCAGTTCCCCGTCCTTTGACCTTGAATTTGACCTTGAAGTTTGACCTTGATGAAAATGGTTTTCGATGTGCGGCTAGAACTTTGCACGCGCTACATTTTGGTGCCAAAATTTTGAAGATCGGACAATGTTTAGTGGCACTTTTTCAGTTCCCCGTCCTTTGACCTTGAATTTGACCTTGAAGTTTGACCTTGATGAAAATGGCTTTCGATGTGCGGCTAGAACTTTGCACGCGCTATATTTTGAAGCCAAAATTTTGAAAATCGGACAATATTTAGTGGCACTTTTTCAGTTCCCCGTCCTTTGACCTTGAATTTGACCTTGAAGGTCAATGTTCAGGGGTGAATGGGTTCGATTTTCGTGATCCTCATGGTCCAATTGACCTTGGACGAGGTTTTGGCTAAAATCGGTGCTCGTCGCTGGAAAAGTCGCTGGTGACGTAGCATTTTTAAAGTTCCCCGTCCTTTGACCTTGAATTTGACCTTGAAGTTTGACCTTGATGAAAATGGTTTTCGATGTGCGGCTAGAACTTTGCACGCGCTACATTTTGGTGCCAAAATTTTTAAGATCGGACAATATTTAGTGGCACTTTTTCAGTTCCCCGTCCTTTGACCTTGAATTTGACCTTGAAGTTTGACCTTGATGAAAATGGCTTTCGATGTGCGGCTAGAACTTTGCACGCGCTACATTTTGGTGCCAAAATTTTGAAGATCGGACAATATTTAGTGGCACTTTTTCAGTTCCCCGTCTTTTGACCTTGAATTTGACCTTGAAGTTTGACCTTGATGAAAATGGCTTTCAATGTGCGGCTAGAACTTTGCACGCGCTACATTTTGGTGCCAAAATTTTGAAAATCTGACAATATTTAGTGATACTTTTTCAGTTCCCCGTCCTTTGACCTTGAATTTGACCTTGAAGTTTGACCTTGATGGAAATGGTTTTCGATGTGCGGCTAGAACTTTGAACGTGCTACATTTTGGTGCCAAAATTTTGAAAATCGGACAATATTTAGTGGCACTTTTTCAGTTCCCCGTCCTTTGACCTTGAATTTGACCTTGAAGTTTGACCTTGATGAAAATGGTTTTCGATGTGCGGCTAGAACTTTGCACGCGCTACATTTTGGTGCCAAAATTTTGAAGATCAGACAATATTTAGTGGCACTTTTTTAGTTCCCCGTCCTTTGACCTTGAATTTGACCTTGAAGTTTGACCTTGATGAAAATGGCTTTCGATGTGCGGCTAGAACTTTGCACGCGCTACATTTTGGTGCCAAAATTTTGAAAATCGGACAATATTTAGTGGCACTTTTTCAGTTCCCCGTCCTTTGACCTTGAATTTGGCCTTGAAGGTCAAGGTTCAGGGGTGAATGGTTCGATTTTCGTGATCCTCATGGTCCAATTGACCTTGGACGAGGTTTTGGCTAAAATCGGTGCTCGTCGCTGGAAAAGTCGCTGGTGACGTAGCATTTTTAAAGTTCCCCGTCCTTTGACCTTGAATTTGACCTTGAAGTTTGACCTTGATGAAAATGGTTTTCGATGTGCGGCTAGAACTTTGCACGCGCTACATTTTGGTGCCAAAATTTTGAAGATCGGACAATGTTTAGTGGCACTTTTTCAGTTCCCCGTCCTTTGACCTTGAATTTGACCTTGAAGTTTGGCCTTGATGAAAATGGTTTTCGATGTGCGGCTAGAACTTTGCATGCGCTACATTTTGGTGCCAAAATTTTGAAAATCGGACAATATTTAGTGGGACTTTTTCAGTTCCCCGTCCTTTGACCTTGAATTTGACCTTGAAGTTTGACCTTAATGAAAATGGTTTTCGATGTGCGGCTAGAACTTTGCACGCGCTACATTTTGGTGCCAAAATTTTGAAGATCGGACAATATTTAGTGGCACTTTTTCAGTTCCCCGTCCTTTGACCTTGAATTTGACCTTGAACTTTGACCTTGATGAAAATGGTTTTCGATGTGCGGCTAGAACTTTGCACGCGCTACATTTTGGTTCCAAAATTTTGAAGATCGGACAATATTTAGTGGCACTTTTTCAGTTCCCCGTCCTTTGACCTTGAATTTGACCTTGAAGTTTGACCTTGATGAAAATGGTATTCGATGTGCGGCTAGAACTTTGCACGCGCTACATTTTGGTGCCAAAATTTTGAAGATCGGACAATGTTTAGTGGCACTTTTTCAGTTCCCCGTCCTTTGACCTTGAATTTGACCTTGAAGTTTGACCTTGATGAAAATGGCTTTCGATGTGCGGCTAGAACTTTGCACGCGCTACATTTTGGTGCCAAAATTTTGAAAATCGGACAATATTTAGTGGCATTTTTTCAGTTCCCCGTCCTTTGACCTTGAATTTGACCTTGAAGGTCAAGGTTTAGGGGTGAATGGGTTCGATTTTCGTGATCCTCATGGTTCAATTGACCTTGGACGAGGTTTTGGCTAAAATCGGTGCTCGTCGCTGGAAAAGTCGCTGGCGACGTCGCCAACTTCACGGACATACGTATTGAACACGTATTAATCAAACTCGTGATGCTGTATCCGGTGAAAAACAGTACCATTGCGCTATATGGATTGCATTGTATCACCTATCATGTCCCTGGTGTCTGTGCAGAAGAGCCGTCACGTTTTGCGTTCACTGACGTTCATTGCGACAGACGCCGCAGTGCGACTCGAGGTGTGCGACAGAACATGTGGCTTGCTAAATGCTATGTAGTTAAACAATCCGGCCATAACGTTGAGGATCACATAGCTCTTTGCACTTGACGACTGCCTTTGTTTCATCATTCCAAATGGTCACGACTCTCGAACTGAATGGTCGGTCTTTCAGGAATTTCAGATACTTTACATGTTCGAAAGTTCCACAAACTGTTTTTTTTTCTCAAGAGCGAGGACGTTTACGAGGTGTTAGTGCCTGCGTTACTCTTGATCACCGGGAGACAGAACAGGATTTATGGGGTTTTGATCACCAATGGAAATATTTTTTAGAACTCCATGTACAGATGTTCTAACGAGGCAGCGCTGTGGATTTTCCGGGTCTTCGAACGTCCTAGTTAGCAGTGTCCGTTATCCGGGTATTTACTCTGTGTCTATTGTTAATGTCTGACGTTCCACTAATTTTAAGACAACGCTGTAGATACTATTTTTCAGAATTAACCATCTCCTCAGAGAAGCTGTCGTATTTCATTGCACTCTATACCCGAATAGGTTAGTTATTGACCACCACATAGCCAGCTGCAGCGGGCATAGCACCTAGTGTTTTCAATCCCATTTGACCTGTTTCAAATATAAACCTTCATTTCCGGACAGTCATCGCATGGTTCTATAACAGTTCTCATTCCCCGAGTCTATTTCCCTTTCCAACAGGCTTTAAGCTCGACTTTTAGAACTATTTTGCCCCACGAATCTATTGAGCGGTATCCAGATTTCCGGCTCTGCTTATGTTAACCCGCGCCCCAGTGGCGGTCTCAGCCAACTTCGCCCTAGTGGGGGGGGGGGCATATGTTACCACCCACCTCTAACTCAAAAACTAAGAGGGCTAGAAAGACGCGGTAAAAAGCAGTCGATAGCTCTCAATGCGTACGTTTGAAAGTATTTCGGTCATTTTTCACCTTAGAGCAATATTGGGGTCACCAGAGGTCATCAAAGGTCAAAATTTGCCAATGGTCATTATATTTTTCAGAAAACATGCCGCTATCTCAGGAACTATGGTAGCTAGAAAAACGCATGGAAGACCAAACGATAGCTTTTGAACTCTTCTTTTGAAAAGGTCATTATCAATATTGACCTCAGGTCAACGGTGTAGCCTCCAGAGGGCAAAAACTCCAAAAATAGCTGTTTTTACGGAAAGTGGTTTTCGACAATTACTTTCGACTCCAAAAAGCCACGACATTTCTATGGCCAGAATCGTGTTCCCCTCGCCGAGACGCGTCGAATGAACTATAATTTGACCTTGAAAGGTCAACTTGAAAATTTGACCTCAGGTCAAGGTCATGACCTGACCGGAAACGGTCATGTTGCATATCAATCGATGCGTCTCAACAAGACAAACACAATGAGACCATCCCCAGCGTTCTATCTCTTTCCAATCGCGAGTTATTGGCAAAAAACTGTTTGTAGCCTCAAGTGACCTCGGATGACCTGTCTAGAGGCTATCAGCAAAAATGACACCTTGGTCATCACGAGTGGACTAAATCATTGTGATTCTGAAATATTTGGACTGTTCCGATGCGTACACACGGATCTAGAGGCATTTTCATTTTTCTCCATTGACTTGTAATGGAAAGGTCACGCCACTGACCTGACCTTAGGTCACAGATATAAAAAATCCGAGATATACAAATTGTAGGCGCCCATAACAGCATGCAATCCACCAAGTTTCAAATCTTTCTGACAAACACTGTAGGCTGCACTGTAAACCAAATTGACAAGTCTTGTGTAATATAACCAATCATCTCTTGGTATGTTTACCAACTGATACTTTTCAAACAAGCCGCTGTCTGGTGCATTGCTTGTCAGATGACAACTACGAGTCAATAGTTACTATGCACACCAACTTCTCAGTATCCAGACCAACTCTACATTTGTTTCAACGTTTGTTTCTTAACCAGTTTTGGAAACTTGTTGCCGCATGGTTATTTAACCGGCGCCAAACTTGTACTGGTCAGCTAGTCAGCATACACATGGTCAGCTGCGCCCGTGACGTCAGACTTGGCGGACCAATCAGCGGTCGCCGTCCGGCCCCTGCGCGGCGGTTTCAAACCGTTCAAACCAGCAGTTGTCGCGCGGCCGCCGTGCAGCATGGATCAGCGACGAGGGCTGTTCCAGCATTTGTGCAGTAAAAAGTGAAATCTGTGAACTGTGGTGTTCGTGCTGTGAGTGAGGCCCGCTCTGGCCTGCGGGACGCACTAATCGTGCCTATACCCGCGGTCGAGACGCCTCCCTTCCCCTGCGCGCGCAATGTAAGTGGGCCAGACCTTTGCATGCACATATGAGCAGATGTTTTGCGGTCGGTGTTTTTTATATATAAATACATTTATTTGCCTTTAATTCAACTCTTTGTATTTTCAACTTAACTGATGGACATATATGGGCTGTAAAAGCTAATCTGGTTGGCGATCATGCTTTATTCGAATTATCTGCGTGATCGTGCAACTGCCATGATTGTTATGGTCAATGTGGAAATATTTGTCATACGGGCATGTGTTATACTTCTGGCTTGATGCGATGCACAAAACCATGTCCTTCCACATACGCAGCAGTTCTTGCTTCAAAGACTTATATGCTGACGGTGCACGATAGGTATACCTTATACCTCATGCATTTACCACATCCATTCGAAAATATGCACTTGAAATTGTCTCCAGTCAATAGTATTAATTACATACTACGTGATGTAGGTACGTGACCGTAATAAATACTAATGATTCCAGAAACTTCCGAATGGTTGTGGTGTATGCATTCATCGATTATATAACCCATCAGTATTTCGTTTCTTGTCAGCGCAAGCCTTTGAGCAATAACTGATGCCAGTCATGATTTTGTGCACCACTTCCAGCCAAAAAATGACCTGTCCGTATAGAAAATATTTCCTGAATCAGTATCGTGGCAATTGAAAACGAACGCGAATCGTAAGTTCTTAAGGTTATCAACGCAAACAAAGCGATTGTAAGGAAGAACAAGTTCGAACTGAGCGTTAGTACACTTACTTGTTGACAATTTGTAAACTAGCAATGCCCAGTCAAAGGCTAGTTCATCAACAAACCAGGGGTTGTTGAACCGACAAGGAAACGGCTATGCCTATCCAGAAGTTGGTAGGTTCACAAGGCCCAGACTAGTACTCAACAAGGTGACGCCTATGCGAATTGGAACCAAACTTGTAGACAAACTGTTAGTTTGTTGGCCAACACGCCTGGGGTTGGTGAATCGACAAGGTGACGCCTATGCGAATTGGAACCAAACTTGTAGACAAACTGTTAGTTTGTTGGCCAACAAGCCTGGGGCTGGTGAATCGACAAGGTGACGCCTATGCGAATTGGAACCAAACTTGTAGACAAACTGTTAGTTTGTTAGCCAACAAGCCTGGGGCTGGTGAATCGACAAGGTGACGCCTATGCGAATTGGAACCAAACTTGTAACAAGGAGCCAACTTGTAGATTTGGTTTACAGTGTGGACATGATTGCAAACTTTTTTTTAGGCTTGGTCAGTTAACTTGACCTGGTGACCTGACCTGACATGACCTGGGGTCAAAAATTTCACACATTGTCCGAAATTGATGTACCAAAAGCTACCCAAAGCGGCGCGGCGCTACACGCCGCGGTTTTTTAGTCACACGCAAAAAACGCGACAGGGTGGTAACATATAGCCCCCCCCCCCACTGGGGCGAAGGTTTATGTATCGTCCAACCAATGAGAACAATTATTGTAGTATGACAGCTTGGTATTTTGCCCGGTTTTTCGTAGCATCAATCGCTTAGGAAAGAATAGAATGACAAACTCCACGTATTTTTTCCGAGGCGTGCCAGTCCTGCATCGGGATGCATAGTGCATATACCATTCGTTTTGCCACGCCTTTCGAGATGTACGAAGCATACCTAAATTCAGTCTTCCCGAAAGGTGCCTTGCTGCGGCTAAATTAACCCTCGCCCGTAAACGGCGATCTGCCACCTTCGCCCATGCAGGGGGGGTTGGTGCGACCCCCCCCTTGGCGTTTGAAAACGGAGCGTCGTAGAGCTTAGCGGAAAAAACCAACGGATTGCTCTCAACGAGATCTCGCGATTGGTGGCATATTTTTTGGTCCTAGGTCAACATTTGACCTACTTTTGACCGGTCAAAGGTCAAATTTTCGGAAAAATAGACTTTTTTCAACTTTCCGCGGCGATTGCGGCAAAACGGTGGGAGATATCGACTTGAAACCTTCACTATCGTGTTCCTTAATCAATTCTCTATCGTTTGGTATGTATTTCGTTTCCCTAGCTCTAAAAATGGCGCGTTGGGAGCGCCGGAAGTTGGCAAGGTCACAGTCGGCGGCAGAAATTCGAAAAATCAAAATTTAAATTTTTGAAATCTGATTGTATTTTTGGATTTGGAAGGTCCATTTGCTCCCTATAGAAGCTAATATTGCTGCATATTCCCATTGAGGTGACAATAATTAGCAAAATAGTGGTTCGGGCGCTTTTCAAAAATAGTACCGGACGCTGTTCCTCTTGTGACGTCATAGCTCCGTGACCTGACCTGACTCGGTCAAATTTCTTATACCATATGATAGCCAATACTTGCCCCAACATGCATGGGAAGTTTCATCACGATCCATCAACCGATGTCCGTACCACCGGCAGGAAACCTCGGGCGTTGGCACTCAGTTTGTGAAAATCCGGCCGGAGGCTGTTCCCTTTGTGACGTCATAACTCCGTGACCTGATATGACCCGGTCAATTTTTTTTTATCAAAAGATGCGCAAGGTTTGCCCCATAAGGGACCCAAAATTTGGCGGCGCTGCGCGCCGCCGTTTTTGCACTATTTCCGAAAAACCTCAGGGGGGGGGTTGCATCAACCCCCCCCCCTACATGGGCGAGGGTTAAATAAAACGGCTCATTTCTACGTCCTTTTGTCATCGAAGTCAACTTCATTCTTCAATTCCCAAAGCAAGGCGTAAATAATGTTGTGTTTATTTCCTTGAGCCTCATACGGTAAAATGCGTTATCATTCACATTAAATAAACAAACTCGCCGTTTGGCTTCAATTAATTGATGAATACATACAGATACAACGGCATCCACATAATTGGTGGTATTTCAGCCGAAGTGAATACGAGATGAATGAATGAGCACTAAGGCAAAGAGGAGAATAGAAACGGGGATGATTGAAGGAGGTGGGCCCAGTTCTGTGAGCGCTGCTGCTGCTGCTGCCTCGATTGTGCTGCGGACATCTACACACTGAAGGTTCAAAAGATGGCACCGGGTCCTAACTCCTAAAGCTACTTGAATAAAGCGCTGTGTTTGATGATGAATCATGAACACTTGCATTCGAAGTCGCTCGTTTTAGATATCGCCGCTTTATCTTTTGTTCTCTTGATCAATTACCTGCTGTACGATAAATCTGCCTGATTTTTCCCGCAATATTCTATCTGAATTTTTGTCGAAGGGCAGAGTCGGCGTGAGCGATGTGTTCATTCGTCGGTTCGTGGTGCTGTATATCAAACCTTATTGTGAGTTTGGAAAGCAAACTGGAGGTGTGGTTACCCCAGCCAGCTTTGGCAGCATTATTCAGACAACTCATGCTTAGTTTTCAACAGAAAAGCACCGTTCTAGTGAATAGTGTTTTTATCAATTGAAAATTCGATTACCTTCGGTTACTCTGTGTAGGGGACTTCAGGGCCCTTGTAACCATCCAACAGTATAAAAAGGCAATGAGTTATTTCCAAACCGCTGAGTGTGCCGTAATTCATCGATCAGATTCGCTCATATCATGCTTCTTCATAAAACATTAATATCAAACGATTAATGAGAAAAATCACATCCTATCAGTAAATTTAACAACAAGTTACCCTATGGGAAGAAATAAAGGATTCCCGAATCACTATATTTTATATACCAGACAATGAGCTAAAAGACGTCGAATATGTCCTTCCAACCTACATCGCTGACTTATGCAGCTTTCATCAGCAACAGCTGTTAGCAATAGTAGTTTTCTGCAAGCTTTTTCTCAAAAAGAACAGGGCACGCTCATGAGTGCATATTTACTAAACATATCTCCAAACATCACTCGCGTGTTATCTAGAAAAGAGCTCACCTGCACAAGACCGTTGAGCGGGCCAAATCACCGGGTGAAAGTCACGAGCGCCGTGTTTCGTTCCCTTGATCCTGTTCCAGACCCTCGTCCCAGTAGTATTCTCTGTTCTTCCGACAACTCTCTCAGTGTGGGACCCGCCCGAGCCGAGTCCAGTTGGACGGAGCAGGAATCAAACGCGTCCGTCGCCGCGGCCCCGCACAGTCCCACTGACCGTCGGCGATCGTCGTCGCCGACTATGGCCTGCGTCGTCACCGACGCAGGCGACGACGTCGGCGCGCGACGGAGCGAGTCGGTATACACTGAAAACAAATCGACACAGTGAGGGCATGTTCTGTACTGGTAACACATCAGTCATGTGTTAATCGCACCCAAAACACAATAAGGCTGTGTATTTTCACGCTTGGCGGGACCTTCGACACGTTTGATAACACATAAAACAGAATAATGACACAATTTTATCGTGCCAAGCACGCTGGACGAATGTAATGCATCAGTGTACCGTAAAGTGGGGCTATTTGAGACAGTGGGGCTATTTGAGACAGTATTTAAAATCGCTATAAAATGAAGAGCGTTTGATTTTTATGAGATCTTTTTGCTCAGGAAGGTGTGGAACCGAGCAGTAAATCGCCTGAGCAAAAATTAAGCATAAATTTCAAACGGTTTTTAATAGATTGATTGATTGTTGAGTAGGTGCTTCGGTCCGCGTGGACCATTTCGCACCATAATAAGTTACCTATTTAAGATGGGAACGTGAAGATAGTTATTTCTAGAGTCTGTCGAGGAGGTCTATTGTGGAGAGAAAAGAGAAAAGAAGCTTGAGCAAAGCGGAATGTTCGTCTCCTAAAATAACAGACATTGTCATTGGCACGCCTTGTGCCCGACAGTAGTCTTCCATTGGTTTCCTTTTTCTAGCGTGATTTAAACAGTGTAAGACAATGTGTTCGATGGTGAGTGTTGTCCTGCATCGTAAACATACAGGTCTTGGTTGTCGAGAAAAAATGAATGCATGAGTGAGATATGTATGACCTATGCGCAACCTTGTCAAGACCTTTTCTTCTCTTCGGGACGGACGAGTTGATGATTCCCAGTGAGCTATAAGTGGTTTAATGCGATGAAGGTGTGTAGGTACCTGGACCATCCGTGTCCCAGATGCGCTGCCAAAGTTGATGACAATGACGTTTTATTGAAGACTGAATACTACTAATATCAATGGAAGTTTCAGTTACGATAGGGAGATCCAGAGATTGCCTAGCATATCTATCTGCTTCCTCATTTCCGTGGATACCACAATGGCCTGGTACCCATAAGAAATGTAGTTGTACCCCTTTTTTCCTTAATGCTTCATGAAGGTTTAGAATGTTGATTTTGATGTGCTGGGTCAATTCTGGATTTTTCAAGTATTGAATGACAGATTTTGAATCGGTGCAAATGCATGCATGCTGAATACTGTTTTGCTCAATGAGTTTAAGTGCATGCAAAACCGCATGCATTTCCGCCGCGAATACTGATGACTCATCAGGTAGCCTCAGCTTTGCATGTGGGAGGCTTGGAGAATAAATGCCAAAGCCTACCTTATTGTTTTGTTTCGATCCATCCGTATACAGAAAATGGAAGCGAGAGTGTGCTGCTCGGAATTTCATAAACGTTTGCTGTATTTCAGTCGGAGAGTATGAGTCCTTTTTCTCGGTGATCAAAAACGAAATAACTAATGGTTGCATCATCCATGGCGCCACTCCCAAGGGCGGTAGTGGAGTAACTTCAGGTAAGTTATATTCTATATTTTGCTGGTATTTTGTAACTCTGGAAGCGATTGTGAGGCCAGTTCTTCGTTCACATCTCCCAATGTAGCTAAAGTGTAACCGAGGAAGAATCGATATTGCTTGGTAAGCTGCGTGAGATGGGAACTGTTTTATTTTTGTATAATATCGTAAGTTCAAGTTTATTCGTCTAATATGCAGGGGAGGTATATTCGCCTCCACCTGTAGGGACAGTATTGGCGATGTCCTCATGGCACCCAAAGCTAGACGAATAAAGTTGTTTTGTATGACCTCTAGCTTCTGTAAGGAGCAACGGCTTCCTCCAGAATACATAACTGATCCATATTCTATTACTGGTAATACTATGCTTCGGTATAAACGGAGTAAAGTTGAACGATCAGCACCAGCTGGAGTACTTGTGAGGCATCGGAAAAGGTTCAGTCTTCTTTTTCATTTTGTTTGTACATGTTTGATGTGCCTATTCATTGTTAACTGGGAGTCCAAAACGACCCCCAGAAACTTGAAACTTGAAACCCGTGGAATATCGGAACCATGTAATTCTGGAAGCTTCAAGGGTGAAATCCTGGTGTTTCTGGAAAAAATCATAAGTGCCGATTTCGCTGCCGAAAATTCTAAGCCGTATGTTTCTGACCACCTTTCTACTTTATGGAGAGCGAATTGCAAGCGTTGAATACCATAATCATAATCAGAGTCGGTACACCAAAGTGCGCTGTCATCCGCAAACAAAGAGAAGGAAATGCCGTCTGGGATGTTGCTGAACAAATCATTAATCATAATATTGAATAGAATTGGAGAGAGGCAGCTCCCCTGAGGAAGGCCATTCTGTGTCTCGTGAACGTTTGAAAAAATAGAGCGAATCTTCAAGCGGAAACGTCTGGTTCCAGACAGAAAGTTGTAGAGATAGAATGCCATATGTCCTCTGATGCCAAGTTGTGCTATTTTGTGTATTAATGCAGGCTTATGGACCATATCAAAAGCGTTTTTGATGTCCAAAAAAATTGCTGAAGTGTGATGTTTCTTTTTGTATCCTTTCCTTATGTCACTTTCAAGGCGAACTATGTGGTCAATCGCAGAATGATTGTTTCGGAAACCACATTGAAACTTGGAAAGCATATCCTGTTGTTGACTTATAAATGAAAGACGTGATGCAACCATCCTTTCAAGCAGTTTTCCTCACTGGCGGTCCCAGGGGGGGGGGGGCCACGGGGGCCATGGCCCCCCCTTTGGTGTTGAAAGGTGGGGCCATACTATCTTTTGGCCCCACCTTTCAGATCGAACAAAAGTCCTAGAAAAGCTTTTTGTATGTTTCATTTTCTTTCTTGCGCCATCAAAGGACGTAAATTTCACTCATAAGTGGGCTCAGTTTCGTATTCTGTCAATTTGGCGGTCAGCGTCGCTGGCACCGGTTCACGAGTATGGCCGCAACTTACATGGAATATCAGCGTGGGTTTACTTGAGGCTCTCGTAGGCCCAGCAATGGCTGGCATGAGACCTCTTCGGCAGTGGCGGGTGGGCCCTGCCAAAGGAGTGTGGCTCTAAGACACTAAAGTAAGACCTCATGGGTTGGTGCTTTGCACCTCAGAAGCCCGGTGGTGACGCCGTATGCCGGCTTGGTTTCTTAAGGATTAGCGTGGGATCTCCGGGGCCTGCATAGAGTTTGCATTAGCTAGTATGTAATTTCAGAGGCCTGTATGTAATGTGTACACAGTGGCGGTCGCGGGGGGCATCAGGGCCATGCCCTCTCAAGGCACATAAAGGGGGCCATCATATTATTTGCCCCCCCCCCTCAAGCAACCGATGGGCCCCCATAGGTGTATGGGACCCTGGCCCTGATTCGATCGTCACGAGGCTAAAAAAAACACGCTCACACCGGTCTTTGAGCGTCCAACACTGACCTCTGAGGGAACTTCAGTGGCGGTCAAGCGCTCAAGTTGACCGCTAAGAGCCCACATCGACCTCTGAGGCCCCACATCTGACCTATGAGGACCCCTTACCGGCCTCAGGGGCCCCAACCGGCGTCTGAGGGTCTCACACCGGTCTCTAGTGGCCTTATTGCTGTCTCTGGTGTCCCAAGACGAACATTTAGGTGCCAATGAGGGCCCCGCATTGGCTGCTGAAGACCCGATGCTGGCCTCTAAGGGCCTGCATTGGCCTCTGAGGAGGGCTCATCTTGGCCTTTGAGGGCCCTCTGCTGGCCTCTGGGTTCCAACGACGGCTCATTCCGGTCTTTTAGGGCCCCACGCTGACCTCTGAGGGCCCCATGTTGGCCTGTAATGAGTAGGACCCACATAAGCCTCCGAGAGCCCAACTCGGTCTCTGATGGTCTCAAACTACTGGCCTTTGCAGTTTGCAGGCCCTGTACTGGTCTCTGAGGGCCCTAAACTGGCCTCTAAGTAAAAACATACATGGGTGGGTTTCTGAAGATCAGAGGGCTCACGCAGTCTCCGGCACAGCCTTACGTTGGTCCTGATCGAGATAACTTTACGTCTTGATGGTCCCGCGCAGATTCCCTCATATTTCGACGTCGGGTCCCCATGAGCCGGTGTGGGTCCTGGGGCTGGCAGAGACTGATGAAGTCCTTAGGGCTCAGGGCCAGTCTTTTTAGCAGTAGGACTATGAGGCAGGTTGAGTGAGCCCCAATAGAGCCGTTGCGAGGCCCCGCGCGAGTCGTGCGCGGCCCTCAGATGCCAATTTTGAAAACCAGGAACCTGTGCGGCTGGGGGTCTCCAGAGGTCGGTGTACTTATTCTCTCCCGCCGCCAAACAACTATATGGGTAAATTTCATAGTCTGAAAATGATCTCTGGGTTTCACATGCTTGTTCAAAGCAAGAGGTATCCGTACTTTTCCGAATTGTTTTATTGTGGTAAGGTCATGAATCCGCGTGCCCGACCTTCCAGTATATGCTACACCGATCCGTCGCCATGGTGCAGTGGCCCGACCGGTGGAAACACCGTGGGACGGGAAATGGAACTGGTGCTTTTGCCTTAAATTGAGCTTAAAGATTTCACGCAAGAATGAGGTGGATGAAGCATAAGTAATGACAACTGCGCGGCGCCTCGTGGACGTAAAAAAATAGCCGATCACCCCCCCCCCCCCGGTGACTGATAAATGTTATGTCCTGCGAGTGTGACTTTGGCCCCCCCTTTTGCGAGCGGCTGCGACCGCCAGTGGTTTTCCTAAACAACTTGACATTGCGATAGGTCGATAACTTTTCGGGTCGTATCGGGCTTTACCAGGTTTCAATAATGCTACTACTATGCTTTCTTTCCAATCTTCAGGAAAAAGATGTCCGCTGAAGAGATCGTTGAATGTTTGTAGAATTCAGTGCTTGGAGTGATCTGAAATATGGCGAAAGAAGGAATAATGCAGTTTGTCTGGTCCTGTTGATGTGTTACCAGAAGAGTTTATGGCCTTGTTAAATTCTTGCATCGTGAAAGGAACGTTGTAGTCTTCACTGTTATCAGAGAGAAAAACATTGTGATCGAAAACAAATTGCTGACGGGCAGTGTCGATAAACCCGGGACGATATCTTGCGTTTGAGCTTGTGTGGGAGATTGTCTCAGCCAGACAGTTCGCGACGTCGTTCGGCTCGCTCACTGTTTCCCCAGTTCCTGGGAGCTTTAGAATAGGGAAGGTTGCGCTCACACGTTTCCCTGACAACCGTCGAACTAAATCCCAAATCTTAGAAAGTGGTGTTGAAGAAGTGAAAGATGATAAGAAATGTTGCCAGGATTGACGCTTAGCCGTTCTTATAGTACGTTGTGCATTTGCACGTTCTCTATTTCGGATGATTAATGCGTCATCTGTACGGTGTCGTAAATATGCTCGAAAAGCTCGCTTTCTCTTTGCCACAGCTTGTCGGACAGCAGGAGTCCACCATGGTACCGGGTTGGCTTTCCGGCATGGCTTGGTTAATGGGATACAGCGGTTTGCCACTGAGATAATTGTTTCAGTAATGTAAGAAATATTGTCTACTGGATGATCTAGGTGTTCATTGAGCTCAAGTTCACACAACTCAGTAAACTTGACCCAATCCGCCTTATTTAGATTCCACCTAGGTGAAAAAGAAGAGACCCCGGCGACTGGAAAATTAAAACGAAGAGAAATCGGATAATGGTCGCTGTCGTGGATGTCGCCGTCTACCGACCACTGGAACCAAGTGGCTAAGCATGGAGAAGAAATAGATAAGTCGATGGAAGACTCAGTATTATGTGACAAATTGAAATGTGTGGGCTGGTTAAGATTAAGTGTCACCAGCCTATGAATGTCAAGAAAGTCTTCGATTATTTTGCCTCTACCATCCAACAGTTGTTCATCCCACCAAGCTGGACTGTGGGCGTTAAAGTCACCGAGAAGAAGAAATGGATGTTCGAATTGCTGAACAAGATGGTTGAGCTGCCGAAGGAGTTCGGAGTTATCGAAATCCGGAGGAATGTAAATACTGCATACGTCTACGTCCCTGCCATTGATATACATCGTACATGCGACGGCTTGTAATTCTGTTTGGATATCAAGTAAACTATGTGTGTAATCATTTTGTATGTAAAGCGCCACACCACCGTGTCGGCGCTCTCCGTAGAGCTCATCGTGTCTGTATAATGTGTAATTAGAAAGTTGAAAATTATACTGGTCGGTTGGTAAAAACCAAGTTTCTTGGAGAGCAATCAGTACCGGAGTAAGTACCGAGAAGAAGTTTTTTATTTCGGCCCACTTAGAAAGCAGGCCACGACAATTCCATTGCAGCATGGTGTGCGGATTCATGATTGTGGACGCGAAGATCTTCCACGGCTGGGCGAGGCCCAGCTCGACGCGCGGTTACGCCCCATCGCCACCCGAATCGGTGGTCGTGGTTGGCGATCTTTAGACTGTTCATCCGTGTGATGGGAGGGTTTTGGGCGAGCGCCACTCGACCTCTGGACTTTTATCCAGCCAGTGGAGCGGCTTGCTCCAACAGACTTCGGCTTCTGCGCAATCTCGGGAGAGACAGCTGGCTGGGAGTCGGGAGGGGACGGCATCTGTTCATCAGGGACCTCAGACGTCTGAGTCGTGCTCGTGGTGGCGATCGGTTCGGGGCTCAGAGGCCGCAGCAGCTCCAGAGGAGGTAGCGCGGCGATCGGCTCAGTCTGTGTGCTGGAAGAGGTTGTCTGGGTGCTGGCAGCCTTAGCGTAAGACCTACCGGGTGTTGGTGTTGTGGTTTGGGCTTCCACGCGACGGCGGGCCTCGGGGTAAGAGATGTCAGCTTTGGCTTTGAGTTCACAGATGCTTTTTTCTTTTTTCCAGGTCGGGCACTGAGAGGATGAGACGGTGTGGTCTGGGCTTCCGCAGTTGAGGCACGAGACAGGGGAAGTGCAGGGAGAACCCTCGTGAGGAGCCTCACCACACTTGGGGCAGCGAGCAGTCTGCCGGCAGGAGGAGCTACCGTGTCCAAAGCGTTGGCATTTGTAGCAGCGAAGCGGGTTCGGGACGAAAACTCGGATATCCTTTTTCAGCCAGCCAATCACGATACTTTCCGGCAGAGTGGTGAAGTCGAAAGTAAGGACTAAGAGACTTGTGTCACGCCGTTGGCCATCACGGAACGTGGTCAGACGTCGGATGTGGGTCACCCCGTCCCCTCTGAGTTCGGCCAGGATCTCGTCTTCGGTCATGTGGCGGAGTTCGGGAGCGAAAATAGTTCCTTTGCAAGAGTTCCGAGCGTGATGGAGCGAAACGGTGACCTTCTTGCCGCAGAAAGTTGTAGTCTTCAGGAGTGCCTTGGTGTGTTTGCGTGAGTTCGTTTTAATGATCAGAGTACCGTTCGCCGGTGCCTCGATGTCTACATCGCATGGACCGCATATGGCGTCTACCTGTTTTTGTGGCCAGAACACGTTGATCTTCCGGAAGGAAACTTCACTATCGCAAGGCTTAACGACCAGGTAAGAACCGTTCGAAGCTAAGTAAGGCTCGTCAGAAGAGCGATCAGCGGTGGCACAGGCAGGTGAGTAATCAAAGTTCGTGCGCGGGTCAGAGCTCCGGGAGTGGTCGTTGGACGGGCGAGGGTCAGAGATCCGGGCGTGGTCGGCAGACAAGCGAGGGTCGGAGTCCAGGGCGGGGTCAGAGGTCGAGCAAAGGTCAGAGGTCCGGGCGTGGTCGGAGGACGAGCGAGGGTCAGTACCGGGTAGGGCAGCCGAGGGGTGGGTGGAGGAGGGAGGGGTAACGGTTGGGCGGGAGTCGGTTTCCATGGAGGCAGGAGCAGGGTCAGGAGAGGGATTCGAGACGGGAGGAGAGTCGGTGTCAGAGTCGGAGCAGGAATCAGAAAGCGGGCGCTGACGGCGCCGCTTCCCCATGATGGGGCAAACGGAAGTTGGGTGTAGGCAGTGAAGGGTCAAGGATGGGAACAGTTGGTATCAACGGGGAAGATAGGAGTGCGTGCGCGAGGAAAGAGCTCAAACAGTACCCGTGAAATGCCAGCCAAATGCCAACGATCACCTTAGCCTGTGAAACGGTTTTTATTTTATAACAATTTTAAATACTGTCTCAAATAGCCCCACTGTCTCAAATAGCCCCACCTTACGGTATCGAAATCATGTGTTGTCGGATATGGTAGATGTGTACCCTTGCACAAATACACCGTGCCATCCACCAGTGAGCGACCTCTGAACCTTAACTTCAGATGGGGATAATAGAGGGCGTTTTTCGAGCACCTACTTTTATGCTGGGGCTTTGTAAAAAATTGCCAAAGTGTTTTGAGAAAGGTCAAAATGCACAATACAGCCGAGGGAGTCGATACATGATAAATTGTCTAGAGCAATATGCGCATTGCGCTGATTACATCAAGTGCAAGCTGAAGCATGGCTAATTAACGTCTGTTTGGAGGGAGAAACTCCTCGGTCTATATAGGATATATTTGAAAAATTGGTGGCTGGAAAGTCATCTATCCGTGCTTCTATCCTCAGGATACTGAAATCCTTCTCCTCCACGCCGAAACCCCCTTCCGGGCTGGACAGGCAACTTTATCTCATGCGGGCTGCTCCCTTGGAGCGGCACCGCTGCTCCTGAGGGAGCGCACCCCGTAGCCGGGTGCAGTGAGTGCCTTGGGGCTGGGTGGCCTGTCTTTGGACGGGCTCAGCCCCGGCGACTCACTAGGGTGCCTGCCCAAACCAATGTCTCCCCCTAATTCCTATCATCCTTCCGGCTCTGCAATGGTCTTGTCGACCGAAAGGGCCTAACCCAACAAAACAAACAAACAAAAGGCTGGAAAGTTATCCCGGTTTTCTGGATAACTGTATTGTACAGTTAGTCCTCCAATTTGGAGCATCGTCATTGGTGCATTAATTGAGCCGTCCACGTGACGCGTTCACCCTTCGGCTCTGAAGTGGCCGACCGGGCGCAGCTCCAGCTCGTGTATGGGTCGGCCGCCCGCGTGCTCAGCCCTGACCGCGCCCTGACCTATGGGTCGGCCGGCCGGGTACTCAGGTCTGACCGCACCCGAGCGCCCGATTCCACTCGGGGCCCGGCTTTGGCAGTCAGCCTGTCCGGCTAAAGCCAAAGTCCCTTCAACTGCGCCCCGGCAACAAACTACATAATCACCACGTGTTTCCTTCTTTCACTTGCGATTTGTGTTAAATTTAGTAACACATTTACCTTGTATTCTGCAAATGTATTCACACAAGCCTTATGTGTTGAAGACACAATGATATTGTGTTTTAGGACACAACACGACTGGGTTAACACATTTGTAAATTGACACGTCTGCGACGGGTCAAAAAATGCATGATGCAGGATTGCAGGGTAGGGGAGAGTGGGGTAATTTGGCCGCTTTTTTTAGAAAATGATGTAACTAAAAATCGACAACACATTTCTGCATTTTCTCAACGCTGACAGGTGTGGCATACATTTTACTTTCCTGGACAGTAAATTTGAAATGATAGAGTAACTACTTATATTGAAATTGTGACGTATTACAAAGGTCTGCAAAGCGGCCAAATTGCCCCACTAGCAGGGTTATTTGGCCGGGGGTGTGGGACAATTTGGCCGGTGTTAGTTTGAGGCCATGATTTTTGTTATAGGCGAGTCAGCTTCACATTCAGCAATGACGCGTGTCCTACGACGCATTTGAAGCATTTTGGAGGTTGACTCAGCCGTCACAGGGGTCGAAAATAGTCAAAATAGCGGCTCTAGATGCGATGACAGTTTTTTACGAATAGCTTTTGAAGTAATCAAGCTAGGCCAAAACTAAAAGTACCATCGTAATTGTCTCGTCATTGCGCATCGAAACATGTATGTGTTGACCTCGAGAGGTCAAGGTCAAAGGTTTGCTTCAGGTCACGTTACCTCAGGTCGCTTGACCTCAAGGTTGCGTGAGTTCAAGGTCATCATGTATATCATTCGATGCGCCTTGACGAGCTGAATACAATGAGATCATTTGCGCGGCTGTATCTTTTTTCTGTAAGTATTTATTAGCAAAAAAGCGTTAGGTAGCCTTTGATGACGTCACATGCCCTTACAGCTGTCCAATAGGAAATATGACGTCAAGGTAGTCAAAGTTGGTCATGAATTATGTCCTTTATGGTATAATTGACCATGACAACTCGGCCGTCCCAGCATATAGTGACTCTGAGCGCACCGGCCAAGTTGCCCCGCTAGTCCCGGCCAAATAACCCCACATTGCCATTCTGAAAATTTTTGTCTATAAAGTTGTCATGGCTGTACAGAACTAGATGAAATTGCTCTTGGAACCGCTGAACACGCTCAAGAATGGCGCTATAAGGTTGGAATTCGTTTACAGCCCAAATACTAAATGTTATACAAATTTTTAAACGGAAGTGAAAGTTACCATTTTCTAACGAAATTCACGTTTTATTAATTTTGAATAAAACTAAGAGGGGGAAAGTTTTGACATTTGCTCTCGAGTTAGTTCTGCCGATGACAAATGACTAGAGACTAAAGTTATTTCATTCACTTTTATCAGCTTTCGTACAGGTGGGGGCGGCCAATTTACACCACCGGCCAAATTACCCCACTCTCCCCTACACAAGAAAGCCTAGTTAACACGCTCTGCCTGTGCGTTTTTAGTCGTTTTTGTGTCATTTTGTTTTCAGTGTATGTCCGGCGACAGGTTGGCTGACGGGTTAGGTGGCCGGCCACCGTCATTGACACGGATGACGGGTACCGGCCGCTGCTGATCCAGACACCACGGCCGGTCAGCCCACCCAGGCGTCGAGTGGCGTGGGTACTTCTAAAAATGAATAGCTTTCAACAAGGTTTTGTTAGAGCTTCCGATCGCTATCTTCTTGACTCCAGAAGTCCGATCGTCTTAAAATAGCGCGATGAGTGAGCACAAACACATTCGCACATACATAACCCTAGAACGCCTAGGGAAGGGGGGGGGGTGTATCAACCCCCCCCCCCCCTGAGGTTTTTTCGAAGTGCACGCTAAACGGCTTGTCGTAGCGGGCTGAAATTTTCAATACCCTCTGGGGCAACCTTTGCGCATCTTTTGCCGAAAAAAACTGATCGGGTCATGTCAGGTCACGGAGTTATGACGTCATAAGAGGTACAGCCTCCGGCCGACAGTTACCAAACGTGTGCGCCGAATCCCTAGGTTTTCTGCCGGTGATACCCACATTGTTTGATGGATCATGATGAAACTTCCCATGCATGTTGGGGCAAGCATTGGCTATCGTGTGGTGCAAGAAAATTGACCGGGTTAGGTCAGGTCACGGAGCTATGACGTCACAAGAGGAACAGCGTCCGGTACTATTTTTGAAAAGCGCCCGAACCACTATTTTGCTAATTCTTGTCACCTCAATGGGAATATGCAGCAATATTAGCTTCTATAGGGAGCAAATGGACCTCCCAAATCCAAAAATACAATTAGATTTCAAAAATTTAAATTTTGATTTTTCGAATTTCTGCCGCCGACTGTGACCTTGCCGACTTCCGGCGCTCCCAACGCGCCATTTTTAGAGCTAGGGAAACGAAATACATACCAAACGATAGAGAATTGATCAAGGAACACGATAGTGAAGGTTTCAAGTCGATATCTCCCACCGTTTTGCCGCAATCGCCGCGGAAAGTTGAAAAAGTTTGATTTTTTCGGAAAATTTGACCTTTGACCGGTCATAAGTAGGTCAAATGTTGACCTAGGACCAAAAAATATACCACCAATCGCGAGATCTCGTTGAGAGCAATCCGTTGGTTTTTTCTGCTCAGCTCTACGACCTTCCGTTTCGAAACGCCAGGGGGGGTCGTAACCCCCCCCCCCCCCTGGTCGTTCGTGTTATGAGAAATGGCCTGGTCGTGCGAGGGATAACAAGCAGTACCACAAAAGAGTCTAGGATGTTAATGAATTGAAGACCAGCTAGATCACGTTAAGCGCTACATCGGGCTCATCAGACACCCACCCACTCCACCCCCCCCCCCCCCGCCGTGCTGCAGTGACAGCTGGGAAATGGATGGCACGTTAATACTAGATAGTAACTACTGATGTAAATCGCCCTCCCCAATCCCAGTTTCATTGACGAGTTGACTGGAATCTTCAGGATAGGCTATTCAGAAGTATGTAAGCACCTGTATGTAAATAGGTATGTACGGCTCTCCAGCACTGGCGAATCCAGGCTTGCGTTTTGGGGGGGGGGCCAACTCATGCAGGAGCCAAACCTAGGGTACCCCCAAATCCTGTTTTCTCATCGGATTTAGGCCACTTATTTTTCGTCACAGCCCTGACACTATGAATTTTTTTTTAACTAAAAAGAAAAATATATAAATGGTAGCCCACCCGACCCATGCCTTTATATTACTTTGTAAACACTTACCATTGTTTTTATCGACCAGTTAAAGGGACCCTCCCACCTTAACATTAGATTTGAGCTGAGATAGCCAAAATGGGGTCCCTGGCTCACAATTACCGGTTTCGGCACGCACTCACAACATCGAGAAATGCCTTAAATCGGAAATATTGAATTTCAAAATTGCAGCATTTTGATTCAGAGGGGCTAATGCTTTTGGATACCCCTCTGAATGATGTCCGTGAAGTTAGCGTCAGCAACAGCAACGAATACAGCGTCGGATTCAGAATCGCTTCAAAAAGTGCCATCAGGTCAATTGGGGGACGGGGAACACGAATATGACATTTATTTTGCCCTAGCTCTCTTCCTTCATCCCTTAATCGTCCCTTAAAGGACGGGGCGCGTCAAAAGTGCCCCAAGGCTTCGTCTGATCGCCAAAATAATGGTCGCAATCGATTCCTCGGGTCAATGTCTAACCTCAGTCGAAGGTTCCAGACCTGTGGCTCCTATCACTCATCCCTTAATCGTCCCTTAAAGGACGGGGCGCGTCAAAAGTGCCCCAAGGCTTCGTCTGATCGGCAAAATAAGGGTCGCAATCGATTCCTCAGGTCAATATCTAACCTCAGTCGAAGGTTCCAGACCTGTGGCTCCTATCCCTCATCCCTTAATCGTCCCTTAAAGGACGGGGCGCGTCAAAAGTGCCCCAAGGCTTCGTCTGATCGCCAAAATAATGGTCGCAATCGATTCCTCGGGTCAATATCTAACCTCAGTCGAAGGTTCCAGACCTGTGGCTCCTATCCCTCATCCCTTAATCGTCCCTTAAAGGACGGGGCGCGTCAAAAGTGCCCCAAGGCTTCGTCTGATCGCCAAAATAATGGTCGCAATCGATTCCTCGGGTCAATATCTAACCTCAGTCGAAGGTTCCAGACCTGTGGCTCCTATCCCTCATCCCTTAATCGTCCCTTAAAGGACGGGGCGCGTCAAAAGTGCCCCAAGGCTTCGTCTGATCGCCAAAATAATGGTCGCAATCGATTCCTCGGGTCAATGTCTAACCTCAGTCGAGGGTTCCAGACCTGTGGCTCCTATCCCTCATCCCTTAATCGTCCCTTAAAGGACGGGGCGCGTCAAAAGTGCCCCAAGGCTTCGTCTGATCGCCAAAATAATGGTCGCAATCGATTCCTCGGGTCAATATCTAACCTCAGTCGAAGGTTCCAGACCTGTGGCTCCTATCCCTCATCCCTTAATCGTCCCTTAAAGGACGGGGCGCGTCAAAAGTGCCCCAAGGCTTCGTCTGATCGCCAAAATAATGGTCGCAATCGATTCCTCGGGTCAATATCTAACCTCAGTCGAAGGTTCCAGACCTGTGGCTCCTATCCCTCATCCCTTAATCGTCCCTTAAAGGACGGGGCGCGTCAAAAGTGCCCCAAGGCTTCGTCTGATCGCCAAAATAATGGTCGCAATCGATTCATCGGGTCAATATCTAACCTCAGTCGAAGGTTCCAGACCTGTGGCTCCTATCCCTCATCCCTTAATCGTCCCTTAAATGACGGGGCGCGTCAAAAGTGCCCCAAGGCTTCGTCTGATCGCCAAAATAAGGGTCGCAATCGATTCCTCAGGTCAATATCTAACCTCAGTCGAAGGTTCCAGACCTGTGGCTCCTATCCCTCATCCCTTAATCGTCCCTTAAAGGACGGGGCGCGTCAAAAGTCACCTTTGACCATTATTTTGGCGATCAGACGAAGCCTTGGGGCACTTTTGACGCGCCCCGTCCTTTAAGGGACGATTAAGGGATGAGGGATAGGAGCCACAGGTCTGGAACCTTCGACTGAGGCTAGATATTGACCCGAGGAATCGATTGCGACCCTTATTTAGGCGATCAGACGAAGCCTTGGGGCACTTTTGACGCGCCCCGTCCTTTAAGGGACGATTAAGGGATGAGGGATAGGAGCCACAGGTCTGGAACCTTCGACTGAGGTTAGATATTGACCCGAGGAATCGATTGCGACCATTATTTTGGCGATCAGACGAAGCCTTGGGGCACTTTTGACGCGCCCCGTCCTTTAAGGGACGATTAAGGGATGAGGGATAGGAGCCACAGGTCTGGAACCTTCGACTGAGGTTAGATATTGACCCGAGGAATCGATTGCGACCATTATTTTGGCGATCAGACGAAGCCTTGGGGCACTTTTGACGCGCCCCGTCCTTTAAGGGACGATTAAGGGATGAGGAATAGGAGCCACAGGTCTGGAACCTTCGACTGAGGTTAGATATTGACCCGAGGAATCGATTGCGACCATTATTTTGGCGATCAGACGAAGCCTTGGGGCACTTTTTACGCGCCCCGTCATTTAAGGGACGATTAAGGGACGAGGGATAGGAGCCACAGGTCTGGAACCTTCGACTGAGGTTAGATATTGACCCGAGGAATCGATTGCGACCATTATTTTGGCGATCAGACGAAGCCTTGGGGCACTTTTGACGCGCCCCGTCCTTTAAGGGACGATTAAGGGATGAGGGATAGGAGCCACAGGTCTGGAACCTTCGACTGAGGTTAGATATTGACCCGAGGAATCGATTGCGACCCTTATTTAGGCGATCAGACGAAGCCTTGGGGCACTTTTGACGCGCCCCGTCCTTTAAGGGACGATTAAGGGATGAAGGAAGGGAGCTAGGGCAAAATAAATGTCATATTCGTGTTCCCCGTCCCCCAATTGACCTGATGGCACTTTTTGAAGCGATTCTGAATCCGACGCTGTATTCGTTGCTGTTGCTGACGCTAACTTCACGGACATCTCTGAATGTGTGACGTCAGCGGAGATCTAATGATTTTTTTAATATTTTACTAAAACGTTTGGTAGCATGCGGTGGTATTGGCTGCTTTGCGCGCAACAAATGCCGCACTTTCAAATAAAGTCGCTAGGAACAGCAGCGGATATCCCAAAAAGTAAACACAAATAAAAGTATAATCTCTTGAAAACCGGTGAATATTTTTCGATAAAATTTGGTAGATATTCGTTTTCGCCGTTTCTGAACCTAGCGACATCACTTTCATGCCAATTCATTAACTTTTTTGAAGGTGGGAGGGTCTCTTTAACCCGCTTCGAGTCAGTGCTTGGGTCCCTTTGCGGGCCGGGAGGTGGTAAAACAGCCCTGTCTAACTCGGCTCCTGGGCCACGCCCTGATTGAACTATGTTTCGTTATCGTTTGGGGAGGGGGAAAACGGGCCACTTTAGGCCTCTGGGAAGGGGGCATGGCCCTAAATGCCCCCTCCCTGGATCCGCCAGTGTAAGAAGAGACCATTGGAGCTGCAGTTGGGTACCTCAGACATCAGGGTACGCCCTCAGATGTATGTATAGGACTCGCATGGAGACCTCTTATGCTATAGTGTACTGAAAGGACCCAAAGGAGCCTGTCTATATGGGCTCCCGGAGATTGACGTGGGCCCTCAGGAGCCCGCCAGAGCCCCAATGAGGGATAAGTGAGGGATACCAAGTGCCTGCAATTGCATATTGCATAAGCCATAACGCCTTTACAAATCAATATATTATGCATCAGTGGCAGATCCAAGAGGGGCCACATGGGTCATGACCCCCTTGGTGCCCGGGGGCACCACAGGCCTGTCAGGGGCACCACCGGCCTAGTAGGGGCACCACCAGCCCGCCAGGGGCACCACAGGCCTAGCAAGGGCACCACGGGCCTGTGAGGGGCCCCACAGGCTTGTCAGGGGCACCCCAGGTCTGTCAGGGACACCAGAGACCTGCCAGGGGCGCCGCCGGCCTCGCAGGGGCACCATGGGCCTGTCAGGGACACCAGAGGCCTAGCAGGGGTACCACAGGCCTTACAGGGGCACCACCGGCCTTGCAGGGGCACCTTGGGCCTGTCAGGGGCACCACAGTCCTGTCAGGGCCCAGGGGCACCAGCGGCCTAGCAGGGGCACCACAGGCCTGCCAGGGGCACCACCGGTCTAGCAGGGGCACCATGGGCCTGTCAGGGGCTCCACCGGCCTCGCAGGGGGCACCACCGGCCTCGCAGGCATCACGGCATCACGCAGGGGCACCTTGGGCCTGTCGGGGGCATCACGGGCCTGTTGGGGGCACTTTAGGCTTGTCAGGGGCACCACAGTCCTGTCAGGTCCCAGGGGCATCAGCAGCCTAGCAGGGGCACCCTAGGCCCGCCAGAGGTACAGCCCACCGCTAAAGTAATGTAGGGTTTTACCAAACTCAACGGTTGGCTTTGACTGGCGATTGTTTAATGCGAAGGGATTGAAAAGAAGATGTCAATAGCTAAAGTTGCAGCTGCAAGGGTGACGATACATATAAGCTACATTCAAAGTTTCATTGTAGTCTGGCTAATCGTTCCTAAGCTTCAGAAGCAGAACATACCCATGACTGAAACCCCACATTACTTCTGCTGTGGACTGTACCACAGGCCTGCCAGGGTCCAGGGGCACCACAGGCCTAGCAAGGGCACCACAGGCCTGTCAGGGGCACCTCAGGCTCCCGTGCCCCCCCCCCCCCCCTCCCCCCACCAGATCCGCCAGTGATGCCACACCACGCGAAACACCGCCAACTACCAGCTGCCGCGCCATAAACACGTGCCAACAAGTCTTTTTTTTTAAGGTCGACTCCGCTCGCGCAACTTTTGACTGACCCTCACTGCTACTATATTGCTTCCATATTATGCTGTGGAAAGCTTTACTTCACCAAGTGGCTAAAAACCTCCATCAAGGTATATTTTCTTAGCAATTTTTCTGGCGTTTTGGGGGGGGGGCCAAACAGGCCACTTTAGGCCTTTGGGGGGGCCATGGCCCCCGTGCCCCCCCCCCCCTGGATCCGCCAGTGCTCTCCAGTAAAAGTCTTGCTGGTTTTGCTTTTTCGGACATATCTGGTCCTATATAATGTTTAAATGCATAAGTATCAACCCGGATTATGTGTATGCACATTTACCACGAGACTGTGAAATTTCATCGTTGTATGCCAAATACTTTCCGAGATATCCACCAAAAACCTCATTTTCTGCCGTTTGGGGTATTCTGGCCGCAATCTTCCTGGGATCGCCTATGACATCCATGGTGCCACCTAGCGAGAGGGACGCGGAAACACAGAATCATGAATGAATCGAGCGCGTAGTAAACGGTGTATGGAAGGGAGACTCGGCAGAGGCTATCCGGGTGGCCGGCGCGCGGCGCGCCCTTAGGCATCGGCCGACCCTTCGGACCGCGTGGGGTCAGAGGTCGCGCTCGGGAAGTCTCGGCTCTGGGTTTTAGCGCTGTGCAGTCAGGAAGGGAGGGGAGGATAGCGCTAGCCCGACTGAGTAGTATCTCGGCTGATTCGTGTGGGGTGGAACGGATCACAGAACGGGATGGTGGCTAGTGGTGGATGATGGGATGGTGGTTAGGTTAGTGCGTACTGCGTAGAGCGTAGCTGAACATGCTTTTTTCATGGCAAACAACATGCAGCATAATGTGCGGGATTATGCCAGAATTGATACAAAAAGGAACTAATATTTCGGCCGAGGGAGTGGATGAGTGCCGTGACAAAGCATGACGATGCTGCCAAAATCGGGATGCTTGTTTGCTCCCATTTTTTTTTTTTAAGTTTTAACCCTAACATGCAGCGCTTGATCCAAACTTAGAGGTCCCCAACTGACCTTGGACCTTAAAATCGCACCCGTCCGGTGCGCCACCTTTTCTTCAGGGGCATAGGCGGCGGAACGATTTGAGACAAGGGGGGGCACCAGCCCAAGGAGCCAAACCTAGGGTACCCCCAAATCCTGTTTTCTCATCGGATTTAGGCCACTTATTTTTCGTCACAGCCCTGACACGATGATTTTTTATTTTTATTTATTTATTTTTTTACTTAACGAAAATGGCAGTTCGCCCCCATATGTGTGGTTAACTTTAAGCTGATCCTCAAGTACCTATGTGTTTGTCTCTTCCTTATTGTCGTTGATAAATTCCATTTATCCTACATGTATCAAATTCCCAAGAAGCCATCGCAGTACTTATCAGTGGCGAATCCCAGGGGGGAGGTCACATGGGTCATGACTTAGGGCCTGGGGTCACCACATGCCTGCCAGGAGCACCACAGACCTGACAGCCGACAGAGGCACCACAGGCCCGCCAGGGGTACCACAGGCCTAGCAGGGGCACCACGGGCCTGTCAATGGCACCACAGGCCTGTCAGGAGCACCATTGGCCTAGCAAAAGCACTACAGGTCTTCCAGGGGCACCACAGACCTGCCAGGGGCACCAGAGGCCTACCAGGGGCACTATCGGCTTCGCAGGGGAACCACCGGCCTCGCAAGGGCACCATGGGCCTGTCAAGGGCACCACAAGCCTGTCGGCACTTTAGGATTGTCAGGGGCACCACAAACCTGTCAAGGGCGCCTGCGTTCTAACAGAGGCACCACAGGCTCGCCAGGGGCACCACAGACCTGCCAAGGCCCAGGGACACCACAGGCTTAGCAAGGACACCACAGGCCTGTCAGGGGCACCACGGGCCTGTCAGGGCCCATGGGCACCTAAGTCATGTCAGGGCCCACGGTAGGCCTGTCAGGGGGCAGGGTAGGTAGGTACCACAGTCTTTCCAGGGGCACCAGCGGCCTAGCAGGGGCACCAGTCATCACATGCCTAACCAAAAATAAAGAAAAAAACTGAAAATAGGGCACCACCAAAATTAAGTGGCCGAAATCCGTTGAGGTTTTAATTTTGGGTAGGGGCACCACTTCGATTCATGACCCTCCCCTTGGAGTTTTCCCGAATCCGCCCCTGGTACTAATTCATCAAATTTAAGGGGGGGCACCTTGCTATTGGTGCCCCCCTTGCAGAATTCAAGGGGGGCACGGTGCCCCGGTGCCCCCCCCCCGTTCCGCCGCCTATGTTCAGGGGCGCTCTTCTTGGTTGTATCTGTTCTTACCAATAACTAAAGCAGATCGAATGTATAATAAAAAAGGCATACCTCAAACACAGCTTAATTCACATCCGCTCGTGTGCATACTTGTTTTTACCTATACCTTCTCGCATCATAATATATCACTTCAGTGCTTAACCTTCAACGGAATTTTGGGTTTTCTGCATATACCCCGGCCGAGGGGGGGGGGTTACGACCCCTCTCCGTCTTTTTGCCCCTAATTGAGCTAGCGCCTTGCGGATAAAACTGAGCGCGTGCAGTCGTATGAGATGCAGCCAGGGCTGCAGAGTCGGAGTCGGAGTTGGAGTCGGAGTCGGAGTCAGTCGGAGTCGACAGTTGTGACCGGAGTCGGAGTCGGAGTCGGAGTCGATATTGGAGACCCCAGCCGGAGTCGGAGTCGGCGTCACCGAAAATCTGTCGACTCCGCAGCCCTGCCAGGTGTGCGGAGTCGGAGTCGGGAGTTGGAGTCGATCGGAGTCGACATTTCTGCCCGGAGTCGGAGTCGGAGTCGGAGCTGGTTTTTGAAAGCCGGAGTCGGAGTCGGAGTCGGAGTCGCCGTAAATCCATCGCTTCCGCAGCCCTGGATGCAGCAACTGGTACCCGAGTTGAATGTCTCAGGTCCACCGATAAACTCTGAGGTCAGTATAAGTGCTCCAAGTCGCGGGATCGGTTTTTGGTAAACAATTTCACCTTAAGTGGTTGCAGAGCCAAGAGTTTTGCATGCTCAAACGCGTCGAATAGTTTATGCTTTGTTTTTGTTGAGGTCAATTTAAGGTGTTTACCTCAGGTCATGTCAGGGCAGAGCCACTCAGGCCACGAGGCTGACTCAAGGAGGTCATATCGCTTCTTCGATGCGGTAGGTCCTTACAAGTCCACTGGTGGCTTCCCGACTCGCTAGCTCAATTTGATCGGGACTTTTTGGTGAAATCTCCTGTGACCTTAGTGACGTCATAAATGAAGTCGCCTAACTTTAAGAATGGAAAAGTGAATGCTGGGGCTTGCAAAAATTGTATAAAATCGCGAATTCATGCGCTTGAGACAGCTTTAGGTGGCTCCCGGCGCCAAAATACAGTTTTCATATTTCCCAATTGATTAATAATCGTGAGGTTGCGTGACTGACCTGACTTCAGGTGACTCTTAAGAAAAATACGAGATAGCTACATACAAGTTGTGACTTGTGAGGCCTCTGGGAGATAGTACTAGATCATATAAGCTTCATTCCCCGTTGAAAAGTCCCCTGGCACGAAGGGTGCTGCGACGTCGCGACATTTTGGGGCCTTACAGAGGTTCACTTTTGACGCCATTGGTCAACGGCCTGACCTTATCCTTCGCACTTGAAGGAGGGTGTCGAACAGACCTCCTACCCTCAGTTTTTGCAAATAACTCGCGCAAAAAGCGGCTGATTGCGGCGAAACTTTCAGTACCCTCGAGCTATTCAATATTACGCCTACCCTATAATTTGCATGACCCTGACTCAAAAGACCTTTGACTTGTGACCTGTTTTCCGAGACCATGTTTGGCCGGAATCGCGTTTGGGCGTATTTCGAGTAGAACGCGTTTTATTATCTTTTTGTGGCTTTAAGCGATCAAACATGTGAAAGGATGTTGATCGCATGGATTCTAGTGGGTATCAAGGTCACGTGAAGATCAGTCAGGTCACTGACCTTTGATGACCTTTGTTCACTCTTTCGAGTTCTACATGTTTCTAGGGTAGATTTTGGAGTTGATTTCGCATTTAGAAACCGTTTGAACATTTAAGAAGTATGTTTTGGTTCACTCGTAACATGTGACCTGACCTGACCTAACCCGACCTGGCCTAAATGCACGAAAACATCATCTGTGATCAAAACTAACTTGAATTTCGTGATCAGCACCCCGCAAAACCCTATAACAGCTTCACTTTACGAAGCTCTTACAGGTCCCGATTCCCCGACTTTTGAGTTATATTGACCTGTCAACCAATGACCTAGGACCTTAACCCTCGCCGGCACAGGCCATTTTGCGTCCTTCGACGACACAAGGGGGGTTGGTACGACCCCCCCCCCCTCGCGTTTGGCCCCTGATCGAGCTAGAGCTTCGCGGAAAAAACGAGCGTGTTGCCCGTCACGAGAGGAAGCCGATGATACCCAATTTTAAGGTCCTAGGTCATTGGGTGACCTTCCAGGTCAGGTCAATGACCCAAAAACCGGGAAAATCGGGGCCTGTTAGAAAGTCGTAAAGTGTGGCTGCTATGTGGTTTTCCGGGGTGCTGATCACGAATATCGTATTAGTTTTGATCAGAGATGATGTCTTTAAGCATTTAGACCAGGTCGGGTCAGGTCAGGTCAGGTCAACCGGTAGGGGTTGTGACGGGTATTCGTAATACGTGTCAACCGCCTCTGACCGCTTCGTAACATGTTACGAAGGCACCAAAACTACTTCGTAATTGTTCAACGGGTTGCTAAATTCGAGTTCAGCTCCAAAAACTAGCCTAGAAGCATGTAAAACTCGAAAAAGTGAACCGAGGTCACCCGAGGTCACCAAAGGTCAATGACCTGACCTGACCTTCAGCTGACCTTGAAACCCACCCTAATGTATGGGAGCAACATCAAATCACATGTTTGAACGTTTGAAACCACGAAAAGCTTGCAAACGCGCGGCTAATGCGAGCCGACATACGCCGAATCGCGATTCCGGCCAAACATGGTCTCGGAAAAGAGGTCACAGGTCAAAGGTCATTTGGGTCAGGGTCAAAAAATTTTCAGGGTAGGTGTCAAATTGATCAATGCGAAGGTACTGAAAGTTTCGTCGCGATCGGCCGCTTTTTACGCGAGTTATTCGCGAAAAACCTTAGGGGGGTTGCATCAACTCCCCTGTGCCGGCGAGGGTTAAAATTGGGTATCATCGGCCTCCTCTCGTCACGGGCAACACGCTCTTTTTCCGCGAAGCTCTAGCTCGATTAGGGGCTAAACGGCAAAGGGGTCCAACGGACCCTCCTCCCCCTCTTTACGATAGACGCTGGCAAAACACCAATATGGGCGAGGGTGAAAATACAGCTGCTGTCATAAAAATTCAGCTTGAACCAAAGGTCAGGCGTGCCAAATTTCAGCTCTCGCAGAACAAAAATAAACATGTGGAGGCGGCACCCGCCTCCCCCCCCCCTCCTCCTCTCGGCCACTGCCAGCGAGGTTGCGTATCATACATGTTACAAAGCATCATATCAAGATGACACACCCCAGCAGCCTGAACAAAAACTTATTACCCACGCTAGTCTATCGGCACCATAGCACATGGTCGAGACTGTCGTCAGCCACGGACGCGCACTCGACCAACCCTCCGAGCCCGTTGACTGCGGATGACCTTGACATGTCTAGCCTGATCGGCGGCCGGCCGCTGTCGTGCGGTCGTTACACGCGGAGGGGAGAGAGACACAAAGTTCTACGTTATAGCTGACCTCTGACCTTTCCCTGCGCCCTGGTCACCGACCCCGCTCCATGTCGCTGGGCGGTGGCATGGCGGTGGAAACCGGTTCTAGCCTCTACACATGCCACCATTCTAACCCTCCCCTCCCCACGCTACTACGCGGCGTGGAGTACGCTCGTGCGTAACTGGGCGGAGCAAGGGGCCACGCGATACAGGGGCGGAACTTGTTGCCCTCCCGCTCGCCGAGCGACCAACGACTAATACCCTGGAGAACCGTACCTATTTAACAGCGAGGTAGGTACAGTCAGGCAAATTCAAAGTTAGCAATCAAGATAGCGTCTGTAGTTTAAAGTTTGGAATCACCAACTTAAACAAATCCCACACTCTGCTCTATACAAAAGAGCTGGGGAAGGTATGTGACTAAATTTAAGATACCCTTTCCTACCGTCAGCAGTCAAAGCGGTGTCACGAGTTGAGATCTGTGACAGTACGTTGAAGAGAAACTGTGCTGCTCGCATGCGAGCGCGTAAGTGCCGTACATAGGTGTCAGCCAGAAAGACGAAGAGCTGAATGCTGACTCCGATTTATCTCACCTACATCATTCCAATAAAAAGCCTTACCCGCGCACCGACAGGGGGCGGTTGACCGCCCCCCCCCCCCCCTGAGCTTTTTCACGAAATTTGGTCTGAATATTCCCTCATTAATATCTAATACATGATGCGCAAGTTTGAACCTCCTACCTTTCAAGGTCAAGTCACCAGGTCACTTCGAATGACCCAATCTCAAATCACTTTTTGCAACTTTGTCACCGTGTCAGAGCTAAAATAGATGACGGAGGCCTTTGAAAGTCGCAGGATGTAACGAAGTAATTAGTAACTACAAGTTGTATATCTCGGAAGTTTGATATCGATGACCTAAGGTCAGGTCAATTTTTTTACCTTCCCAAGTCAATGGAGGAAAATTAACCACCTGTTTTTCCACTAAACGCGTCGGAATGGCCCAATATACCACGAATGAACTTACATTACATTGTATATAGATCAACCTTGATTACCTTGAGGCCTTTTTTACTCTTCGGCAACTGTAACGTCATATGACGTCACCAAGGGTCACCAAAGGTGCTTATACCTCCTCACAGGAACAAGATGCAGCCGCGTAGATGGTCTCATCGTGTTCAGCTCGTGAAGGCGCATCGAATGATATACGTGTTGACATTGAGGTCACGTGACCTTAGGTCAACCTTTGACCTTGACCTTTCGAGGTCAACACATAGATATATGCTGCGATGCGGATTGACGAGAGAATCACGATGGTGCCATTAGTTTGTTCCTAGCTTACTTACTTCGAAAGTTATTTGAGAAAAACTCTCCTCATATTTAGCGCCGCCATTGTGACTTTTTTACCCCTGTGACGTCATCTTTGACCTGACCTGAAAGTGACTTCAGTAAAAATTGTAGACCTTGTCCGTGCATACCCCATGCCGTTTATCACATGTCTCTATCTTGCTTCGTTCTCGAGATCTCAGGGGGGGGGCGGTCAACCACCCCCCCCCCCGTCGGTTCTATGTTGGGTCGGTTTGCGGGTTAAGACTTATTTAGCTTTTGTTGCTTATTTTGGTAGATTGGGTAATGATATCCATGCTTTTAAATACATTTATTTGTACTTATTGGTTTGTTATTTACATCAATATTCAACCTATTAATCTGATTAAATACACCCCACACCTGTCTTATTGTATCAGCGCACCGCTGACTGAGTGACGGGTAGGTAAGTGCCGTTATATAAACGTTTGCGCAGGGTCCTCGGATGACGTCCCTGTTCCGAGAACTCAGAGAATGGACGACAATGATATGAACTGGCAGTCACAAGGACTCCCACGCACGCCGTCAGGTTCTGGTCAATTCACAACCTCGGCTTGTATGGATGCTCCGACACACTACTGAGTGAAGGGGAGACGCTTCATATAGCCTCCGAGTTTATAAAGTTAGGCGTGGGCGAGTGAACGAGTGAAATACACAGGTTACCGTGACCGGTGATTGAGGGAGTGAGTGAGTCAATCACTGTAAAAAAAATTCACTAGCTAATTTTGAAATTAGGCATTTTTTACGAGTGCCTCCCTTGCACCTCGTTACAACATATATGGACATTAGTAGTCAGAGCCATGCACGTTAACAATGCCCTTTGTGGAACAAATGCCTACGAGCGAGAGCATGTTCAGGAACCTAATTTTGCGCAATGTTAATGAACTACGCACAGCCTCACAGTGTTACCCGGCGTTGGCTTGTTCTCGGCCAGTTTTTGGCGTGTCCCTCAATTAGGTAATTTTGCTATTAGCTCAGCTGACGAGGCCCCGGCTGGCACCTACTAAACGGATAACCTTGCGTGCAACCCCGCTTGTTGTCACGAACGCCTGCAGCTGGTAAACGTGCTGGTAAGCTTGCGTGGTAAGCGGCTTCGGATGGCTATGAGGATGTGCCTCATAGCTATCCTCGTCGCATGTTACAACCTAGGAGTCTGTGGCTGCTTTCAGAAGGAGTCCCCCCCCCCCGCATCCGGGAGCCGGCGTCCATTTTGTGTTGCGTCGCCATTGCTGTGTGTGTCTGCCCAACTGCTCTTTGGCTTGATTGAAGGTGAGGCATCTTGTATCATTTGCTGTGTGCTCAACAAAAAGGTTGTCCATTTGTAAACAAAAGTTATTATGTTGTTCAGCTTCTTAGAAGATGTATGTATCGCATAATGTTGCCCGTCGTTGGCAGAAGTGCGCCGGTATCGTCTATCCAAGTCAGAATAGCTATACGTTTGGGACTTACGCTAGCTTGTGGCAGGAATATATCACTTTATTCAACTTTAATTTAATCATTTTCCAGATTGGTATGCCTTATGATAATAATAATGTTAATATTGTTTTTTTTTCACCTATTACAGACTTCTCTGGTAAAGAATGGGGCCATGTACATATGTCCTGGCCTACCTTCACCCCGCGACTGCCGCCGGTGCAGAGCTAATGGAAAATCACAAATGTTTGATTGTGGTTATTTAAGAAACCTGATTGCAAATTATTCAGTTAGTTGTTGTTGTTGTTGTTGTTGTTGCTGTTAAAGTTATAGTTATTGTCCTGGCGTTGTTATTGTTCTCGTTCTCGTTCTCGTGTCCGAATAAATATGCTGCAGCGCTACTCAGTCTATTTACTTGCGGGTGGCGGTCGAGAGTCGGGGGCACTGGGTTGACGGAATTCCGTCGACGGAATTCCGTCGACCAGTGCCCCCGACCCCGAGGGCCAGTAGTGGTACTAGTTAACTAGTGCCACTACTGGCCTTGAGCTAGTACCACTACTAGCCTTGGGGGCTAGTACAATTACTGGGTATGGATTAGTAGGCAGTGGCTAGTTACCTTACCAGGCAGGGGCTATTATGACACCTAGTAGACGCACTACCCACGCTATTTACGTGCGTGTTGTCAAACTAGGTGGAGCACGGTGGTCGTATGCATACGAGGCACAGCCTTGTCGAACAAGCTTGTTACTCGGCAACTAGCCTAAAATTAGCCAAATTTACACGCTCCTGCAATGTTATTTTTGCGCTGAGAATTCCTCTACGAGGGGCTTGTAAGTTTTTTTTACAGTGATGGGTGAAAGAAAATGAGATGGAGCAAGATGGGGATAGAGAGGTAATAAGCATCGCAAGGGCCTATTCGGCCCAATAAAATGAGGATCATAATACCAGAGGAAACAATTTAAGGTCATTGATGAAACTTTAGGCTCACAAACCTACAGCTCACATCACTTGTAGGTATTTCAGTCATAGGTATATGTATTCCAAAGAAATACAAGGCGCACGGCATTGTGCAAAAGTGGTTGCAACTGAAAGCAATCACCCTGAGAGAGCAGATGACGTGCCTGAAATCTAATGACAATACCAAAGTTGTTGTTTGACCTCAAAACATTTCCTTCAGACTCACAAAGACCGGTAATTTAATGCTCCTGCATTACACCGGTGTGCGTCATAAATTCACAGCGCCGCCGGGCGGAGCTGCTCGTGTCTGTGTCACTGACAGGCCGAGCCACTCTGGGCCGGCCCTGCACCGTCCGCTGACACCGCGTCGGTCCGCCGAAAGGTCAGCGCCGCGACACCTGACAGCGCGTCACCCGAACTCGGCCAGTATACTCTGATTCAGCCGGACTCACCGGCTCAGTCAGGCGCGACCGCAGGACTGGTTCACTGGGGTTCAGACGTCCAGTGATGGTGCGAGCTCCGGGTGTGGTTATTCTGCTCTGCTCTCTCATCACCACCTGTCTGGGACAGGTGCTGTGGCTCGGAGGCGGGTAAGTGTCGAGCTATGGTACTCTGGGACAGGTGCTGTGGTTTGGAGGCGGGTTAGTCCAAAGTTGCTGAAGCATTAGCCGAGTATGACTTTCATCAAAGGACGTTTTGCAGTACGGTAAGCCAGAAAGGGGTGAATAAAGTGAAGCTCTTCAGGTCCAGAGATCACCGGTGGATCAAAATTGAATACGTTGAATGAACATTTGTGCATAGAATGCTGATATGACTATGATAACTGAGTGTTGAGTGTTTGGTTTTGCCTCCTTCCAGGGGAGTCGGTGGCAGCCGTGATGCAGAGATGCTGCCTCCAGGTGAGGAGCTCGTTTGTGCTCGGCTGACTGTGCGCGGTGTGGGAGTGTAAACAGGTATAGGTAGGTATGTGTATTCATGCATGCTTGCATGTGTCGTATTGCACGCGTACAAACATGCGTACTAACATAAGCTGACGAATGTTTTGTATAAATGCGATTTGATACGCGAATCATAGATCATACTTCTTAGACATGTCCTTTCCTAAATTTGCCACCATCAGGTCCCCAGGGGCCGTATTCACGTCGATCATTTTCATAAGAATTTTCTTAAGTTTGACCTACTTCTTAAGTAAATTTTTTTATTCACGTGAACTCCGTCGATAAAAACTTAAGAAGTGTCGACTTGAATACCAAATTATACTTACGAAAGAAAATCGACTTACGAAGTCGACGTGAATACGGCCCCAGGTCACCAGCTTAACGATTCTGTATATAGTTTTTTATTCTTTAAAGAATGCATCAGTAGAAGACCAAAATAGCCAAATGGTTTCGATTGTCCCATACAGTACCTTACCTCGGCACCTATTATTTTTAGAAAATGGATCGACACCAGCGAAGGATATCTTACCTAATACATGCCCGAAACATTTCCGCTATCTTGTAGAACCCAGTCCTGTTGGCCGCTACCTACCTAATCCACTGCTCAGTGCTCGTCCAATCACGTGAAACCAGGCGATGTGTTGTACTGTGATACGAGAGTGGGCTGGCTGGGGTTCCTGGCCTAATCCCACTAAAAGGGCGACATTGGGGAGGCGGCGGGCACCATGCAGGGAGATGCAGCTTCACGCTGCCCAACCGCACAGATAACAACCCGACCGCCGACAGCTAACTACCCTGCATTTCTCAGGGGGGGGGGATTTCGCTTGATTTGATTTTCGATCGTCCCTTATCAATTTGTCTTAGTATATTATGCATGAGCAAGTCTGGGTGCTTAAGTGGCAATGAAATGCATTTCAGAACAAAAGCACAACATTCCGCAAAGTACGGCATAGCTGAGTTATATTTATATCTAACTCTGAAAAGATACTGGCGAAAAAAAAAACTCAGAAGTGTCTTACCTATCGATGTCCCCTCGAGCTAAGATAATCTTTACCGCTACATATCGCTACGTCATTGTCGTTACATGAACGGCCTCGATACACGACTCTGTCTCTGTGCCCGGGCGGACCCAGGTCACCAGCGCGGCGCCGGCTGCGGAGCGCAGTAATCCGACCCGGGCCGGCTCGGCCACCGCCGCCGGCGAGACAGCCCCGAGCGCTGCGCACCAATCGGACCGACCCGGTCACCGGACGCCCGACCGCCCCAGGGAATCAGACCGCTCCGATTTCACGCAAAAAGCCAGTCCATCGAACCGGGAGGAGGGATACTCGCAATCAAACCCATCTCTTATCCGGTTCGGGTCCCTCTCCACTGCCGCAGGCATGTTGAATGATGTTGGACGTTGATGTTCGGTTTGGATTTTTACTGTTCGCGGTAGATGTAGGTATGTGATCCGCGGGACCTTACACACGGAATATGGATAGTGAGGGCTCCAAACATGTCATACCACGTCAATTCACAATGCTACCTTTAATTTCCAGGTTTTCCGAGGCAGGGAGGTGGACCCGGGGGCTCGTACCGTCCCAAAAGAGACTACGGTAGCAGCCCGCCGCCGCCGGCACCCAGGAGGACGCCTCGGCCCTCCCCTGCGGCGGCGGAGGGCAGCCAGACCGGCCGGGGGAGAGCCGCTGGGGACAGCCGTCCTGCCTTCTTCGGGGACGCCGAGGGAAGTGGAAGACCAGCTGCAGGGAGAGGTGGAGATGTTCCTGTCACAGGCGGCCCAGAGAGACGTAATACTGTTGTGATCAGACAAAATAGAGGCAGTGTTCCTGTTCATACCGCTGCAAAAAGGATTCCAGTCGTCGTCCAGGGAAGTGGCGGAAGGGTTCCAGTTACAGGCCGTAGAAGAGTTCCTGCGTTCGTTATAAGGAATGGAAGACGTATTCCGGTTATTGTTCGGAGAACAGAAGGAAAGATTCCAGTTGTCATACAGAGCGGTAAGAGTCCCAATGATTACCCAATCCAAAGTGCCCTGACATTGGACAGGAATACGACCGGTTCAAGGTAAGTGCGCTGGCCGCTGCGAGTGCTTCATCAATATGATAGTTCAAATGAGATGTAGATGAAAAGATATTTAACTACCTACTTATTTAACTACCACTTACTTGTATGTACGATGGCCCTCACGGTCCCTGCAACGCGCCGAGCTTTTTGCTCCGAAATGCGCTCCAGTGCATGACCATGTGACCAACTTATTTCAGCTAATCTATTGACGAAATAATTGATGTATGCTGCGTAAAGCCTCAACTGGCTATCGATGATTGCTGTTCTTGTGTGCCCGTTTTCAGCACTCACTATGCGGCCGTATCTGTAATTTGCATTGTGCCCTAAATCCTTTGTTCCTAAATATTTAAATGTTAAACATATTTATGCATCCCCTGAATTGAAAGATAAGTATGTGATAAAATATGTTCTGCATCCATGACTTATGGATTGCAACAGACACCATAGTTTGCGTCATCGTTATTAACTGCGTCCCTCTCAGTCTCAGGTTTCAAACGTTGGGGGAATGTTATGATAGACTAGTTCTATGTAACATCATACAAAAACTGAACACACGATACTGATTACGGATTCATATTGTGCCCATTCCCATAGACCGTCATTTGCGCATACGGGCAGCTCTACGGTGTTATGATGAAACTAATTCAGTCTGGCGTCATCGCCATATTCCTGTCATTCCTATGCTGCTGCCGTATGACGTATGAGCCCAGTAATATAGCCAGCTGGTTATATGGCTAGATTACAGGTAACAGGTTGATTGTAATGTGAATATTTTGTAGCCACGCATTTGTTTGGAATTGAAATTGTATTTTTTTAATGATTGGATCACTTCATGTGAGTTTCGTCGATGATATGGACGAAATGGGTGTTTTTCCCGTTGAAAGTAAGCTGCATGGAAGTGGCACAAAAAGAATGCATAGTTTTACTCCGCCAGTGCCATCTGCCAGTTACTGTCCAACTGCGAAGTTAATCCTGGAGGCAATTAGCGTATCGTTTATGACCTACAGGAGCTCCGGAGCCCGACGGAGGTGTCGATGACTCTCACAATTGCCGAGAGGGGGACGGAGAAGACAGGGCGGCTCGCCGGCCCGGGACCACCGGCAGTGGCGCCGTCGACCGAGGGCCAGTCACAGGTCAGAGCGGCAGTGGATCCTCCGGTAGGAGAAGGGTCAGCACCAAACCGCCGGTGCGGAAGAGGAAGGTCGGTGAACCCACAGTGGCCAGACGGAGAGCTGCTGATAGGGACGCTGCTGCCAAGCCCACTAACCGTGCGGCTGGAGCTCGAACGCGAACTGTGGTGGTCAGACGCGTGCAGCGGCGCCGACCCGTGGTGGTGAGGAGGCGGTTCATACAGATCCCCTTCTACGTGGGTCGCCGCCGGAGGTCCCGGGGGACCCCAGCGTCTGGTGACGGCGGTAAAGGCTCGTCCCCGTCCAGCTCCACGCCGGCGGCGGGTCGGGCCGCTCCGACTCCGGCCGGTCCCAGGGTGTACCCGGTGGTGGTGCGCGCCGTCCCAGGAGGGGTGGTGCGCCGCGAGGGCTACTTTCCGTCAGTGAGCGCCAGCCGAGGGCGCGGCGGCAGCTCCCGCGGCAGCCCAGGGTCCGGTGTGGACGACGGATTGGTGGAGAGGAAAGAGGCGGTGGTCAGCTCAGGAGGCGGCCGTTCCACGGCCGGCGGGCCTGCCGGCAAAAGGTGAGGGCTGGGGAGTCGCCCAGTATCACTTGCTGCTTGCAATGCAATTTAATTTTAACGATAGTTATACAGTGTGCGAAAGTGGTTACAAAACTATGTTTTAGACTCTTACTAGCCGTGTATTTTGCAACAAAAAGCCGACGCCATTAAAGGGACTATCCCACCTTCTAAAATGTTGTTAAAACCAGTTAAATTGTGCCCGACTTTATAGATTGGATGACCAGGAACACGGTTCTGGCATTTATTTTTCATTTAACATCTTAGGCTTCCCATATTCCAAACACAAACTTTCAAATATGTGACGTCACAGCCCAAAATTACCTCCTTCCCCAGGCCACATTACTGTCATAAAGCTGATTCTTTTTACTCTGTAGGCACCACAACAAAGTTCAGACCAAGTTTTAAGCGATTTTTCAACGAACAAACCCATTTAAATCAGAATGACTAAACGAGGTGACGTCACACTAACGGTCGCTCCATGTTGAAGATAGGGCCTTGTACAAGGCCCATTTTCAAATGAAGGGAACGAATTTCTTCAACACCAATAGGCCGCGGGGGTTGCAACCTAGATAGATAGTGGTTTCTGAACCTCGCCGCAAACTTGGCTATCTCAACTCGAACCCCATGTTAAAGGTGGGATAGTCCCTTTAAGCTAGAAATGTCTAAAAAGAAACAGTTTTTTACAAGGATCATTGACCACACACGTAATAAAGTGTCGAGGTAAAAGGGTTCATTATAATGAACCCTTTTATTATTCATAATTATGAACAACACAGCATTATGAGATAAGTACCGTAAAATTAATGCAATGCAGTTTAAAATTCGCGGAGCAGTGGAACTTAATTACGTGTAGACCGTAGACAAGGTGATAGGACTCACTGTTTTGTTGAGACGTGAAAAAAAAATGAAGACAAAACGAATAAATTTTTATTGGTGCCATCTTCTTTTAATTAATTGTTTTGAATGACCTAACAAATTAAAGCTTTTTCATTCATGTATATTTTATACACACAAAAAATAGGTAAAATAAAAATGAATGTAAAAAATTTATTTTTGTTAGGTCATTCAAAACAATTAATTGATTTAAATGCCGTATATTCAGCAAGCACTTAGCAATGAAAAAAACATTTGCTTTCACTACATCACCTTCATCAAAGTTCAAAGCCTTTATCTAATGGTTTTGAAATGTTGTTCCTTTAAATCATTGTCAGAACGTCCTGTGCAGACCAGCCTAGCCGGCCGTCCCGGTCCGTACAAAACTTTGGTCGGCGGCACCACAAATAATGAAATATGTTACTTTGATAGCAAGTAATGGCTTACATTTGTAGGTCCTGATTGATGTCGTCGTTCTGGGTAGTTCGTAGCTCTGATGTCTCTGTTATACTGAGCCGCTGCCAGTAATCATTGCCACCTCATTTCCAACTCCACAACTTTCCGCAAACTCGTCGAAAGTTGAACTCGCAAATCCATCGCGGTTAAATGTGTGAATGCATCATTAGTCGCAAAGGCGTAAGATCGGTCTCGTCATTGAGCAAACATAGCGGTGTGTCTTCAGGATAGGTACTTAAGGTACATACACTGTATATACAGTGTACAAGTGTCAGGCGCGGATACAAGGGGGGGCCATGGGGGCCATGGCCCCCCCCCCTTGGCCGATTTTCTTTCAAAAATAAAATAAAAAGTTAAAAAGTTAAAAAGCTGAAAAGGGGGCCTCCTGAAAATAAAGTGGCCGAAATCCGATGAGTTTTTTTTTAACCTACCCACTTCCAAGCCTGCACAGATGTTGAGATGTTGCCTGAACAGCTAGATAAGCTCAATAAACGCAGTTTTTTTTGGGGGGGCCCAACAAGTGGGCCCCCCCATGGGGGCCTGGGGATGGGGCCTCCAACAGGTGGGATTATGGGGGGGGGAGCCTCCTGGTTTCTAATGGCCCCTCCCTTGGAGATTTTCTGGATCCGCCCCTGACAAGTGTACAGTGCGCAGCCCCTTGTTTTGTCCATCGCATATCGCTATTATCCTTGTCATAGATAACAGTAGAACAGTAGTAGTTCTACTGTTATCTGTCCTTGCCCATATCACAATCATAGCTTATGTCTACATAGGCGCGGGAGCCGGGGGGGGGGGCAGTGGGGGCAGCTTGCCCCCTCAACTCTGGGGCCGTTGGGGCGATGCCCCCACAGCTTTGAGACGGAATACCACACTTTTTGCAAATGTTTTCTTTTTTTGAAAAAGCCAAGGGATGAAAAATAAGTGGCCTAAAACCGGTGAGAAAACTAAATTTGAAATTACCCTAGGTTGATCTCTATTATGGTGTGCCCCCCCCCCCCCCAGTCTGAACGTAGTTCCCGCGCCCCTGTATGTCTAAATCAGCATAGACGGACAGATTGCAAAAAAAATGCTTCTCAAGAACAATATCAGAGCAGTAGGCCTACGTGCACTGGTGTGCACTTTGATCAGTTGCATAACATATTGACGTCATGTTCATTTTGACAAGAGGGTTATTATCAAGCTTCCACTCGGTAGCTGGTTCATATTCCGACCCAAATCCAGACAGGCTGAGTGTTGTAATATGGCACTGTTTCGTATCTAGCCCTGGACCACCCCGTCCCGTCTGCAGGGGCAGCGGCGGCCTCTCGGGCCCGCGGGGCGTCTACCGCGGCAGCTACCCGCAGTACCTAGCCGGGGTCGGCGGTACAGCGAAGGGTGACCGGTCACACGACGGCGGCACCTCCGGTTCAGGAGATACCGGTAAACGGTGAGACTGGTAGTGTGAGCAGCGGAACCGGCGGCGAAGGGGGGGGGGAGCAGATGAGTGGAGAGGGTGATGGTAAACATTAAACACAGTTGTGGGGAAGGAGCCAGAACGGAGATGTGTATACTAATTACTATACAGAGAGCGGTAGGCGCTAGATTTGTCAATCGGATACCAGCTTTTTGGTATACCGATACCAAACCGATACCAACTTGGTATTTGGTATTTCAATCGTATATTTTATATTACAGTTTGGTATTTTGTTGGTATCATAAGCCCTCACTAATGTATAAGAGGCTAAGAAATCGATAAAAAGTTGGTATTTCCCTCTGTTTCCCAGTTGGTTTGGTTTCGGTATTTTCCCGTGGTTTTGGTTGGTATTTGGTTTGGTATCGGTATTCCGATTTTCCGTAATTGACATCACTAGTAGGCACACTAGGTAGAGAGATGGAGAGGGAGGCGGTAGGCGAAGAGAGTGGAAAAGAGGGCGGTAGACACCAGACAGAGAGGCCAGGGACAGAGCCCAATATCACTCCCGTTTTCTGCAATAATGCTCTGAACTACCAGACGTATCTACCCGAAACGTTTACTACATAGTTTCGGCTGGCTGCATCCTAATATAGCATCTTGTGTAGAAAGGAAAATTTGTAGCTTCCCGGGTCGCTTGAAAATGATATCTGAGCAACGTCATGCTCGGTCGACTTTGACGCAAAACAAGTTTCCACGATAATCGCTGTCGCGAGCGCTGTATCTATTTTAGCCAGGGGGAGGCACTCGCCTTGGCCGTATATGGGCCAGAATGTCTAACGATTTCCGCCCAGTGGCTCTCCGTCTTGGCGCCCCTATATGTGAGCCTCATGCCTGTCGCCTATGCAGCCGCCCGGTTGACAGGTTGGGTCATCACGCCTTATCCTGCAGCAAAAGTGCTGGTCGATTCCCCCGTCATGCCGAGCTGAACGATTTGGTGAAGCGCAGCCTCGCTGCATCTGGCATCCCGTCCGTCCTCGAGCCTACTGGCCTTGACAGAGGTGACGGCAAGCGTCCTGACGGGCTTACCACATTCCCTTTTAAAGGCGGAAAATGCCTGATCTGGGACGCGACATGCACGGATACTTTTGCTGAAAGCAGCCTGACAAAATCGGCAATAAAACCAGGATCAGCGGCCCGGGCCGCAGAGGATCGAAAGGTGCAGCGGTACGCCTCCTTATCATCCCAGTACATTTTCGTTCCATTGGCGGTCGAAACATCAGGCGTTGTTGGCCCCAGTGCCATCAACCTAGTGCAGGAACTCGGCCGTAGGATCACAACAGTAACCGGCGAGAGGCGCGAGACGGCCTGGTTATGGCAAAAAATTTCTATTGCCGTCATCCGCGGAAACGCGGTAGCAATAAGAGGCTCTGCTGATCATTCCTCCTCCATGAGCCCCGCCAACCAAACCTCACCACCACGTGCAGCTCCACATCATACACCGAAACAACAGACTTATCATGACACCCGTAACACTCAGGCCCACTTCTCTCACACCCTCCCTCAGCCACGATCACCAGCTCAATCCAACCCAACAGCACCACCATCCCCAGCGCTTGAAACCCACGACTACGACACACCATCAGCATCCCACTCTTTTGCCGGACACCAAGACATACCATCATCACCCTCAAAATCCATCAGCTCAATCTCTACTCGCCTTATAATGTATAGAAAGATATATGAGGAAATGAGGGCAAGTTTTGTGCTACAAGATGTCGATCTGAGCCGCGACCCCCTGGCGGACCCAGACCTGGCTCCATACCTCATGCGCGGTGTTACTCAGTGTCCTGACTTATCGTGTCTAGCTCAGCCTTAGCTGTAGTTATCTGTGCATATCTAACTTACTATTCCAACAGAATCCGTCTGTGAGTCTGTGAGTCTGTGTGTCCGCACATCGTGTAGTGGGTTCAATTAACCTCGCCTACAAGGCAGACGGTATGTCGTAGGAAGTTGAAAGTTGCACACCTTATAGGTGACAGAGCGGGTCAGCGCCTTTTCTAGGTTTCGGCTCGCTGGGGTGCACGGTTCGCGCGTGGGGCGCGCTGGAAGAACGCCAATGAAATTTTGATCGGTTCGTAGATCTTCATTGAGAGCCGGGGTCGACAAACTTTGTGGACTAAATGCATGCCGATCGGTGGCGGGTGCCTCGCATTGGCGGATGGGCAAGTTTTTAATTTGAATGAAAAGTGGCGAGATAATGTATAGATTATAAAAATGCACCGTGAAAGGTGACCAAGTATAAAAATGCACCGTGTTTGCCGCAATGCGTCACATTGGTGACAAGGCGTCATTTTTGCCGCAAATCGCACAGTTTTGTCAAATATGGTCCGATAAGGGTACAATTTGTTGCCAGGATACATGCTCAGCCAACAGGTTCAGATGCGCCGCGTTTGTCGCAATGCGCCACATATGCCACAAAGCGCCATTTCCGACAAATACGATTAAGCGTAATGGAATGGCACGAATAGGGGCAGGGCTGGGAACACTTTAAGTCTGATATTTAAGTACTGATTGGATCCAATTATTCTGTGACCTGACATGACCCGGCGGTGTTGGTAGGGGGGTAGGGGTAGGGGTAGGGGTAGGGGTAGGGGTAGTGGTAGGGGTAGGGGTAGGGGTAGTAGTAGGGGTAGTAGTAGGGGTAGTGGTAGGGGTAGTGGTAGTGGTAGTGGTAGATGTAGTGGTAGGGGTAGGGGTAGGGGTAGTAGTAGGGGTAGTGGTAGGGGTAGTGGTAGGGGTAGTGGTAGAGGTAGGAGTAGTGGTAGGGGTAGGGGTAGGGGTAGTGGTGGAGGCAAAAGTAGAACAGTGGCCAGGGCTGATCCGATCGGACGAGAGGCGACCTATGTGACCTGGCCTGACCTAAAGTGACCGGGGCTGACCCCTTTGGCCCATCTTGACCCCGTATCAGCGAAATTTCATCCAACAAAGCCCCCAGAACAGCTCTTTTTTCTCTTCACATTTCCGTCCATATCTACATATGCTTCTAGCCAACATATCGATTTGAAACGAACACCATTCGAAAGCAAATTGGCTGGTGCCGCAATTTTCTCCTACCACGCAGCAAAGCAAGTGGCGCAGCCGCTTGTCTATATTACTATTTGAGGAGGGTGCGTCTGTCCGTTACCGAGGTCCCGACTTGGTGGTGCTTTGCGTGGACTACAGGCCAGACCGTTGCACCTATCCCGGTGAAATTTGCACAACTTATAGATCAAGGATGCGCGACGTGCCTTTGAGGGGTCTCAGCTTGATCGGATTGATAGGGAGCGCGTGGTGCGTGCTCAAAAAGTGCAAATTCGCGTCATAGACTTTACATGTATAAATCGGCGTGCGAAATCGGGCGAAAACGGCTAATTTTGGCCGACACGGGTCCAGTTCCCGTGCAATATCTTGGTGACCAGGGGTCCGACCGGCACGGGGAAAACAGCATCGTGTAGATAATTGAATGAGCAATGGAATCGTGTGCGATACAGAGGATAGCACGCGCCACGTGCACCGGGGAGGGCACTTTTGTTGAAAAATTGCGGTTTTTGGCGGATTTTGGAATTGATTTTATTTTTAGGTGACCGTTAAACAGGGCGAGTTGGAACAACGTCTGTTGGCAAGAGAAATGTACCGCCTATCATATAAAAATTGTGAAAAGCTGATTGATCCAAATCAAGGTGGTACAAATCACGGGAGAAAATGGTGTTTGTCAATTTTGTGTCACTTTGTTCATCAAAATGGCTTTGCTCCATGATCTGATGTATCTGGCAATCAAAAATGGCACCGTTGGAAAGAGCATTCAATTCTGACCAAGGTTAAGTCTTCATTTTTGCATGATGAGCAACAGTATTCTAAAAAACGTAAATTTTCCAAACCATTGCATCGTCATTTTTAGCGAAATTCATCGATGGCCCTCAAAAGACTTCACGCCAGTTTTCGAATCATTCTAAAGTAGAACGCATGATAATACGACACGGGCACCTCGATGCGATGTATCTTTTTGTTTTCTTACAAAATGCTTGGCCGTCAAAAAGCAATCGAACGAAATGGATATCTACCAACCAAACCGACACAGACCAACCCAATACCCACGGGTCAAAAAATCCCCCCTTCGCGTTGCGGAGCACGCGGGTAACCCTAGTTTGTATACCTATTTGAGGTGCATGTTTGTACTGTTTTCTTTGTTTGAATACAATATTGTGGTAGTTTCCGCCATGTTGTGTATACCAAAGTCTTGAAAAGTTGATCACTGCAATCAAACTGCAAGCATGAATCAGCAGCACTTTTGAGTAGTGTACCTCTCACTAAACTGCACCTCTGCTACCGTACAGTGGGTCTATTTAAGATCTCCAGAGCCACCACGTGGCGCTACGGTCGGGGTAGGGCGAGTCCAAATCCCGAGGGAAGTGAGGTCACCGGTCATTGTGGGGGAAGGAGGGAGGGGGAGTGACGCGGTATCACGGCGCATGGGGCGTGCGTAGCGCCGGGAGTGGGCCGCCCAGGGCCGCCCGCCACTGCGCCGAGGCTGAGGGGAGGGGATGATGGTTGCGGGTGCGTTCACTCCGGTATGGTGGTATCCTGTTCATGTGGAACCGGCAAGAACGCGACTGAAGGGAATCATCATCTCAAACAAACGGGCAAGCCAGAGGCAGCGTCAGTTCCAGCCAAAATGTTGAACAATGATAATTGAAATCTAGGACGTATTCATAGCATGCAACTTTTCAGTCGATAGTTGCACAGAGGCGGGTCCAGCTCACAGTTTTTTTTTTTTGGGGGGGGGGGCAAACCATAAAAATTTATCGATTCTTTCCATGCCTCGTCCATAGGCGTCATGCTAAAATTATGCCGTGGGGGGGGGGGGCAAATGCCCATTTTGCCCCCCCCCCTGGATCCGCCACTGTAGTTGCATAATGCTTTTCATGATGCATGAGGCTTTTCTAAACTGTTATTTGAGTTATATATTTTTCATTTGGCACGTTCAGTTTTGGTGGGTTTTATCGGGTCGAAAAGAATCAGAAAAGAAAAAAAAAGAGTTGAAATGGCTCCAGACAAATGACCAAAAATATTTTCCTAAAAAATGAAACTTAGCTAAACGTTTATAAGCGATAATTTTGACTTTTGGGGAGGATATTGGGGAAAGATATCGGGGAAAGATGTCATCGTGCTTAGCTGTGTTGCAGTAGAGGGAAAGGTTTTTGTTGTGTCTATGATAAAACCAGACCCGGGAGTGGGGATGGAACTCACGACATCGCGTTCAGCTCACAGGCTACCCAACCTCAACGCTACGAGCACCTATCGCCCTGCGCAGCTTGCTCAGTGTTTCGGCTAAAGTTCGGTCAAAGTGTCTGACGTCTGTCAATGTCACGAGGCGAAACCCCAAGGTAAATGTCCGTCCCGGTATAGCTCGGTCGGTAGAGCGTTGGACTCCATGTGCCATGTGGTGAAGGCGCACGTCCCGGTTGCAAAAGTCCGGGTTCGAAACACAACGTGTGCTTGACGTTTTTTAGCCTCCTGACGGGTATGGTTGTGGTTGGTGGCAGGCCGCTGCCAGGCGAAGTCAGTGAGGGGACCGGCCGTGCGCGGCTATGTGCGCACGTTAAAATTTGGACTCTAAACCATAGACCCTTTTGCCCTAGACTAAACCTCAAAACCATAGTCTGCAATAGACCAGGAATTGCTTGATCGGAGGGTAGATGGCAGGGTCAACGCTTAATTAGCTCAGCTTAGCGGGGACTCTGTCCTTGTGATTCCTTCCATTCAAAAGGTTCGGGCCAAATTTATATTAAAAAAGGGGGAGCCGAACCAGGTTGGGCCGAGTTGAACCAGGCTGGACCGGGGTCATACATGCAATCATGGTCAGACAAAACAGACGTTAATTTCGGGTCAATTATTTTTATTAACTGATCTTATTGTTTTTTAGCTTACACGTATAATAACTTTCAGCTTTTTTAACTCGAGACTTCATGCACAGAAATGTGGCGTTCGTCCACTTTTCCTCATCGTCTCTTAGCGACTTGATTTCATGTGGCGGCGGAACGGGGGGGGGGGCATCGGGGGGCACCGTGCCCCCGTTTGATTTTGGCATTTTAACATTAGCCCTATGGGCATTGCATGGAAAGAATGGGACCAAAAGTCGGCAGTGCCCCCACTTCATATGGGACCCTCCCGGCTCCCACCTTCAAAAAAGTTAATGAATTGGCATGAAAGTGATGTCGCTCGGTTCAGAAAGAGCAAAAACGAATATCTACCAAATTTCATCGAAAAATATTCACCGGTTTTCAAGATATTAGACTTTTAGTTTTTACTTTTGTTTACTTTTTGGGATCTCCGCTGTTCCTAGCGACTTTACTTGAAAATGCGGCATTTGTTGCGCGCAAAGCAGCATATACCACCACGTGCTACAAAACGTTTTAGTCAAACATTTAAAAATCATTAGATATCTGCGCTGACGTCACACATTCAGAGGGGTATTCCTATGCATTAGCCCCTCTGAATCAAAATGCTGCAATTTTGAAATTCAACATTTCCGATTTAAGGCATTTCTCGATGTTGTGAGTGCCGAAACCGGTAATTGTGAGCCAGGGACCCCATTTTGGCTATCTCAACTCAAATCTAATGTTAAGGTGGGAGGGTCCCAAGGTGTTCCGCCACCACTGCTTGATTGGACCCTAAAGGCGTCTTACCAGCAAAAAAAAAAAAATCACCTGCGTTATACCTAAATATTTGCCCAAGCGCGCTCTACGCAAGGAACGCCAGCCGGTCAAAAAACTGGCGAACGAATACCTAGTGCTTGAATTATATTCAATGAAAATTTCAGGAGACATAAATAATCTTAACCCTCGCCCGTATAGGGGGGGGGGGGTCGAACGGACCCCCCCCCCATGGTTCTTCGCGAATAACTCGCGTAAAAAGCGGCCGATCACGACGAAACTTTCAGTACCCTCGCGTTCATCAATTTCACACCTACCCTGAAAATTTCATGACCCTGACCCAAATGACCTTTGACCTGTGACCTACTTTTCGAGACCATGTTTGGCTGGAATCGCGATTCGGCGTATGTCGGCTCGCATTAGCCGCGCGTTTGCAGTCTTTTCGTGGTTTCAAGCGTTCAAACATGTGATATGATGTTGCCCCCATGCATTAGGGTGGGTGTCAAGGTCACCTGAAGGTCAGGGTTCAGGTCATTGACCTTTGATGACCTCGGCTCACTTTTTCGAGTTTTACATGTTTCTATGCCAGTTTTTGGAGCTGAATTCGAATTTAGCAACCATATGAACATTTACGAAGTAGTTTTGGTGCCTTCGTAACTTGTTACGAAGCTGTCAGAGGCGGTTGCCACCTACTACGAATACCCTTACTGGTTAACCTGACCTGACCTGACCCGACCTGGCCTAAATACATGAAGACATCATCTGTGATCAAAACTAACATGATATTCGTGATCAGCACCCCGAAAAACCCCAAAGCAGCCACACTTTACGACGTTCTAACAGGTCCCGATTTTCCCGCCTTTGGGGTCATTGACCTGACCTGCAAGGTCAACCAATGACCTAGGACCTTAAAATTGGATATCATCGGCTTCCTCTCGTCACGGGCAACACGCTCGTTTTTTTCCGCGAAGCTCTAGCTCGATCAGGGGCGAAACGGCAAGGGGGGGGGGGTCCAACGGACCCCCCCCCCCCCCTTTTACGTTCGCGGCTGGAAAAACACTAATACGGGCGAGGGTTTTAATCCTTATAGCTAGGCGCTCGGAGCATTCGCTAGCATTCCATTGCCAGCTGCATTATCAACGCCACATTTGCATTACTCTGGGTGCATCATAAGTAGGTGAACCGGCCACAGCAAAACCATGCCTTATTATCCTTTCTTTCCAAGCTGCCAAGCTAACCGGCCGCCCGGCCCACCACCGCGATATGGAACAACGCTGGAGTGCGCCATTTGCCTACGGCAGTGCCCCACCGCGCCGGCCGCCGAGGCTGTTTGACAGGTCACCCGCACCGTGACCTCGCCACCCGCCCCGCCCTCCCCGCCCACCTCCCCACCCTCCCCATCGGGCCCAGCTCGGTAGTGACCTCTCCTTGAATTTGACATGGACTCGACTAAGGCTCAACGCCATCTAGTTACGTCTGGAGATCCTAATAAGATCCACTGTACATGCAATTTATATTTCTGGTATACACAACATGGCGGAAATCGATAGACAAAAACAAGTCACCAATGCTCCTTCCAGTATATATTAGAGTTCAGTGATTTTAGCACTAATTTCTTTGCATGAGATGATACAGTATGCACAATATTGCAAACTAAAATTCAGCTCCATGTCACTTGCTCAGTGACCGCCAGAGCCTTAGGTGTGAACATGCCAACATGATTATTGTTTTTACTTTGAACTGACCTGTGACGTCATAAATGACCTCGAGGTCAGCAATATTGGCTTTTGCCCAACATCTTTTCCTGGGCTATCAAACCTCCTTTGAATTTTAAAGATCGGACTAGTGGTTTCGGAGATAGGAGGGGGAGGCTCTGTACTCTGTAGAGCCCCGCCAATCACTCGCGTTATGGACTACAGCCCATGCACGCACGGGATGACAGCAAAGAGGTGTAGGGGAGACGACAGATAGAGAAGTGTTCAGGGGAACCACATGCTTATGGAAAGTACAAGAATGAAAGACTCAAACGTTTCGAACCGTCCAGTATCTGACTAAAGTTATATCAGCTGATTATATTAATGATTAAGAATTAAGATATGTGACATACTAAGATATATGATAAAGCCGCAATGCATTTTCAATGGGTAAAAACAAATAATCTCGAGCGCACTCAAACCCTTATCTTTCCAAACCTGCCACTTTAACAAAAGCGGCTTTCTGCAATACCTTCCATTCTAGCCTCGCTTTTTAATCGGGCAGGCTTTGAACTTTTCAAACGTTCCTTTGATTCTTTTAGCTGAGGACTGAAGTCGTCACTAAGTGAATGCAGCGGCACCGGCCAAAATACCTTCAAATTAGACGACTCTGGAGAGCAGTCTACGCATTCTTGCATACTTACGAACGCTAAATGGTGTGCAGTAGTATATGAAATTCTTCTATCAACGCCACGGATTCCTTGGTGTGGCAGACGTGAAAAATGCCGCCATCTCGATAACCCGGATGTTTGAAAAACGACGCAAGGCAAGGGAAAGAATGGTAGCAAAAACGACTCTTCCAGCTCAAAGTCCTAGGTACTTTTTCATCCGGCCGACCGCACGAACGTGTTGCATCATCTATGCAAGGTGTCACCAAAACAATGCACGTACCCTTATCTTTAACGAATAGCAGCTCAAAGCTTATCGGTATGGTGACAAATCTCATCCGTCATTGGAAACTGCTGTCAAATTTACCGAACTTCGAAAAACACGGAACAGATAGTGCATGGACGCGTTTCGATTATTAAATCTGCATCAGCATGACATAATCACAGAGAAAACAAGATATATATATCAAGATATATATATCTTGTTTTCTCTGTGATTATGTCATGCTGATGAAGATTTAATAATCGAAACGCGTCCATGCACTATTTGTTCCGTGTTTTTCTACTTGTCTCCATCAATATACAATTACCGAACTTCATTTTATTTGGGAACGCACTGTACTGTTGTCTTACTACGCGCAATTTAGACCTAACTCTCGCCCGTATGGGGGGTCGAACGGACCCCCCCCCTCTCGGTTTTTCGCGAATAACTCGCGTAAAAAGCGGCCGATCGCGATGAAACTTTCAGTACCCTCGCCTTAATCAATTTTACACCTACCCTGAAAATTGCATGATCCTGTCCCAAATGACCTTTGACCTGTGACCTACTTTTCGAGACCATGTTTGGCCGGAATCGTGATTCGACGTATGCTGGCTCGCATTGGCCGCGCGTTTGCAGTCTTTTCAAGGTGTCAGGCGTTAAAACATGTACCTAATATGCTGTTGGTCCCATGCATAAGGGTGGGTGTCAAGGTCACCTGAAGGTCCGGTCATGTCACTGACCTTTGATGTCCTCGGTTCACTTTTTCGGCTTTTACATGTTGTCAGGCTAGTTTTTGGAGCTGAATTCGAATTTAGCAACCATTTGAACATTTACGAAGTAGTTTTGGCACCTTCGTAACACGTTACGAAGCTATCAGAGGCAGTTGACACCTACTACAAATACCCGGCGGCAGGACCCTTACTGGTTGACCTGACCTGACCTGACCCGACCTGGCCTAAATGCATGAAGACATCATCTATGATCAAGACTAACATGATATTCGTGAACGGACCCCTCCCCCTTATACGCTCGCGGCTGGCAAAACACCAATACGGGCGAGGGTTAAATCGTTTCAAAACTGTATAAATGAAAACTTCAGATGTTCATAGGTAATTCGTTAGCCCTATATCAAACTGTACCCTCTTGTTATTTAACAGCTACATAGGTAGCTACGTACGAACAACTTTCATTTTTAACGTAACATTAAAGGTAGTGTGCCAGCTTTCCTGGACCGTATGGAGTTAATGGCCCAGATAAGGAGAACCGGATTTTTAGAACTTATCCATACCTTCACAACTCATGGAAACGTCTTAAATTCTTCAAATTTTGAGTACCCCAGTGCGAAATTCGCCCCGACGGGTTGTCGGTCGTACCCCAACCACATTTCACACCACTATGAACAATAAATGCACACACTGAAATCGCTATTACCGATATGCTCATCCAATCAAGTTTCGATAAACCCGTTCACCATCATCTCCTGCGGTTTCGAACACGCCTGTTAGGTGGTGCGGTAGACCGCGCCCAAAGCCAGGGCCCCGGAAACGTGAGGTAGCCGAGTCGGGGCAGCGTGCGCTGACCCAAGCCGGGGCCGCGCGTCCTCCCGGTGTCATGTGATAGCCCGGGGCTGCCCGCGGGGATGCGGTAGACCGCGCCCAAAGCTGCGGCCCCGGCTTGGGTCAGCGCACGCTGCCCCGACTCGGCTACCTCACGTTACCGGGGCCCTGGCTTTGGGCGCGGCTTCTGCTCATACTTTGTGGTGCGGTGGTGGTGCGTCGGGCCGCGCGCTCTGACTTCGGCCAAGAAAAATGCGTCAGCTGATCATTGTCATTTCTGCCACTTGCGTGTGGTGAAATGGGGTCATAACTTAAGAGACGGCTTTTTCATATCAATTATTTTACATAAAATCATATTTCAAACCGTAAATAATGTTCGACAGCCAAATAAAAGAAACAATACCAATACAGGCTTACAGTTTAAGGCTCGACATTGTGTTGTCTACGATTAGACAGCTGATAACTCCTTCCCGTACGTCGTAACTCTATAATGACCTTTGCTTATTGTCACATGTGCGCCGCATTCGCGATTGTTGCCGACGCCTGTTTGCAGCTCAGCCCACTACAGTTGTTATACATATCGAAAAACCGATAAACTTTTAGGCGAAAAAGGCACTATTCCAGGCCCATTTTTGATTTTTTTGCAATATTAGGTAAAAACAGAAGCTTCTTATCCTAGGAAAAATAAAATAGGAAATCTTTCAAAGGTGGCACACTACCTTTAAAATTGACGAAGGAACAGCAGACAAACAGAGCATATTGGAACCTCAGAACACCTTGGAACTCAGTGCATTTTTATCTGAGACTCGTTGATAAAAAAAAAAAATGTAGCGTAAGTTTTATAAGCAGGAATGGCAGTGTTTTGTACAGTTCAGCGGCAAATACGTGAAGCGCTGCCGCCTGTTTCAGAGTGTCCGTCCGTCACCTTGTGACTCTGACGAAACAGCTAGCTGCTCGACAGCACACTGCACCACGGCGGCCGTCACAGCGCCGAGCAACTGAAGTGATGCGACAAACCGGTGCACCGCGGCAGACCGGTGCACGGAGCGCCCGACCGGCGAAATGGCGGCGAGTGGTGCGACTGGAATAGTTTGTTTCCTTGTTTTTGTCATTGTTTTATTTTACAGACCGGAGTGAAGTGAACTGTGGAATAGCGCCAGGAGTCAAACAGGAGTGAAACCTGACCTGCACGCTCATGTGTCAGGCTGTCAAGTTTGACAGAAAGCCCGCAGGAGCCACGGTGGCTTTCAGGCCTCACTCGAGCGTTGGAGGCCCCCCTCGCTGGCCTGCCGTGCCGTAGTGTCGGAGGCTCCATAGGCGGTCGCCCGCCTCCGCTGGAAGCTCTCAGTGGAACAGGAGCTCTTTGGACGGGTGCCCGCGTCCCGGAGCGCGCCTGGCCGGCGCGGCGGACGGCTGGCCCCCGCTGTGAATTGTGCTTGTTTGCTTGTTCACCAATGAGAAGTCGCGCGCCGCGTGCGAATATAAATGAATGGTGGATTATGGGATATCACAGATAAGTGTGTTGCTTAAATAGAATGATATCGCCTCATCGCGTTAAGAAAATAAAAATGTCAGGCATTTCAAGAATAGTGAAAGATGAATGCAATTTAATGTTTTCAAACTTCATTATCTGATGTTAGTCATTTTAAAATGTTATCGATAACACACTTGGCAACAACATTGGAAAAGCTAAATGCCCATTCCTCGTTTACCTTATGCCGATGTATGTTTTTTTAGCGTATGTATGTATGTATGTATGTATGTATGTATGTATTGACGATCAAGAGCAATCCACAATCGGCGTGGCGATTACACTCCGAGTCCGAGCTGGTTGAAGATAACACAAGAAATACCTACACAAGAAAACGCACACACTTACGGATACGAAATACACAACGCGAACGCCGAACACGCACATACTTGGTGTAACCCGCACGAAGCCGCGTTCATAACTATGTACACACAGACTCGTTTGCCTTTCATAGTCCAAGAGTCATGAGGCTAGCTACTATGGCTACTCTGGCTAGGCTTAAGCCCCTTTTTTACAGCACGGGCAAATCTGGCTGGAGGCAACTGCGTTAGCTCGAGGGGGAGAGTATTTAGGAGCGCCGCGGCACGGTAGGCGAATCTACGTTTTCCGGTCTCTAGTCGGGGTCGCGGTAAGTGGAAAAGGTGGTCTTGGCGAGTAGACCTTGCTCGTGTTTGGGAATTTTTGGAAAAAAGGGGCGCGATCTCCTCGGGTTCACCTCTCTGGATGGCCTTGTGCGCCGTGATAAGGGTATGGTATTCAGCCATTGATTTAGGTGCCATCCAGCCGAGTTGGTCCCGGAGATGGGAGACATGATCAAATTTACGGCGACCGAAAATGACTCTGGCGGCAAAGTTAAGAATAGCAGGTGATTTCGTTAAGCGCTAAATGCCCGCTGCTCCTCTGTGTTAAAGGCATTTGATAAGTATTTTCGGCCCTGGGGCATTCTTGTTTTACCAATGTGAAGATATTCGTAAAAAAGACATTCGTTAATGTAATGATTCAAATTCAGCATCGGTTTCCTTAAATACAACAGCAGTTTGGTAATAAATATCACGTCACCTTATAAACACCGCGCATGATTCCAAAACAAACGTTTTTTTGCGCATTTAATTTTATTGTGATCGACATTCCGTGCACTTGATTTTGTTGCTAAGCTGTTATGAAACAACAATTACGAACGTCCGTTCCGATTCAACAAACATGAATACTTGTTTACGCATAGATTTATTCAGGAAATCACCATTAAAGCATAAACCACTTTTCAGTGACCACAATCACATTAAGTTTACTAAGGCCTAGGCCAGGCTAAAGTTATTGAAAAACAAATCATTCTGAAGAATTTCAATAAAATTATCGATGATAACCAAATACTATAACTTTTACTTCATAGCCACTGACGTAATCATTCCATGTTTTCAAGGTCATTAGTGTTGTGTCGTGAATTTAGTTGCGCTGTTCAGTGTTCGTATCAGCTGCGCCAGAATTGTGCGAGGTTGCTTTGTTATTTTTAGGGAAGACCCAAGTCGTGTCAGCGGATTGCAAATTCCGAACCGGCGCCAAGGTGATTTGTAAAATGTAGACGTTTCATGCCCACGCGTTGTAGTCGTGCTTAGTTTCTTATTTGATAGGCACTACGATTGTAAGAACGCTCACCGCCCTCTCGTCTCGTGTTTAGTCACCGGCATCGGCCCACTACTAAGTCCGGGGTGGACTTCCGGTAATGGCGGCGTAGGCGTTGGTCACGTGGGTTTTTGGCATCTTGTTGTGCGGCGGCCAGAATACAGGTCCGGCAGTTCCGGTGATTGTTTTCGGCCGCCCGCCTCTCACGAGGCCACAGCGAAGAGGCAACACAACAAAGTGGCGACTGAGGACTTCGAACAGTGATTTTTCACCATGGATTTCGCGGCGGCTCCCGCGCCGTTTTTGCCCACCGCTGGAGCTGAGCCGGCGATTCCCTGGCCTCGGTGGGTCAGGATGTTTGAGAACTTTTTGTGTGCGGTCGGAGGTGACGCTTTCCCTCCCGCACGTCGCCAAGCTGTCCTCCTGACTTGTCTAGGGACGGAGGGGCAGCGGGTGTTTGAGAATCTGCCACCCATGGAGAAGCTGGAAAGCGAGGACGACTTCCAATGGTGCCTGCGCCGCCTCGAGGCCCATTTCGCTCCCAAACAGAATGTTTGTGTTGAGCGCTACCGCTTTCGCAGCCGGGGGCAGCAACCAGGTGAGACCACCAGCCAGTGGGTCTCCGTGCTGCGCCAGTTGGCCAGCACGTGTGAGTACGGTGCCCAGATGGACGAGTTTATCAGGGACCAGGTGATTGAGAAAACCGTGAGCTCTAAGCTGAGGCGGCGGCTTCTCATGGAAGGGTCAGGTCTGACTCTGGAGAAGACCCTGACTCTGGCCGACACCTTGGAGTCTGCTGAACGAGAAGCAAGGGTGATCGAGGGACCAGCCGTGCCTGTGCCTGTCCAGGCCCTGCAGCCACAGAAGTTTCAGCGAGGGGGGTCCAGACGCAGACGCTCCGGCCCGGTCCCAGCCCAGCAGCAGGAAGGACGGCAGCAGCTTCCGCAGGGGAGGCAGCAGCAGCCGAGACGGCAGCAACCACAGCAGCAGACAGCAGGCCCTGAGTGCTGGGGCTGCGGGCGCCCTGGACATCGCAGAGGTGACCGCAGCTGCCCAGCGTTCGGTAGGAAGTGCTCCAAGTGCGGTAAGACCAACCACTTTGCCCAGCACTGCGGTGCTAGTGTGGTTTCTAGTGTCCAGGTGCTAGCTGTTGGGGCTAGTGCCGTGCCGCTGACCCTTGATGCTGAGGTAGAGGGGCTCAAGGTAACTTTCACTGTGGACTCAGGGTCTCCAGTTTCCATCCTGCCGAGGGACTCTGTGCAGGGTGATCTCGGGGCAGCCGAGGAGAGCCTTTGTGCCTACGGGGGGAGCGTGCTAAATGTGCTGGGGGTGAAAAGTGTTCATGTGTCATGCCGGGGGAAAACCGAGTTGGTCAAAGTGTATGTTGTGCCGTCAGGACGCGCTCTGATGGGCCTTGACCTGATGGAAGTGTTTGATGTTTGTATTGTGGGCAACCGTGTGTGCAGTGTGTCCACCAACCCCACCTGTGTGTCCTCTCCTGAGCCTGCCCAACCCACCAGCCCACCTGACGAGCTACCAGCCTCTCCGGGGGCCCAACCCGCTATCCTTGGGTACCAGCACCGAGTGACAGTTGACCCAGGGGTACCACCAGTGCGCCAGCCACTGCGCCGCCTGCCTTTGGCTGTGCTGGACGCAGTGAATGCCCGGATTGATGAGCTGGAGGCCCAGGGTGTGATTGAGAAGGTGAGCGCGTCTCCCTGGATATCACCACTGGTCGTTGGCAGGAAACGGGACGGTGCCATCCGCCTCTGCGTTGACATGAGGAGGGTGAACCAGGCGGTCATCACGGATGGTCATCCTCTCCCGAGGATTGAGGACGTTCTCGATCGGCTCCGTGGTTCGCTGATGTTCTCCAGGCTGGACCTGAAGGACGCGTACCACCAGCTGGAGCTGCATCCCGACAGCCAGAACCTGACCACGTTTGTCAGCCACAAGGGTTTGTACCGGTTCCGCCGTGTAAACTTTGGTCTGGCGAGTGCCGGCCCTTGTTTTCAGAGGGTGATGACGTCGATGCTGGAGGGCATCCCCGGGGTGGAGGTGTACCTCGACGACATCATCATCCACGCACCGTCCCAGGCGGAGCATGACGCTCGCCTGAAGCAGGTGCTGCGGCGGTTGGAGGACCACCGTGTGAAAGTGAACTGGTCCAAGAGTGCCACCGGCTGCCGTGACATTGATTTCCTCGGTTACAGGATCTCAGCGGCCGGTGTGCAGATCGACCCAGGGCGGATCAGTCCGCTGCTGGAGGCTCCAGAGCCACAGGACGAGAAGGGCCTCCGCGCCTTCCTGGGAGCCACGGGCTACCACGCCCGTTTCATGCCGCGGTACTCGGACCTGGTCGAGCCGCTGCGAGCTGCGCTGCGCGCTGACAAGTTCGAGTGGTCGCCGGCGCTGTCCAGCGCCGTCCAGCGCGTCAAGGACGCCATCCGTCAGTCACCGGCGCTGGGTATGTTCGACCCCGCGCTCGCCACGGTGCTGACGACCGACGCCAGCGACGTCGGAGCAGGCGCGTGTGTGACGCAGATCGACGCCTCGGGGTCGCCCAGGGTCATCGTGTACGCGTCTAAGTCGTTCTCTCCGGCCGAGCGTAACTACTCCACTGTGGAGAAGGAGGCGCTGGCCGTGGTGTGGGCCTGTGAGAAGTTTCGCCACTATCTCTGGGGGCGGAAATTCACTCTGCGCACGGATCATCAGGCTCTGTGTACCATTTTCGGTCCCAAGGGTTCCACGCGCGTCGGGCGGCGTGTCGCGCGGTGGGAGGCCCGCCTGCTCGAGTTTTCTTTCGACGTTGAGTACGTCCGCTCGGAGCGGAACACCGTGGCCGACGGCCTGTCACGGCTGCCGGTAGCCGAGACCTGGTGGCCGGATGATGACGATCTCCAGATTGCAGCTCTGACGGTGGCAGCAGCCATCTCTGAGGAGGAGCTCAGCGACGCCTCGGCGGCCGACGAGTGTCTCAGCGTCGTCCGTGGGTACGTGTCCGGGCAGTGGCCCCGCCAGAGGGACGTTGACCCCCGAGCAGCTGGTTTCTTTCAGGTACGGGACGAGCTGTCCGTACATGGCCAGCTGCTGCTCCGCGGCGACCGGCTGGTGGTGCCAGCGGCGCTGCGCGAGCGCGTTCTGACTAACGCGCACGCGGGCCACCAGGGGGTGGTCCGCACAAAACAGCGGCTTCGTGAGCGTTTCTGGTGGCCGCGCCTGGACCGGCAGGTGCGTGACCTGCTGAAGAGCTGTGAGGTCTGCTCTCAGCACGATGGGCACGTGCGGAGGGAGAGGCCGCCCCTCCAGCCCATCCCAATCCCAGATGGACCGTGGCAGCGCCTCATGGTGGACGTGATCGGTCCCATGAGAGGTCCGTCGTCTGAGCGCTACGGCATTGTGCTCGTCGATATGTACAGCCGGTGGCCGGAGGTCGCGCTCTGCCAGGACGCGACGGCAGACAGTATCTGCCAGTTCCTGGAGACAGTGTTCGCTCGCGAAGGTGTGCCGCTGGAGCTACTGTCAGATAACGGCCCTGCGTTCCGGTCGGGCCGACTCGCCGAGTTTTTGGGTCGCATGGGCGTCAAACAGACGTTTAGTTCGCCCTATTCGCCGCAGACCAACGGCATGGTCGAGCGGCTGAACCGGACGGTTAAGGAAGCCATCCAGTCGGCTCGCCTGGCGAGGGAGCCGCGCTCGACGTTTGTCAGAAAGTTCCTGGGTGAGTACCGGGTCACGGTCCACCCGGCGACCGGAGTGTCGCCCTTTGTTTTGATGAGGGGGCGGGAGGCGCGGACGATTCTCGATGTGACCCCGTCCGATGTGACCCCGTCCGGCCGTGCTGCCGAGGATCGAGCTGTCCGGCAGCATCACCAGTCGTACCAGGAGACCTACAGGGCCCGGTATGACCGCACCGCCACGGCCGCCCCGCGATGGGAAGCTGGCGACTGGGTGCGAGTACGGAAGCCCGGGACGGGCCGGGTCGAGGGGCAGCGCTCTGTGCAGGTGAGCCGCAGGACCGGTCCGGTCAGCTACAGGCTGGCCACAGGTGAGCGGGTGCATGCCAGGCGCCTGGTACCGGGCCGCCCGGGGGAAGCTGATCGCGAGGTGCCGGTGACCTTTTACCCAGTCGGGGGCGAGCCCGAGCCTACTGACCCAGCCCCTGTGACCGTGGACCCCGCTCCTACCGATGATGTGTGTCCCGAGCCGCCCAGGGGTACCAGTCCAGTCCCAGCGGCGCCAGTCGGTGCCGCCTCTGACGAGCATGCGGCCCCGCGCCGCAGCCGTAGGGTGCGTAGGCCGCGGAAGCGTTTCTCGCCGTAGGTTAGGCGAGTTTGCGCGTGTACAGTTTAGCTCAGCACCGTACCTGTGCCTGGGTGTTTTCATAGGGTGTGTTTTCCCTCAAAGAGAGGGGTGGTGTTGTGTCGTGAATTTAGTTGCGCTGTTCAGTGTTCGTATCAGCTGCGCCAGAATTGTGCGAGGTTGCTTTGTTATTTTTAGGGAAGACCCAAGTCGTGTCAGCGGATTGCAAATTCCGAACCGGCGCCAAGGTGATTTGTAAAATGTAGACGTTTCATGCCCACGCGTTGTAGTCGTGCTTAGTTTCTTATTTGATAGGCACTACGATTGTAAGAACGCTCACCGCCCTCTCGTCTCGTGTTTAGTCACCGGCATCGGCCCACTACTAAGTCCGGGGTGGACTTCCGGTAATGGCGGCGTAGGCGTTGGTCACGTGGGTTTTTGGCATCTTGTTGTGCGGCGGCCAGAATACAGGTCCGGCAGTTCCGGTGATTGTTTTCGGCCGCCCGCCTCTCACGAGGCCACAGCGAAGAGGCAACACAACAATTAGCTTCTTGACTTTTGATGCATATTCTTTCATGTGTTACTGCGTTTTCACTCCTTGCTATCTATCAAATTAATTAAATGGTTTTCGTCTGCTGTCATTGCTAATTACTATAAATCCCAACCGCATCAAATAAAATCAATGTATGTACCAATTTACATACAGGTTCATTACTGATTAGTAAAGACAGCAGTAATTGTTGACAAACCGACGCAATTAATGCCTTTTATCACCTAAGACGTCGTCGGCTTAAAGGGACTATCCCACCTTCTAAAATGTTGTTAAAACCAGTTAAATTGTGCCCGACTTCATAGATTGGATGACCAGGAACACGGTTCTGGCATTTATTTTTCATTAAACATCTTAGGCTTCCCATATTCCAAACACAAACTTTCAAATATGTAACGTCACAGCCCAAAATTACCTCCTTCCCCAGGCCACATTACTGTCATAAAGCTGATTCTTTTTACTCTGTAGGCACCACAACAAAGTTCAGACCAAGTTTTAAGCGATTTTTCAACGAACAAACCCATTTAAATCAGAATGACAAAACGAGGTGACGTCACACTAACGGTCGCTCCATGTTGAAGATAGGGCCTTGTACAAGGCCCATTTTCAAATGAAAGGAACGAATTTCTTCAACACCAAGAGGCCGCGGTGGTTGCAGCCTAGATAGATAGTGGTTTCTGAACCTCGCCGCAAACTTGGCTATCTCAGCTCAAACCCCATGTTAAAGGTGGGATAGTCCCTTTAACTGGAAACTTCTACTTCTGTTGAAACTTCTACTGAAAGTCTGCGTCCATGATGCACTACTGACTACACCGAAACATGCAAAGGAATTAAACGAAATAGTCAGCAACATTGAAGACCTGGCTTGAAGAAATGGTACCTAATCTTAACGTCATTGTGAAGCTTACCTAGATAATCTGTTTTTCTTTTCAACAACAACAAAAAAAAAACAAGAAGCTTACATCTGTCAGACACCAGCATGACGTAATAGTGAAAGGGTAGGTATAGCACACAATATGAAAAGATGACTGGAAGCCATACAAATGGTCTTTGTTTATAAATTCATAAACCCAGCGTACCTAAATATCGGAACTTCGCGTAATGTTTCCGACGTACTTTTTGTACCATTTCTTAGTTCACCATAACTGCGCAGTGTGCAAGCTGCCTTTGCGATACAGCTTATGTCATTCCAGTAAATGGCGTTGTTTATTACACCATTAATTGCCATTACCCACCGTTGCACCACCATTAATCCTCGCCGGGCTGTAGGTGACACGGCAACTATAAAGTTGCTGCTGTTGCTGCTGCTTATATCGTTTAGCCAGGCGATGTATCGTTACAGCACAGCAGACTACCAGCGCCCGGTGTGCTCCTGAAGTCTAACTAGCATGGGGGCCTGCGCGGCTGACTGGCGCTTCTCGACTCATTTGTTACGGTTAATCCGGATCAAGGTCTGTCAACTTCGAACGGACGTCAAAGCACGGATATCTAGCCGATGCATCACCGGCACGATATTGAAACGGCGTTTTGTTACGGGAAGAAGTCGGAACTCTAATGCTATAGACGTGGTCGTTGGAATTTAACTCGTTATTTCTTTTCGTGCAGAAATGAATGGCACATAACAAATTAGGTGTGAAGAAAGATTGTGTGGCCGCAACCGCGACATATCCTGAACCCGCTGATTATTTATGGTCAAAGGACAGCCGTACAACGGGCACAGCACATCCGCTCTCCGGCCATTGCACGAATCTGCTGCGAGGGCTCTGAAAGGTGGATCAAAGGTGCTTCCAATAGGAGGATAATTGTATTGACACTGACGGCCGTGGCCACTGAAGCCTTCCAGGGACTTGCAATGTACTTACCGCTCTTACAAAGGTAATTTTATCACCCGTCCGATCCCAGAAATAACACCTTACGGAAAACGAGCTGCACGTCGCCTATGATCATGTATGTGCATGTTTAGGCGTCGTCATGAGAAGTACGCGCTCCAGCGTCCCTTATATCTGCCCTCCCACGCACTCAGCAGGCAAAACCAGCCCGTCTCGTGAGGGCGGCCGTGGCCACTGAAGCCACGGCGTTAACTGTTCCTTGAAGCCACGTCTCTGAGGCTTTGATCGGCAGGTCAGTCAGCACAGGACAGTGCAAAGCCAATCAACAGGCAAGCCGCAAGGGGAGCAAGCCAATCAACCCATGGTGTAATACAGATACGCATTGTACAATTCATGCCACTGATGCTTACATACATGTGCATGTGCGTGTTACTGTATGCCTGGCCTATTCAAATACATTAGCCTGAGGGGTGTGGTAATAACTGGTGTAAGCAAAGTGACCACGGTCAAAAACGAATTACCAAGTCAACATTTTGGGATGGCCTCGCTCAAAAAATGGCTAAGAGCTTCGGTCTAGACAATTATTTTATCGTTGGCATACAGTAAAATACATACCAAACTCGGCCGGTGATAAATTTTCAAGACCTCAGTCCTTAGGTACTGATTTTTGAACTCGGCCTTCGGCCTCGTTCAAAAATTCAGTAAGGACCTCGGTCTTGAAAATTTATTTACACCGGCCTCGTTCAGTATTGTATATTACATACACGGATGCATGCATGCATGCATGCATGCATACGTGTACACGTTCTTACAGGTGTTTTGCCGGCACGTAGCAGCGATGGCTTCGGTCCCGCGATCTTGCTCGGTGAAAAGATGCCGGCAGCCATGCAGTGCCCATTCTGACGAGAACTCGGCTCGGTACTGAATTCTTAGAAACAGGCTGATAGCTATCCACAGAGGTGCTTTAAATATAACAGTAACGGCGCAATACGGGCATATTTTGTCATACGGGATGAGGCTGAATCAGGCCGGGCGGATCCTTGAGGGTCGTATCGCTGTGAAGAGTCTACCATTGGTGGTGATTGTCTGCTGCTGCGGGATATTTATCAACGGCTAACCTACTTCCTTGGGCGCGTTATTATGTTTTATTGTGAGAATAAAGCCACCCTCGGCTGCTGTCTCGTTTGGTCGTCTCACCTTTATAATCATGATTTAATATCGCACCGGCTAGCAGCTGTGTGACGATATATGTATACGCGGTACGCTAAGCACTTCATAATGAAATCAGTACGAATAGACACCTATTGACACCAACGTTTGTCGATACCAGAGCATTGTTTCAGCCGACGACAGAGCGGTGTAGGTTCTGAGCCACACTGCACCTCAAACAAATCAGAGCGGGCTCACAGTCCGCCCCATATTGGAGCTCATATTCATCCACATCGTGCTTGTAGGCACTTTTTACTGACCTTTTCTGACATAAACCTGTATACACAGTGATACAGAGAACTATGCCTATGTCTGTTTTTGTTTTTGTTTTTTGTTTTTGTGGGGGAAGGCTTGAAGGGGGAAGACTTGTGGGGAATTTTCCTAGCTTTGAGGTGCGAGAAGAAGCAGATATCGAAAAACTGGTCAAAGCACAATTGTGAAGACAACTGTTGCTGTGATTTAGGTTAAAGGAACCTCCCACCTTAAAAGGTTAATGAAGTGGCACAAAACTGATATACCGTGGTTCGGAAAGAGCAAAAGTGAATATCTACCAAAGTTCACCGAAAAAATGTTAACTGTTTTTAATGGTATCAGACATTTATTTATATACTTTTGGTTTTGGGGCATCCCCTATCCCTATGACGTCTTTTAATAATTTGGTATCTCAAAAGTGCGACATATATGTTGCGCGCAAGGCGGTAATATACCATCACTGTAACAGTTGTCTCTTTTAGTATAAGATTTAAAAATCGCTAGGTCTGCGCTGATGTCACAAAGTCAGAGGGGCATTCAAATGCATTAACACCTCTGAATCCAAGTGCTGCAACTTTGATATTAAATATTTCCGATTTAACCCTCGCCCTGGCAGGGGGGGGGGGTCGATGTGACCCCCATCCCCCTAAGGTTTTTCAAAAATAGCGTGAAAAATCGGCACAGCCTATTGGGCAGCCCTTTTACATATGACCTGATAATTTCCGGTCCGGTTGACCTTGGGCCAGGTCACCAGGTCAGAAAAACCGGTACAAGATGATGGTCAAATTTCAATTTTCTTTATGCACCTGTCCAACTCACAGTTTTGGACTGATTTCCTTCAAACTTGAAGGATGTGCTAAGTTCACCGAGCTGTATAGCATATAGTTCGGTTTTTGTGATGTCACTGACCTGAGGTCAGTTAGAGGTCATTGCGTCGTAATGTAAAGCCTATGTGAAAATATTCAATTCGGAAAATACTGGAGATACCCGCTTCGTTCTATCACTTTTGTGCTTTGAAACCACATGACTTAACAGCATGCTTGGTGCTTCTTTTTTGGTGTACTTATCCATGGGTCAGGTCAAATGAGGTCAACTGAGGTCAAATGACGTTTTTTTGCCAATAACTTGGCACACAATGACGCTGGAGCTTAAAAAATGGTGTCATTGTGTTCCTGGTGATCAGCCGAATCGAATGATATGCGATATGATGCAAGTTGGTTAACTTGAACTTAATTAATTGATTAAAGTTTACTGAATAATTAGGAAAATTTTAAGTACACTTAAGCAAGCAAAAAGTATATCATTCAACGCGCCTTGACCTGCTGAGTTCACTGGTGCTTGTGTATGATAAAATACACTGTAAAAAATATTAAATAGCCCCTCGTCAAATGATTCTCAACGCTAAATGTCGGGGGTACAGACTAGTTTTGCATCCTACTTTTGACACACGCTGCGAGCCCCTGGCTTGTTTTGTGTTCGTCAGATGACAGTTACCAGGTGTCGGTTAGTTTTTACCACGTCCCAAAAATAGCTGGAGCGTTTCTGCCTTGTTTTGGAAGCAGGTCCTCGTTAATGCTGTGTATGATAACAAAGTACCTAGTAACAATGATAACGAAAAACAATGTCAAAACGAGGGCGGCTTGTTCAGTGACGATGTTGAAAAGAAGCATCGTCTTGTTCCTACTTAACGAATGAAGCTCAAACTAGGTCCAAACTAGGCCCTTATCAACCCATAGTCAGATGACCAGCAGATCCTACGCCGCCCGATCCAGTCATCGAATTTGCCAGCGAATTCGTTTGAAAACCATCATATTATTAAATATCGGTGGTCTTCAAACGAAATCCCTTACCAGTTTGATGACGAATTCATCCGGTCCATTCCAAAAAACGCTCAAGATAAAATGAAAGTGTATTTCTGAAATAATGTGCTTTCTTGCAATGCACCTTTCGTATATAGCGAACCTTTCACTTCCAGCGCCCGTTTACAGTTATCAATCGAATCAGAAGCATGCACATTGCACATACCTATCGATAGATCTGAACCTAAGAACACAGAAGACATTTTGTAGAGTACCTGTCTGAGCCTATGCAGTGGAGCCCGTGAGCCGCCCAACCGCAGCCATGCCTCATGAACTTGATGATAGGTCTGAACCTCAGATTGGCCAGAGCTTGGCCGTCAATAACCAGCTTATTTATATCCACAGTTGTAGTGACTTAGGGTTTGGAATTTGCAAAACCTAAGTTTTGATTACCAAGAGAAGTTTTGTACTTCTTGCACTTGCCTTTTCTTCACTTTGGCGGAAATCGTCGTAGTGAAACTTCAGTGTTCCGTTAGCTGTCGGTTCTTGAGAGAGTTGGCCAGGCCGGACACCGGGGGCGGCTCCACAACTTTCGAAAAATTAAACCTAAGTCCTATTGCACTGCATGGAGAGCAATTCATTTAAAATCGCTCTTGTCCCCCCCCCCCCCCCCGACAACTTTGCAAACGTCTCTGCGCGATTTGGTTGAGAATAATGGCTTATGGCAAGTTATTGAATCAGAACGTCAATCACTGCAGGTCATATCGCCAAGCAATTCTTCGTAACTAGACACTGCACAAATGGAAACGATACAGGTTTGCCCAATGATAAACACTCGCACTTCACAGACGCGCGCACCCCCGACCGAACGCGGCACGGCACAGCGCAACTGGCGCCGGGAAGCCGGGAACGCATTAAGTGAAGGATTCACAGGTGCGCAACTTTATTGCGAACAATAAAAACCTACCGCAAACGATAAAAAAAGTTTTAGCGCAATCGGAAATACAAATGTATTGACTCATAGAAATAAAATTGTCATTCACCTTCCAAATAACCCAACAATTTATTCGCCGTAAAAAGTGTCTGGAAATGGAAAGTTGCAAACATGATTCAGCAAGTAGGGAAACGCAGCAGCTGCCTGGCGGATAATCTCAGGCTGGTTTAGTGACGAGTGCATTGCTACGGTTTGTTCCTCACCCTTCACAGATTACTATGACAAAACTACCCCTAGTATTTTGATCATCCTGAGGCTGGCTTTCACCTAATAATTTGATGAGGGTCTTCCTCGTTTCGGATTGGGGCGAAAACAAACGTCAAACAACCTTGATAATTAATTCAGCACTTCAAAACAAAGGTATACACCTAGGGTATCATTACAATACCGGATCATAACGATCTGGATAGTTCTCAGCCTGTAAGCTAACTAAGCGGTAACTAGTCAAGTGGTAGGTACCGAAAGCATTGACAACCTGGTGACTGTTTCGAGACCCTTGTTTTGACACATAGCTCGTCAATACTTTTTACAGTGTAGGTGTCCAATATTCTGTCGTGAAGGTGGCAGTATTGACGTTACCCTATTGACGTGGCCCTATTGCAGTATTGACATGTACTTTTGCTTTTGTGTAATAAAATGGGTGCCCAATATTCTGTCGTGAAAGAGGCAGTATTGAGGTGACCCGAAAGTGCTTTTAACAAAAGCTGCAGGTCTTTCAACGAATTATCAAGCCCCGTTTTCCATTTGTCGCTCCGATGCATGATCTTTGGATATCTGATGAGGAGGGGGGAAGGCTCTCGCCCGAAACCGGACCCGTCATAGCCCACCCTGAATAGGGTTCAGCTGATCAGAAATATAACTATGTTTGGACCATTCCATTCAAAAATAATATACGCATTATACGTAATTAGTCGTGACCGCCTGCTGTAACTGCAAAATAATCATTTTGTCTCATCATGCCTTCACCCGCAAATAATTTAGTTCGACGGCTAATCAGCGTAAACAGAAGTAATTGAGTGTACCGGCTTACCGCAATTCCCGTGCAGCTGGTAAACACACGTGACATTTCGCACTATATCTCTACTAAATAGACACATTTCAGCCGGAGCGTCTAAACTGTCAATGCAGTAAGCCTTTCAGCGACCCTGGCCTCGTTTGCCCGCATTGATTGATCTCCAATCGTCAGGTCTGGCCAAATATCCTGTGTGAAACTTCCATCTTGTTAGCGTGCTGTGTGTGCTAGGCTCTGAATTCGTGTTGAACGGCGCAGTTAGGGCTTGTCAGTCAAATGAAATAGTTACCCTAATACTGCTCTAAACTTTGGGAAAACATTCACACCGAAAAGGACTTTTTAAAGAATACGCCTTGTTTTCGTTCTTAGAAACTTCGGAAACACCATATCACGGCCAAGTTCTAAGAAAAATAGACGCGTGTGTGCACTAGCCTTAAAAGCTTGTTTGTCTTTTATGTGCCTTGCAGCGACGGCTACGTATTATGGCAATCGGTACTGTGTCAAATGGCAACAAGTTATTGAACTTTCTTTTGTTCCTGCCTGTCCAAAACAGGTATATTCAGCATCGCTTTATGATTTTTCTTGGTCTTGTGAAATCTGCTGAAAATAAGGTCGAACTCATAGATCATCGTTTTATACTCTGAGAGTGCATTTTCCAAAAGTCTCCATTTCCGTTAAACGGACCTATTATCGGCGTGCATACCTAATCTTCATTTTATTTGTGTGTGTAAACTGTTAAATCTAACTCAACCGCTAATGGGTGGGGTGATTGCAGTAATTTGCGTTGCCGCTAATGTGTGCTATGGTTAGACTGCTGCACTATTTTATTTTATTCTTTCCTGGCTACAAACGAGCAGCTGTTCACAAACGCCATGTGGCAGAGACAGCTGACTTACGGAGACACTCTGTGGGGAAATAGCCACTGAGAGCGTCGATTTAATCCCAACGACAGGCCCATGTAGGGGGCCGATATTTCAGCGTCCAGTCCGGGGTCCGGCAGGCTATCGAGCGAACATGCACGGGTGGACATTGGACAATGTTCCATTGGTCAGCGCCATTGACCACTCGGTGTACTGTGCCGCCTTAAACCGGCTTGGACCTTCGCACGTAATTTTTTCTTCTTCTACAGCTTTTGGGAACCAATTGTGTGTAACATACACATAGAATGTGAAAACAAGTGATCAATTTTTCTCAAAGCCAACAAAGCTGACATTGCAAAGAGGCAGAGACCTAATCACTGGCGGTGTGTTTGAATGGTACGGTATCTCCGAACAAAGACTGCCGTTCACCAAATACTACCAAATTAGTCCATTTAGAGCTAGCAATAAGTCTTACGTCCACATTCGTAATGGAGTTTCGACACTTCTTTGATAGCCTTCCAAAAATAAGTTCCAAGTTAACCACCAACTCCGCGGGTCAGCCCCGTCAAACAGCCGCCTCTTTGACGATAATCCATAATCCCGCCACTTAATCAGCCGCGGTTTCCCACTGCTCCGCTCTCGATATCGCCTCGCTGACCGGAATTACTGCCGGCCGGCGCGGCCGTGCGGTGCTTCCCGGCCCACCTGGCGACTGCAGTGTCACAATGGGACGCAGACGGGTTCGGACGGCTGACTGCAGTGGTAGAGCGAGACATCGATCCTGCATGTCGCCGGGAGGCCCGGCGACGGTGAAAACGGCCCGCCCTGGTAACTGCACAGTCGACGGGGAGTCGAGCGGAGGGGGGGGGAGGGGAAGCCGGAGGGGCCTCACCAACAGCTCCCAACGATAGACTTGGATGGTATCGTTTCAACGTCTTCATAAGTTGTATTGAACATCATATTGATGTTCATGAGTCATCTGGTCATATTCTAAGTTTACTAGGTCTAAGTACGCTATTTTGGTGATTTTCGATCCCAATCAGATGCTCACCGTCAAATCGTGTGAAGCGATCTCTTATTACATATGGGAGACTAGGGTGATGGGCCCCGGGAGGTATGGGCCATCGCAGTTTTGAAGAAGTGTTACGCATTTTTACACATTTGACCGCGTAAACTGGTAGCAGCCATCTCGTTATACAACCCTCGTGATTTCCAAAAATCTTCCTCAGTCTTCTTTGGCATAGGGCGGTGATAATGCGTTTTTGCCCTCTTTGATTAAAATGCGGTACATACAGAAAATTCGTGATAAATTTGAACCAGGTTCGTTTTATTATGTCAGGCCATCACTAAAATCAAGTTTAAAGCATGCAAAGTAAGACTGGATAGACAATTTGAAGCTTTCTTGCCCGCAAGATTATGAGCGGAGATGCTACGCGCATTCTGGCGTCCTTGCCGGGAGGTTCGGGCCACCCACCCCCGGTAATCCTAAATCAATAAAATGATGCCGTCATTGAATACCCCCTTCAATAAGTTTTATTTTTGTCGCACAAGGTCGAAAATTTAAGTACAAATTGCATTCGAACATAGAAATATTATTTGTCTTATTTCAGGGAACATGATTAGAGCTTACCAAAATACATATCCCAAGTGACCTCCATGAAGTAAGCTACTGGCCGCTTATGCAGTTCCTGGGCTCTAAGCGAGCTCAAGGTAGAGCCCAGCTACGAGTATTATTCTCAAAGTCGAGAAAAGAATATGAAACATAGCACCGGCCCATACATCCCGGGCCCTGGCCCATACCTCCCGGTGTATTTTGATTGATCGAAAAAGCGCATGATTTATTTAAAGTAATCTCGATACAAAATAGTTTATCCCAGATGCATAATATCAGGCACACTTTACAGCCGAAAGGCAATTTCACGTACACAGAGTGAAAAACCAGGTCTATAGCCACTGCCCACTGGAAGAAAATTGCCTTTTCACAAAACCGGCCCATACCTCCCGGGTTTCTCAAACTTAGAAAGCTCGCTGCCTTCCCTGACGAGCGACGCTCCTGGTCCTCCAGCGAAGCTCTATATCAGTATAATTCAATCAGTATCGAGATGGCCGGTGTGCGGATCCAGCCCAGGTCGTTCCCCGCCCTGAGGGCATTGGAGCTCTAATAACAGATGATGGCTGAAACCCGATCGACATAAACGTCAGTAGTGCAGAGCGTTCATGGACCTAACTATATAAAGACGTATCGGGAAAATAGATATACTTATATGCTCGGCGGCAACTGACGTCAAACCGGAGGCAATATATACGCATCCCGGTTTCCAACACTTCGGTTCCAATTAAGACAACATCAGAAAAGGCTTTTAGCGTAATGCTATGCTGAGCGTCACGTCGCGACCTAGTCTCGGTGGCAGTATCACCTGTCATAATAGCAATGACAGTTGCAAAACGCCTCCTTGCAAATTATTCACGATAGATACATAACTGAAAAACCAACTATACGCTATTGACGTAAAACTCCGTGTACCCTTTTCAATGAAAATAATTTATACACCATTTGCGACATTTATGTTTAGCTTTTATTTTAGGTTGATGTATGACTGATTTTGCGACGTCACAGCCTATACGTCAGCGTTGGCCAAATAACCGCAGATCATGAGTAAATTAAAAACAAGACGCTGAAATACAACAAGATGATCTTGGTATTATAAAGTTTTCGGAATTTGCACCCCTGAGGATGTCGGAACAGAGTTTCTGGCAAGCAATAAGCACAAAGTATAAAGATCTGCAATTTTTTAGAATACTCATGTCATATAAGTACAAACATTTATATACCTGCGTTATGTCTCGTCTATTTCGCTGTTGCAGCGAAAATCAATTTTGTTCCGACAATCCATCCCCCCCAAAAAATAGTGTCCAGCGATGACGTCCATCCTCTGAGTGCATTCTTTTGTGCACTACAACATCCACATGCATAACTTGTGGCTTTTCAGCCGGGGTGACGGTGTATATGATACAAATATGAAAACACATATTACAAGGGTAAGGATACGGAAAGGATGGTGAAAGTATGTAAGACGATGGGGCAAAACTGCAGAACTGCGAGTGCCGCTGCTGCCCAATTGGACCTGCGTGCATCTGCTGTATGGAAATTGGGAAGGACCGAAGGACCGATCAGGAGGTCACCGAGGCCTTATAAGCAGAAAAACGTGATAACAAAATGACCAGACCCAAAAATAAATACACCATTAATTAATCAATTCGTTTTGGTGTACAGAGATGGATGCGTTTCGCTCCAGCGACGAGGCAAGTGAACGTGTGGTGAGCGTATTGCAGGGAACGCTGGATAAAAACTCGCCAAACTTCCTGATTTACATACCTTTGCGACGTCTGGAAAGGGAAGAAGATCAGCAGGAAGATATCTGTTCATTTAGATATGCTGGCGTAATGGGTCTTTGACCAAAGGTTTTGAGAAGTTGATTTCATTTACGAGCCGGCTTTCCACTAGTTATTATCCAGACCTGGGCGTTTCTTCAATTAACCATTTCCATTGCATACCTATTACAAGTACCTAATACCTCAAGCATAGACCTCTGTAGAGGTCTATGCCTCAAGTTATGCGCACATGAATCCTGGGCATAGAAGTCCGAAGGTGGCGCACAGACAAGATCCCCAGGTAGGTATGTTGCGTTCGATACCAAGTCCCGCTCCGTCTATTGTAGCTGACCGACGGTGCACTGCGCACATTGATCACTGCCGGCGGGGTATAGCGGCTCGGTGCGGCCGCCGACCGTGCAGGACGAGCCCCGGGGGCATCCTTTGTGTCGACGGCGCCGCTCGGTATTAGATACCGGTCCGCTCGGACGCTCTGCCATCTCCGGCGCGGTATTAAAGGGTGCTCAAATAACGCAGCATGGATATCTGTAGGTCGCAGCCAATATACAGTTCTCAAATGGCGGTATTGAGACGGGTCTCAGCCAGCCGTGCACTAGACGCACGAACAAGGTGAAATACGGCTCAAGTGCAATAGCTTTCAGCGCCATCGTCTAATTCCCTCGGCAACAGGTCCCTTTTATAACGAAGGAAGCATCCGTAAAGTGGGATCCGTTGGCTACGGTGAAACAAGCTACACTTCCTTGGAAAATAAATGCATTTTATATTATAATAAAAACGTCAAGAGCCCTCGGTCCGCACGGAGCGATATAGGTCCGCGCTCCGAGCATGCTTTTGATCTTTGGTCACTGCACAGTGCACTGGTTGGTATTGGCAGCATGTAGTCCCATTTCAGCTGTGTACTACCACAGTGGCGGCGGAACACCTTCAATGAGGGGGGGGGGGGGCACTGCCGACTTTTGATCCTATTCTTTCCATGCAACGCCCATAGGGCTAATGTTAAAATGCCGAAATCAAAGGGGGACACGGTGCCCCGGTGCCCTTCCCGTTCCGCCGCCTATGCACCACCACAGTTAATCACACATACTCTGTGATTAGTTATTACACAGTCATTGTCATGTGGATCAGTCCAAGACAAGGAAGGCTGATGCTGGTCATCCCCTAATTACACGTAAGTACTAAGTACCTTATACACTTTTGACTTAAGCGATCTCTGAACTCCCAGAAGCTGCAATAAACTGCCCTGATGAAACCTTCCGTTCAGCAGCCTATGGCTGACGTGTGCAGTTTTCCAATGGACAATAACGACGAAGGTCACGTTGCTGTGTAAAAGTTTCTTATTTCCTCCTGCCTGTACGGCTGTTACAAATCTTTCTCTCGGGATATTACTCGATTAGACGGATCGCCGATAAATTCGCTAATGCTGATGACATCGGCTCATTTCCACCACAAGACGGAGCGAGGATAGGTACAGGTGATGTATCTCATGGTCGTCAATGGCTTTATAGCTACATTATTAATTTGGATCTCATGAGAAAAGACGTTTGTTTCTTTTTCAGTAGGATTGGGTGAGCCTTGGTGAAGTTGAATTCCTTCAGCTCAGATGATAAACATCTGCCCGGATCAGCTTTCTTTTCGACAACAGAAATACATCACTATATAGCATGCATTTTTAATTTTCGCACTACACATCTTGTTCACTTGTTAAGCAGTTACTTATTGCAATAGAAGTTGCTTTATGAGGAGAGGCAGCCAGGTGATATTCTAGGATGCCTCTCCGTATGTTCAAAATCATCCAATCTGAATATCCAATATATAACCATATTCCCAAAAGGTTCGGGAAAGTTATGTTAGGCAAAGGTAACGGCGCAGGCAGGCTCGCATTCACCCATGATGTATTTTTATCGACCTCCTTTATTGACGGACATGCACCCGATATTTAACTTCCCGACTACCCATAACACAGACCGCGGACGCCGCGGCGGGAGCCTGCTGTGCGCTCAGCGCATACCGTAGCGGCGGCTCTGCGCTGGTAGGCTAGCCCGCAATGGCGGCGTGTCAGGCGGCACAGTCTACCTTCCCACTAGCTGCCGCCGCGCGACGGCACGCCACCACAGCGCTGAAAAGGCACTGCACGGGTGAGGCTGACGCGGGACGCCTCGTGGTTTTCTTAATTCTTTCTTTAATCCTTAGTACTCGTCAGAAGCCCAGAAGAAGTAAAATCGCTACACATGTGATTGATGAATGCAGTATGCGTTTTCCTTTCCAGATGTGAGAGCTACAGCGAATCCGACCTGACCTACAGTAAAGTAAATTCAGTAGGTATGCATCAGCTGTTTGCGGAGAAGGACTTTTAGGTATATGGTAAGGCATCTCATATCGATCAGCACCTGATCACTAGGCGACTGGTGACCACTGCCTTTTAGAATATTTGTAAAGCCATCGCTAGGTAGTGTCTTTAAAGCATGCGCTTCTAACTTAGGAACAAGGCCGTGATGATACCGTATCTGCCTGACTGGTCACGAAAGGGTCACGAAAATATGACATTGCGAGTGTTATTTTTAATATAGACGAATAACATCAATAATTGTAATGCTTAGGGTGGGGGGAAACTGGAAAGTACCGCTTGCATCGTTCCTATGATTCTAACTGGTGGTCAGCATTTTTTTTTTTCAAATACGGCATGACTATGTAGGTATACTGTACATACAGGTATACCCATGGCGACACATTTCACATGCAATTCTGATCCCAAATCAGGCCACGTATCCAGCTGGCGACCGCAGCCTACAGATCAGCAGGCCGTCGTTCGGTCTTTAGCCGTCGGACCATGAAGGTACCCCTAACGACAGCTCAACTGATCGTAAAGCCATCCGAACGACGCGGCCAGCGGCGCCCGACGACAGGGGCGGGCTCAACAGACGTCAGCGCCGCGATTTTCAGGGCGATTATTTTCAGCTGAGGTCCACCCAGTAGAGGCGTAAATTTTACGAGCAGGGTGCAACTGACACTGTCATGAGCGATGAAAAGTGCCGATATGAATGGAGCTTGGATGGAGTTCGAAATGTGACCATTGATCGGAGATATATGACAGCAAAACGTCCGAAAGAAGACAGCTCGCACGTCAGTCTCTGTTTGACATTGCATTTCACCGTGCACAGCACACAAACGTTGTTCATTACAAGTGCTGTTGAACGCTGTCCACTACAAGTTCATAATGATGTAATTGTACAAGCATCATTTCAGTGTAGTCTGTGTAGTGTATGTATTACCCAGTAATGGCGTTGGTTGACCCTGACGGGATGGTTTGACGGGTCCGAGGTCACACGTAGACGCCCTCGTATTCCCTCCTAACCCATCCCTGAGACCCTGAGTCAGGCTCAGTTTTGGCCTCCTCCGACTCCGTAGCATGGGCTCGGTTTCATGGGCGCAAAGCATGGACGCTCGATGTCTCCACGTTAGACGGAATACCTTTATTTACTGTACTCGTAGCTGACGGTATATGTCTGGTAATGTGCGGATACCTTTAAAATATTGGTAGGTAGGGTACATAAGATCATCTAACAAATGTATAACCTGCCCTTATCATAAACAGGCCTAATCGTAACTATGAGATATAATTTACGATGTGCTTGGTGATAAATTACGCGCCGTAAAACGTCATTGACAGATTAAGCGCCCATCTCAGCTCGTAGTTATAACGCTATCATCACAAAATTTACGGACTCGCCAGGCCCGCACAGGAGCTCAATAATGTCAACAGAAGCCGTTTGACATTATCGTGAATACCCACTCAACTTCGTATAAATTATATCTATCAGATACCTACGTTTGCCTTCCTAGTCCCAAAAAGATATGCAAAGTAAAAACTACAATAACAGACCTTTCTTCAGTGTCCCGACAACGAAATTTATGCATGCCCATATTAATCAAGCTCTAACAACCCACTCTGGCCCAAACTTGTATCTAAAGGTTTTATTTAGACCAGAGAATCAAGCAAAGTCGAAACCCAATGGAGTCAGGACAGTCTTGCATTAAAAGCGTGACGGCGCTATTTCAACTTAACCTGACCTTTGACGCTGGAAAGGTAGAACTCTTCAACAGCATGCGTCATTGAACTCCGTACACAGTTTTGCGAGTTGCCGACGAACTTTCTGGGGGGGGGGGGGGGGAGGGGAGCTTGGGCGTCTATACCTTCAAACGCCCAGAGAGGGTAGCCATTATCAGCAATCTTACTGAGCTCACTAGGGAGGGCTCCCGAATTTCGCGGACCGAGGAAGTTTCGCTTTACCACTGGGAAATAGACAAAAGACATTAGGCACAGTCTCCAGAGCGCTGAGCGCACCTTTGCTAGCTGTGCTCCGCATGTCGTTGAAGCAAGCCAACCAGCAGCGCAACTCATCTTTAAAGGCAGCGTACCATCCGGAGTGACCTTTTCTGTTTCCCTTTTTTCAGCGACTTTCTTATTTTCACCAAAGGAGATTTTTAAACGAAGTGGTTTAGCGGCTGATCTCGTTAAACTTGAAATATAAGAAAGAGTCACACAAACGAAACAATAAGCTTAACAGCTTAGAAGAGCTACGCATTCACGCTCTGTCTGCCGTACCAGTCTGCACATACTCGGAAGATTCTCGGGATTCAGACACTGAAAATAATCCATCTATCTCAGTGTACACCCAAAGTCCACATCTAAAGTAGTTAGAATCAGCAGGTTACGAACTCGGAAAACTCCGCGAATCACACTATACTTCGTTTTTGTTGCGGTCCTAAACCCAATTACTTTCGTTTGCCGTATCGCCGCCGCCAACTTCTCCCGGCATTCGGAAGGAGCTGCTGGCCGACCCGAGCCGAGGCCCTGTACAAACAGACGAGCTGAGGGCCGCAGTCGTGTATTGGTTTCGGGCGGACGGTGGGCAGTGTGCGAGTACTCTCCAGCGGCAGCGGCGGCGGTGTGGCCGCACCTCACGGAGGTCAGCTCGGGGGGGGGGGGCGGTGGGAGGTCGCCCAGCCGTGACACGGGCGCACGGGAGCGCACAAACACGGGCGCACGTGAGCGCCCAGACACGGGCGCACGGGAGCGCACAGACACGGGCGCACGTGAGCGCCCAGACACGGGCGCACGTGGCCCGGCCAGACGTGACAGATCACACTACAACCCGACAAGTCTGCCCCGGACCGAGCTAGGGAGTGTTGTACTGTCCCGGAACCCGTCACAGGTTGTCCGGTTTATCGTCTCGGAACCGTCACAGGTTGTCCGCCACCTCACATCACGCCAGCGTCACGTCGTCACACTGCGTTACACGGCGTCCACAGCCGCGTAACAGCGGTGGGCGGTGCCCACTCTGCACTAAGTACACACTGCACGAGCCACCGGTCGCGGCGGGCGGCCCTGCCTGCCGGTGACAGGCCATGCTCCGCCGCGGCGCGCACGGCGGCATTCCGGCACCGACAGCTCTCTATCCGCCGAGTGGCCGAGGGCCGCACACCACGTCAGTGCCGACAATGTCGCTAACTGACCGCCGGTGACGCCACGGACCGTGGTGACGGTACCATCACAATCAGCAGCACAGCCTGTCCTCACCCGGCGCCGCAGGGAGCGGGCGCGTGGCCGCCCAGGACGACGACCCGCGGCGCCGCGCAACCGCCTCAACGAGGCTCCGGCTTTATATACACATTCTGAAGCGTTAATAGAGGACCGAGTCCGGTTCGGGACGGCCTATTCTACTACAGACACACCGAAGAAAAACAGATTGAGTGGTTCATTGCGAACCAGGCAAACGAGACTAGTCTTGTTATCTCGTCAGTTGATCAAACTAATTGTACCTTTGGTGTTGATAAAATATGGCCTCCCTCTCACCGCCGCAGCCTTCCTTCCTCTCGTCAGCAATTTGTGCTCAGCTAAAACACGCCACGGACTCCTCAGAGCCCAAAGCCAGAGTGTCCCTGAGGCGCCCCATCCCAGGCACCCGTACTATTCCACGCTAAAACTTGCACGCCAGTCGATTTTTGGGCGCTCGTCGGAAGAGGCGGGCGCGTCCGGCCGGCTTTTTGGGAGGCGCCGCGCCCGGCTGGTCGGCCGCGGCCGCCTGCCCCTCCGCGGCCGGCGTAGCGGCGGACGGACCGGCCCCGTTGGCGGCAGCCGGCGCTGTGACCTTCTCCGGCCCGGCGGCGGCGGGCGCGGTCTCTCCGGCCACAGGCTTCTTCCGCCCGCCGCCGGCCGCCCCCGGCTCCGCCTTCTTGGGCGTGCCCTTCTTGGTGACCTGCATGGGCACGAAGCCGCCGTGTCGGCCACCGTTCACGGCTGAGCGGCCGCCCTGGCCGGCCGGGGCGGGGGCGGGGGCGGAGTGGGTCGACTTCCTGGGCCGGCCGTGACTCTGGGCGGGGGCGGGGGCGGGGGCGGGGGCGGCCGAGTGTGGCTGCCTGCCTGCCGCCGCCGGCTGCCCGCCCGCGCCGCCGGCCGGCTGTCCCAGCATCTGCAGTAGGCTGTGCGTTATGTCCCCGGTGGCCGGCGGCGGCTGCGTGGCGCGCACTGGTGTGCGCAGCATGTTCAGGAAGTCGGCACCTGCCGGAGACAGCACCCGTCAGTCAGTCCGTCCCTGTCACCGGGCGGCGCGTCACTGAGACTTGGCCGCGCCGTCAGCGCCATTAGCCGGAGATCAGTCACCTGCGCCATAAATGTCACAGCGGCCACCTGCGCCGCGGCAGCCGCCGGCCCGGATACGGCCAGACGTTAACACAGTCACCGCCGGCTGGCTGGCTCGTTAGGACCGCACACGGTTAATTAAACAGCACTTGCCACCGTCCCGGCAGTCTGGAGAGCACCATTCACTGCACAGTCATAAAGCTGGGACCTAGGCACAACCAATTTGCAGTAACATAATTTGCACTGACGAAATAAGTAGCGTTCGAACAGAAAGGTCAACCAGGTTTACTGCAAACCTTGGGGAGGCTTTGAGTAGCACATGATTGGCGGCACGACCACTTTAACCAGAAACGACTTATCGAAACAGTCCGCTGTTGGGGACAGTAATAGTTCGTAGGGCTATCGATTGCAGAACCATAGGTGCTCGTAAAAACTTGAAACTTGATCTACAACTTACTTGGAGATTAGCCCACTTCAAATAAATTGCACGATGTGCGACCAACATTTATGGCTCATAGGTTATTGACCAGGCGAAACCTGTAAAGAAGATAAAGCATTGACCAAAATAATTTTCCTCTATTCTTAACCCGCGACCGCCTGGGGGGGTCGGATCCGACCCCCCCCCCTCCGTTTTTCTTGAATAACTTATGAACCGCTTACGCTATCGACTTGAAACTTGGCATACCTTCTCCCCCATCAATTTGACGTCTCCTGTGCAATTTTTGAGAAAAAAATTCCAATTTTTTTTTAGATATATCGATTTTAGTGATGTAACTACATGGCGTTTTCAGTCAAAAAGCGGTAAATGTTAAAAAAAAAATCGTCAAAAATCAGGGTTTAAAGCAAATTGCAAAGTAAGGACATGAATAGACGCCGCTCAACGAGTTCTTTAAAATGCCTATCTCGGATTTCCATAAAATGCGGTTTTCACCCCTAAAAATTCAAAAAAACTATATTTTTTTTGGAAACAGCTAATAAAATCCAAAATTTTGAGAAATTCCAAAAAAACGGAATATATGTTATAGAACTCTATTAGAACATTAGATGTCCCAAATTTCAACTTTCTATCTTGATTTTTAACCCCCAAATTGTAAAAAATAGCTCCAACATGCATAGGGCATGGTGACGTCATAAGCACTTTCGTGAATTAGAGGCACTTCTGAACATCGCATGCGAAAACAAATGACACTACTAGATTCCTGGGACAAAGCTCGTCTAGAAAAGTGCATTTTTATGTCAAAAATAAAAAGTTGAAAAATTGACCTTTTTTCTTAGCCCTCGTTTCGTTATGTATGGTATAAACGATTTTGTATGCTTTCAATGCACACTTATCACCAGCACAGTGACTTGGGGTCACATATAACCATTACCATCGGATTCGGCGTGAAAAATAAGCCATAAAACATGTGTCGCACGCCCATGTAGCAGAAAGTGAAAACCGTGACCTTTCGTGACCTGACCTGACCTTGACCCGTACTTAGTATGACCCCTATACGCACATGGTACCTTCACTAGGTCTTTGAGGTCATTTTTGGTGAGTTTCGAGCAGCAGGTGTCGATTCCGCTGTCCGTAAGCCTAATCATGCAAAACCCCAGAATTTGACCTTTGACCTGACCTTGACCCGAAAGTTGACCTCAATCTTAAAATCTTAAGAGTGCTTTGGGAAGGTCTCGTAGAGACCTTTCGAACGCCGCCTCGCGGGGCTCGATGCGACCATTGGTTCTCGAGATAACGGGGGGGGGGGTCGGATCCGACCCCCGACCCCCCAGGCTGTCGTGGGTAGGGGAGAGTGGGGTAATTTGGCCGCTTTTTTTAGAAAACGATGTACCTAAAAATCGACAACACATTTCTGCATTTTCTCAACGCTGACAGGTGTGGCATACATTTTACTTTCTTGGACAGTAAACTTGAAATGATTGAGTAACTACTTATATTGAAATTGTGGCGTATTACAAAGGTCTGCAAAGCGGCCAAATTGCCGCACTAGCAGGGTTATTTGGCCGGGGGTGTGGGGCAATTTGGCCGGTGTTAGTTTGAGGCCATGATTTTGGTTATAGGCGAGTCAGCTTCACATTCAGCAATGACGCGTGTCCTACGACGCATTTGAAGCATTTTGGAGGTTGACTCAGCCGTCACAGGGGTCGAAAATAGCCAAAATAGCGGCTCTAGATGCGATGACAGTTTTTTACGAATAACTTTTGAAGTAATCAAGTTAGGCCAAAACTAAAAGTACCATCGTAATTCTCTCCTCATTCCGCATCGAAACATGTATGTGTTGACCTCGAAAGGTCAAGGTCAAGGTCAAGGTTGGCTTCAGGTCACGTTACCTCAGGTCGCTTGACGTCAAGGTTACGTGAGTTCAAGGTCATCATGCATATCATTCGATGCGCCTTGACGAGCTGAACACAATGAGACCATTTGCGCGGCTGTATCTTTTTTCTGTTAGTTTTTATTAGCAAAAAAGCGTTAGGTAACCTTTGATGACGTCACATGCCCTTACAGCTGTCCAATAGGAAATATGGCATCAAGGTAGTCAAAGTTGGTCATTAATTATGTCCTTTATGGTATAATTGACCATGACAATTCGGCCGTCCCAGCATAGTGACTCTGAGCGCACCGGCCAAGTTGCCCCGCTAGTCCCGGCCAAATAACCCCACGTTGCCATTCTGAAATTTTTTGTCTATAAAGTCGTCATGGCTGTATAGAACTAGATGAAATTGCTCTTGGAACCGCTGAACACCCTCAAAAATGGCGCTATAATGTTGGAATTCGTTTACAGCCCAAATACTACATGTTATACAAATTTTAAACGGAAGTAAAAGTTACCATTTTCTAACGTAATTCACCTTTTGTTAATTTTGAATAAAACTAAGAGGGGGAAAGCTTTGACATTTGTTCTCGAGTTAGTTCTGCCGATGACAAATGAATAGAGACTAAAGTTATTTCATTCACTTTTATCAGCTTTCGTACAGGTGGGGGCGGCCAATTTACACCACCGGCCAAATTATCCCACTCTCCCCTACGGAAATAGCCCAGGCGGTGCCGGGTTAAAGACGCTCCAAAACCACAACTTTGAAGAATATTCGCCGGTCTCTCGTGTGCTCTGAAAGCCCGGTCACGCAAAGCACCAGTCCGGTTGATAACACCGGCTGAGTCGTTCGCTTGCCGGCGGGGCTCGGCAGCCGGCGCGGGCCCCGCTCCAGACGCCGGGCAGACTCTCCGGCCGCGGGAGCCCCGTACCGGTGTGTTTGACCCGCGGCCGGCGACACTGCCGGAGCGGTCAGTGGCGCCGCCCACTGCTCTATGGTCGCATTGTCTGGTTTAGTTCGTCGACTTTTTCACTTGACTATTGATAATGGACTATTGACTTTTCCACACGTCGGTCTTTCTGGCAAGTACTTACGGTCGCATTTCATTGTAAGCTAACGTATAAAATGCAACCCATTTTATGCATGTCAAGCACAAGATGCGATCTACTGTGATATGACAACACGCTACTGATGTGCCGACCACAACGCCCGCACACATCCGCAAGGAGCTCCTGCGAAGTGGATGCCACAAAAGCGTTGACATCAGACATGTGGAAGAGAATTGACCATTTTCTGGCCAATTTAACGCCTCGTGTTTTAGCAGAAGCGCAAGGCTGACTGCTTTGATCATAGTAAATCCAGTACACCGATGCTGGATGAATATCTGAGACACAGCCTCGTAGGAGACCCAATCAGCAATAACAGATTTTCAAGAACGCAGAGATCAAGAAGGCTGACAAATACTGACGGCGCAGGACTCAGCGCGCGCGCACGTGCGAGCACACGTGCGGGACTAACAAATACAGCAGCCGAGAACCAGCTCCCCGCACTACAATGTGGTTTGGTCGCCGGCCCATTTTGGTCAGTAGGGCGCCGAGTAGTTGCCGAGCTGACGCGGTCAGTGTCCGCGTCTGAGCGCTGGGACGGCTCACCTGCGGCCGGTGGTTGCTGCTGCCGGCCCCCGCTCGGTCGGCCGCCCGCCGGCGCTGCTGTTACTGTAGTCGCTGTAGGTGGCTGGGTCGGGGACCCCAGCTCGCTCAGGGCAGCCGCCGCCGCCAGAGAGGCCGCCTGGACACAGCACACACACGTCACGGTCAAAGGACGGCGCATGGCACGGTCACCCTACGGTACAGATAACAGTAACAACGAGATCGCGGCCAAATCACAGAGCGCAGGGAGCGGTCACACAGCGGCGCAGGCGGTCCGTCGTGCGTGTTGGGTACGTACTACGTAGGTCGACCATGGTAGCTGTGCCTTCTAGCTGATAGCGCCCCTCCCCTTCCTTTCTGCGGATATTCTTCCAGCCAGGAGAGGCCACCACTGACCTGTGAGCTGCTCCGTCCTACAGGGATCACTGCGTTCAGTTCGGGAACTTGGAGCTGCGGCTTATTTACGCCAGGGATCGTCTAGGGAGCGGCGGGGATGGTTGGCGCTGTTCGTGGTGGCACTCAATCCTAGACTTCTGTAAACCAGTATCGGGTATACATTAGTAACAATGGCTGAATCTATAGAAAAATGGCTCAATGAGGCCGATGACGGTCATTTCACACTAGCACTTCATCTTCAAACTTTGCAGTGGTCTTGTTTGGGCGTTTAGTTCCGTCCTCGTCATTCCATTGCGCCCTAATGCTTCTCTCCTGCCATTCTAGTCAACATTCCAAGCACATCAACGCTGCTCGGCATGTGAATAATACCAGGCGACACTGTTGCGTCATGGCCATTTTTAGACATTGCCTTCAAATACCGGCGCAGTATAATCCATTATCCAACCAATCTTCATTTTCTTTCCTAACTAGCTTTGAGAAAACTCTTGCGTCAGCCAGGAGCTCTCAGGAAAACTCGCCGGCCAATCAGTCATGCGCGCGGGGATGATGCACACAAATTATAATAACGAGGGTGGAGCAGTCCAAATAACGAGTGGATCAGTCCACACAACGAGAGTTGAGCAGTCGACAGCAGACACCGAGGACCGAGGGGGGCCGAAGGCGGTTGGTCGGCCGAAAAACGCGAGTCAAAATTTGATCATGAGCTCGCAAATTGCTAATGGTCATATCCCATTAATGTCATACGGAACTTCGCACTACTGAGCTCGTGTATTGCGTGAGTTGTGAAGAAAATGAAGGGATCAATGGCCCCAAAAATGGCGCACTACCCGAGACAAAACTAAGCGATAACGGTTGACTTGGTCCGTATCTGTGCTGGGTTCTCTATAGTCTGAAATAATTGATATGAAACTGCCAAAACGACTGCGAACTACAAAACACCACAAAATGTACATTGAACGTCATGAATAGCTTACAATAACGTACGTTCTACGAAGTGTGCTCGCTAAAGCAGCTTGTTATGGTGTTGACTGTTACGTGTTCTTGCCGTTGCTCGTCGTCAGGTTCACCTGCATCCATTTAATCACCTACGCAGAGTGATATTCTTGTCGATGAAGTGCCATTTTTAATGTTCCTCAGGTAAATGACTAGGTATAACTCGCTTTTTTCGGGCTGGGTGTTAAGAGGTAAAAAATTGTTAGCCCGAGAAAAAAACGATTTATAGTGATAAGCTTGTTGAACTATAAATGTAGTTTATTATTATATATAATATACCACGCTGTATTGTGTATAAAAAATGCAATGTTACAATATCATGTGTCAGTCAGTCGGTCAAACAGTCGCAGCTGGCCGCCGTCACACCATATTGCTGCTATCCTGTAACCCAGGCCGTCAGACATCCAGGACTGGCTGCCCGGCCCGTCTGATTACCTCCAGTAACATGATTCGGATCAGAGGTGTAGGTTCTTAGTCCGGTGGTGTTCAATTTTAATTGATCATTTGAACAACATACAGAACTGAATTTGCAAATAATTTGAAACTTTTTGGAAAGGCCGAAAATGCCTCTGAGAGCATGTCGTCACTCTCAGAACTTAAGGACTTGCGATGTTTCACAACTAAGATTGAGAGAATCATTGACTGAACTCCCCGCCTAATGAGACAACAGGCTAAACTTTGAACGACTGGGTGTCAAAACAGCACAATGCCAAAACGGATCTCGCTCTATCGCGAACAGAGTGGCTGATAAATTCGGCCCACCAGCCGCCGACGGCCCGTTTCGCGGCTCGGAGGCACCCGCCAGCCGCCGGTCGAACCCACCAGTCGCTGCGGTACCCGTCCCAGCGTCCCCCGCCGCTGACCGACGCCCGGCCGAATCCAAACCGTCACGTCTGCGTCGAATGGCGCCGTCACCGGGCGCCGGTTACACAATCACCCCAGTCACATCCGTCAGCCGCCTCCGCGCGCCCGCACCCACAGACAGACACACCGAGACACGTGCTACACCGAGTCAGCATACTGGGCCCCACCGGCCAGACGGATCGTATATTGTGGTTAACGTTAACAAGATAAATGTAGTGCATGGTAATGCCGCCGACTGGGACCAATGGGCATTGAAAAATGGGGGGGGGGATGGCTTGGAAGAGCACTGCTCAGGGGAAGGAAGTACTGACCTGGTCCCGGCTGGGAGAGGGGTACTGACGTGGTCCCGGCTGGGGAGGGATTGGCACTGACCTGGCCCCCGCTGGGAGAGGGGTACTGACCTGATCCCGGCTGGGGGTACTGACTGGTCTCTGCTGGGGGAGGGGTACTACTGACCTAGTCCCGGCTGGGGGAGAGGTTGGTACTGACCTGGTCCCGGCTGGGTCATGAGTACTGACCTGGCCCCGGTTGGGGGGGGAGGGGTACTGACGTGGTCCCGGCTGGGGAAGGGGTACTACTGCCCTGGTTCCGGCTATGAATACTGACCTGGTCCCGGCCGGGGGAGGGGTAGTACTGACCTGGTCCCGGCTGGGAGGGGGCGGGGTACTGACCTGGTCCCGGCTGGGGAGGGAGGGGTACTGACCTGGTCCCGGCTGGGGAGGGGTAATACTGACCTGGTCCCCGCTGGGGAAGGGTACTGACCTGGTCCCGGCTGGGAGCGGACCCGCCGCGGACAGACCGGCCGCTGGGCAGCACCACCGTGGCCACGAACGAACCTCCGTCTGAGGCAACATACGTGTACCGAGGTACTCCTGAAAGCAGAGGACGCAGCTCACTACAGAATACACGGGATCCGACCTCATCTCACCGCGAGCCTCCGTCTGAAGCCGTGTAGGTGTACCGAGGAACTCCCGAAAACAGTGCACACCAGTCGGATTACATACAGGGTGTCTCAAAAGTTCGTTCACACATTTCCCATGCCAATAAAGCATATAAGAACCGGCCAAAAGTATAAGGTTTTGGTGTCTGTGTGTACACTAGACAAATATGCATGCTTTGACAACTGATTAAGAAGGTTGGAAACCAACCCCTTTGCTGTATCTCCAAAAAAAATTGCCCATCCCGATTTTTGTTGCTCCGTCAGCTGCCGGAGGCTGATAAAAGGTTACCAGCTTTCAAGCTCTTGCAGGGGAATCCCCTGCAGTTTCTGCGTCGGATTTAGTTTTGACTAGCTCCCCGGCAACATCTGATTTTCCCTGAAAGCCGACAGCTTGCATCGACACCATTCTTGAGTATTTTGTAGGCATTCTCTGGCGCTAACTCCTTCATGAATGACTGGCGCCGACCTCCCAAGCGCCAGTTTCCTTTTCAAAACGACCCCAGTCCTGAACAAACGGGAAGTGCCAGGAGTAAATTTTTCGCATCATATGGTAGCAGAATGTGTCGGACGTCTGTTTCTCAGACACATTGTGCAAATTTTGCAAATTCCAAGCGCTCGTCATTCCCCATGCCAAGACCTTCGCTCGGTTGCGGAGTGTTTTCCTCGGGAGATGTTCTGCTTTGTAAACGGCCCAAGCCTGTCCATCGTGTGGTTTTGTCGGGATTTTGTGTTTAAAATAAAATTATTCGCAGCAGATCTGCCTCTTGAAACTTCGTTAGATAAAATTTTACAATAACTGACACTTTTGGAGCGTCAGGTGTCCTTGGCATTGACGATTTTTGTGTTATTGTCCCCAAAAATTAGCGTTATAGATATTATAAACAATTTAAATTATAATTTGTCTTTATTTTACGATGACCTGCACTTTTTGAAAATGGGTAACCACTGTCTGTGACCTTCTTGCCAGTTTTCAAAAGTTATGACCGCATTTTCAGCTGCTTCCCGGAACACGAGTCTGCTGTCGTGCGAGGGACGTTCAAAACGCCGTTAGTCTCGCATGGTTTCGTCCTTCAAAAAATTTAGCCACCGTTTTTATGAGATGATCATCATGTTGCACTCATCCTCGCCGACACTTAGCCATGTGTCATTTCCGACTTAACCATTCCCATTACTCCTGAAACAGAAGAGTTTCACAACATACCCGACTTTGCAACCTACATTTTCGTGCCTGACCCATGGTCAGAGGTGAACCCTTTTTGTGAGCTCATGAAGGGTCGAATGCACTTGAAAACAATGAGACTGCTTGAGGAAGGTTGTCACCAACGCCCATGCAAAATTTCGACTGTTAATTTCTTGTTGATTCAGAATTATTGACAAAAAAGCATGGCTAGTACCTGTGAACGAACTTTTGAGACACCCTGTACTACAACGAGAGTACAGCGCACAGGGGCCGACCCCACCCTGTGGCAACACTGAAACAGAGGTGCCCCCGAACATACGAACTCGTACACCGACCGATGATCGATCCCATACCCCTATCTTCAATGACAGGAACAGGTAAGGTAAGGTAGGAATAAAGGATGGCAAATAAACGTCATGTAACTGCGCATCCCTGAGTCGTTATCATAGACACCAGTAGAAAAATGCATTTGCGCAAAAATCAAATAAAATGAATGAAACATCATGAATAATGGTTTAAAGCATAATCAATAAATATATTACATATTTAGACAGGAAAAATTTCAATGAAAACAATGAGACCAACTTTCAATTTAGAAATAAAAATGGCATTCATGCAAACACCAAGTATCAATTGTAGATTTGCAGAACAATCGTTAATGAAAGAAGTCACTGCTAACAGCTCATAACTAGAAGACATATCTGCTCAATAAAATATCCGGTTTCGCATTACTTCGCGTCGCATTTCGTCCAGGAACTGTGTTAGCACACAACGATAAACTGATAAGTGATAACTAATGGTATTCAAACGCTGCCATCTCGTGTGAATGCACCCTACTGATGCGATAGACGATAGCTGTAGTCATTAGGAAGGCATGCCGTCACGCAGCTCGCAATGTTCACCTTTCTGCGAGCCGCATTGTCCGGGCCTCAGTCTGAGCGCTGGCAATGTCTGACTGCAATGCGCCGTGCGGAGACCGGCTATTGAGTTGAGCGCCACCCGCATACCAATTAGTGGGCGCACCCCCGCGCCCACATACTGCAGCGGTGTGCGGACACACTGCGCCCATTCACTGCCGCGGTGTATGTGTATGCGGACAACTCGGGCCGTCAGGAGCAGTCCGGGCAGACAGTGAGAGGGGAGGGGAGCCGGGCTGGCGCGATCCGCGTCCCATCTCTCCTGGCAGCGGTATCGCACCCTCCGTCTTCTGTCGGCCATCGATCAGCCACCACTCTCGGCGACTGCCGGCCGGCCGTCCCCGGGCATCCACCTATCAACACCCCCGCGGATCGCCTCCCGGCCCGGGCATCCACCTATCAACACCCCGCGGATCACCCTCCGTCCCGGGCATCCACCTATCAACACCCCCGCGGATCGCCTCCCGTCCCGGGCATCCACCTATCAACGTCTCTGACCTGCGAAAAAAGCTCGGGTGGTTGTCCCCGCGTCATATGGCTGATTACCAAACCCTTGTTATCGCCCACAAAGCCATTCAGCGCGGCGAACCCGAGGAATTGGCAACCATGTTCGTCACAAACAGCGCTGTCCGGGAGAGACACTCCAGGCAAGATCACCTCTTTCACCTTCCGCGACCACGGCTGGAAACGGGTAGGCGGCGGTTCGGCTATCGAGCCGCTGCTCTACTCAACAGTCTCCCAACTCAGCTGTCGCAGCTGTCTCCCGCCCCCTTTGCCCGATCTGTTAAAGCCGCGATAGTGGATGGGACATCAACTGATCGTCGCTGACCAACGGGTTGGTGGGTGGGTGAGTTGTACCTGTGTTACTACGAAAGTGTCTCTGTCCTTGCTTTGACGTGAGTGAATGTGTGAATGCTGTGAATGTTTAGATTAGTAACCGCGGATACGGATTCTGAGCAGTAATCGCCACGCACTTTCAGAATGTGGATCGCTCATGATTGTTCAATACAATACAATACAATACAATACCCCCGCGGATCACCCTCCGTCCCGGGCATCCACCTATCAACACCCCCGCGGATCGCCTCCCGTCCCGGGCATCCACCTATCAACACCCCCGCGGATCGCCTCCCGTCCCGGGCATCCACCTATCAACACCCCCGCGGATCACCCTCCGTCCCGGGCATCCACCTATCAACACCCCCGCGGATCACCCTCCGTCCCGGGCATCCACCTATCAACACCCCCGCGGATCGCCTCCCGTCCCGGGCATCCACCTATCAACACCCCCGCGGATCGCCTCCCGTCCCGGGGCATCCACCTATCAACACCCCGCGGATCACCCTCCGTCCCGGGCATCCACCTATCAACACCCCCGCGGATCGCCTCCCGTCCCGGGGCATCCACCTATCAACACCCCCGCGGATCACCCTCCGTCCCGGGCATCCACCTATCAACACCCCCGCGGATCACCCTCCGTCCCGGGCATCCACCTATCAACACCCCCGCGGATCGCCTCCCGTCCCGGGGCATCCACCTATCAACACCCCCGCGGATCACCCTCCGTCCCGGGGCATCCACCTATCAACACCCCCGCGGATCGCCTCCCGTCCCGGGGCATCCACCTATCAACACCCCCGCGGATCGCCTCCCTCCCGCCCCGAACCCCTATCAACGCCCCCGCCTGTCGCCGACCGTGCGAGCGCCGCTCGGTGTCGGGATTCTATATTAGCAGGCTGCCACCCTGCTGGCGTTTCTCGGCTTCCCATTGACGAAATTCACGTGGGGCGTGTTGATCAACAATGCGAGGCCGCAAAACGGTAGCAAGTAGCTTCCAGAAATGGCAGAGCCGGCAGCATGCTGTCGGCTCTAGCGTACAGTGGCGACAGAACAGTGGTCCGTTCCAACACATCTAGCCTGTGTTCGGCATCCGGAAAATGAGGGCTAATTTTCCGGGATCACCGGTAGCATTCGGAGTTTTAGGCTCACACCCTGCACCACGGATATGACAACGAGTAATAGAACCATTAGGGAAACAATAGCAATCTAAAACGTGACTTATTGCATCGATGGTCCCTGCAATACCAAATAATGACCGGTGGTCCCGGAAAATTATCCCTCATTTTCCAGATGCCGAACGCACGCCTAATCTGGAACCGAGCTCCCACCTGACGGTCGTGTCTTCGTCCCCCAGTTACCGGCGCTACCACCTACAGCTGATGATGGTGATGGATTGGGGTTTTTGGGCGCCCGGACTTGGGACTGCAGCTGACCAGCGGGCCCCGCGCCCCTGTGTAATCTCACACCTAGCGGGCCACCCGCTCTGATCACCCCCCCCTCCACCTGTCCGGCGGCCACCCCCCCCCCCCACCTGTCCGGCGGCCACCCGCTCTGTGAATCCCCCCCCCCCCCCCCCCCACACACACACACACACCTGTCCGACGGCCACCCGCTCTGATCACCCCCCCCCCCCCACCTGTCCGGCGGCCACCCGCTCTGATCACCCCCCCCCCACCTGTCCGGCGGCCACCCGCTCTAATCACCCCCCACCTGTCCGGCGGCCACCCGCTCTAATCACCCCCCACCTGTCCGGCGGCCACCCGCTCTGATCACCCCCACCTGTCCGGCGGCCACCCGCTCTGATCACCCCCCCCCCCCCCCCCTGTCCGGCGGCCACCCGCTCTGATCACCCCCCCCCCCCTGTCCGGCGGCCACCCGTTCTGATCACCCCCACCTACCGCCATCGGTGTTCTGCAGCAGCCGCAGCAGACGGTCACAGGAGTCGAGCTGCTGGGCGGGGCGGACCGGCTGGGCCGGGGCCGGGGCCGGCCGGACGGGGTGCGCCGGGGCCTCAGCGGGCGACTGCAACACACAGACACAGCGGTCACCACTCACCCAGTCTACCCCCGCACAGACGTCAGCCGCGCCGCCTGAAATGCGAGCACACAGGTAGGTGCAGCTGGTCGGGGTGGAGATGTAGCAGCGAGGATTGACACGGGGCAGTAATGTTTGCTTTTGTTAACTGCGACATACCTTTGAACCAACAAAATGAGAGAGGCGAAAGTAACAAATGTGAAGACTGTGGAATTTTCCTCATGTTGTTCGAGTAACGTTTGTAGAGGAAAGCGTTACACCGAACAAGTTTATTTGAAACCGAAAACAATGCATATTTATGAGCCAATAAAACTTAAACTTAACATAATCCGTTGATGGAATAAAAAAATCGATAACGCTCCACAACAGCCACGTAACCATAAAGATCTTATAGATGTATATGATCCAAACTTCCGAAAAACGGTGTAAGTGATTCAGTCGCCTCAGTAGCGTCCCAGCTGTTGCATCGACTACAAGTCACCAATCAATTATGTCGCAGCTTGAGTGGGCTAATAAAGATATCGAGCAAAAAAAGGTGGAAAAACAAGTCTGGAACAAAACCGACTGGTGTAAACAAACACGAATGATATGAGCAATCAATGTCAAAACATCGTACCGATCAGAGCGTTCTGATCAGCCATACGATCGAAGAGATCAGACAGCTCTAAGTCCCAACTCCCAAGGTTCGGCGCCCCGAGTGATTCACGTCAGCCCAGTGTCACCGGCATACGGCCACCGACTCTGACGGTTTGCACTTTGCACTGCCGTCGTAAGTCCTCACAGTTCACCGGACATGACCGGATGACGTTTGCGTCACGCATCATTCCGGTCTCCTGCACCGGGGACAGTCGCGAGCAGGTGGAAGCAGGACAGCACTCGGAGAGTGACACAACGAGCGACGGCCGAGATCGTCTGAGAGGGACGACAGCCACCCGCCCCCTCAGGCAACTCGGCCGAGCATGAGGCGGCTCACCGACGCGGGGCCCGGAAGCTCGCCACTTCCGCCCGCCAGGTGCGCCGACAGGCGGACAGCGGACGGTGACTCTACCATAAGATGGAGGTCTGAAGACGCGGGTCATTCACATATCTGTCTTACTCCAACAGTCAGTCTCGGAAGGAGACGCGCTCCAGCGCCTGAGGTCTCTTCGCCGTCGGTCCGGATGCCGCGATACAGTTTATCAGCCGTTAGCCAGCAGTTACTCCGGACAATTGAGCAATTTACCATCTCCCAAAGACAGTTCGACAAAGCCGGCGCGCAGTGCACGGTCAGCCTGCTCCAGTGAGTAAATTCCGACATTGTGCGTGGCGATCCATTCTCCAGCGGACCCATTCAGCGGCTACGGTCTGATCCTGGCCTTTGAGCCACCTTCATCACCGGCGGCGCGGCGGTTATGGCGCACCCGCCGCGAGCAGCGACCTCTGACAAACGCCCACGGCCGCCGCGCTGAGCGCCGCCGGCGACACGGGCCCTCCGAGCGCCGCCCGCGCGCCGGCTACCCTGTCAAAGGCACCGGCGCGGCGGGTTTCACCTGTTCTGACACAGTGCTGATTAACCGGCGCCGCCCCGCTGCAGCCTGTGTGGAGTTGGGCACCGATGCGAACCAGCCGGAGACACACAGAGAGCGAAAACAGGTACCCAGTACCGCAGGCGGATCATAAACAGTATCCGATTTAATTCAAAGAGAACACCAGCATCAGGGCTTCTAATGACAGTGAAACACCATCCGATTCAAGGTTATTGGATAACGAGCCAAAGCCAGCTGTACCTTTCTAGTCATCTGTTGTCCAGTGTCTGTAGGTAATTGACGTTTTTTTTGTCGTGATCATTGATAATAGCATCGGAAACAACATCAATTGATCCCCGACATGGCACAATTGTAAAGAAACGACGTAAATAATGCGAAAAAATGCTGAAATGACACCAATCATCCGGAATTTCAACGGTCTCAATGACGGACGGCGCAGCACAGCATAATGCCGTCCCGGGTACCCAGAGAAGGTAGGTAAGTATAAGAGTAGGATAGAATAGAACGCTTGCATTTCTGTTTGCTTTCCTTCCGGGGAAGTTGTCAAACATTTCAGGCACAATAAATTCCACCGACTCATTAAATTCCCAGCGGGACATTGATCGAATGTGATGAGGTTATACGCAAATGTTCCGAGATATGATTTACTGTCAGAGCTAACCTCTGTCTAGACCGTCTGGGTCTGCGGCGATCTCGGGGAGGCGGTCTGGCTGGTTCCTGGGCCGCGGCAGGCAGCGGGGGAAGTCGGGCGGCGCTGGAAGACGGCGGAGTTGCGCACATGCCACAATAACCTGTTAGGTAGCGGGGGCTGCAGGAATGCTGCGTCTGCTGTCAGCTTATAGTTGCCCATTACCGAAGCCACCGGCAGGAACAGCATTGTTCATCATAACAATGGTAAGCTTCTGAGTGAAACATTCCGGATCGACCTTGACGTGATACCGCTGGGAGGGAAACTGACAAGGCAGCTATAAGGCAAGGCAGCTCCATAATCTTGTCCTGGATTTTAGGAATAAGAACTCCCCTATTTCGTTTTAAGTCATCAATAATATACAAACTGACTCGGGGTTCACTGTTCATATACTTGCTCACGAGCAATTCGGGAACACGGTTTGCTTGTTTGTTTCTTTGATAGTGAACAAAATCCATTCATTCAAGGTCATTTGTTCACGAACAATGCTCTGATCACGAACCGTTCAAGAGCGTTCATGAATGACCATGAACAAGCCATCATTTCTTATATCATTTGCGTTAGGTATTATTTCCATACAGTGACATACACGTTCGCAGGTTCGTTCCACGTAGAACTGAAAAATACAATTAACTTATCGCAAGCACATGGCATCGTGATATTTAGGTTCGCTTCTTGTAAGTTCAAACGCAAACTTTTGCATGCTGTAGTCTGTACCTTCCATGACGTGACATAAGACGTCACAGGGGTGATTCGATGTAATCAAAGCTTTATTCTCAATTCTCGATCCGATTGAGTTGGCGAATCTTGAAAACGACCAATAAACCCAGGAAGACCCACCGAGCCTACCAGACAGTGACGCTCGAGGGCCCCTCGTTAGTCATCCGGCCGTTTAGGCAAAGAGCGGCTATAATCTACAGCATGCAGATACCTACAAATACAGCTTAGAAGAGCGTTGAGTTACGAGTGCTATGCCGATTTATTTGATGTATATTATAAGAGAACATCCAGTATATGTATATGTTGCGGTGGTGAAAGAACTGGTGTTACGACTTGTCATATAACCACTGTGTGATTACATGCGCCATCGAAAAATAGATATCTAGCATCTGCGAATCTCACAACTATCCCGGGAATATCTGACGCAGGCACAGTTAAGACTGAATTCTTATCGCCTACCCTAAATCCTCGTAAAACGCACCGCGCAGCAATAGCACCACCTATATCCTTCGAGGCGGCTGGGAAATCCTCTCTAAAACGCGACCGATCGTGCCCGGATCCCGGGCGAAATCCGGCCTATAACGCGTTCGAAGGCCGCGTTACCGCCGGTAGTCAGGCACATTGCGTTCAATCAGCTATTCAAACTGAATGGAGTTAAAAGGACTCGACTACTGCACAACACTGTTCTATGGAGGAGGAATTGTGGAGGGGTTTCCCACGTAGCGGACAAAATTATGAACAACAAAACGCAACAGCAAAACGGACCTGGGGGTCGAACCGAGAACGAACACACAGACCAAGTTTGTATTGCATCACTGCCGGTACGCCTACATTTTGACTAAACCGCCATAAACTTAAAGCTGAGCCCTCCGTCAGCCCGCGACACACGGCTTCTCAAGTTGGCGCCAGCGAAAATAAAAAGGGATGCTGCGGAACTCCCAGCGTAAGAAAAGAAGCAGACTGGAAAAGCAAAGTAACACGGGATCGCTGTGTGTAGGAAAGCAGCAATGTTTCAAAGTGTCCATGACAGGTGATCATCAGAAATTCATTGAGAGGTAATGGTGATGATTTGGGTTCAATGGCACCATGAACAGCAGCTGAATGTCAACAATGCTCATTTCTCCATTTTGAGACCATGCTTCGACATGGTAAGGCCCAGAAAGAGACAGCGACAGGATCATTGAAACGGACCAACCGACGAGTTCCCCATAGTCCACTAGACACAATAATGTAAATTATCAGGGAAAACGATATGCGCATTTCCAGCTTGTTTGTCTCATACGAATATGAGCAAGGTAAAGGTATCACCAGGTGAAGACTTAACCCGCGCATGATTGGGGGGGGGGGGGGCTCTACAGAGCCCCCCCTCCCGTTTTTCAGCAATATTTTCTAAACCGTTTGACGGATCAACACGAAACTTACGGTACCCTCAGAGGCATCAATTTGACACCTTGTGTTAAAATTTCAACTTTCTAGCTACCATAATTTGGCCGGAAATGACGTCAGAGTGACGTCATGTCGGCCGATTTTCATGCAAAATACTGAATTACGGCAAACGCTCTCAAGAGCTCAGTTTTAAAGCTAGATCCATTTTCTTTGCATGAGTGGACTACAAATACACGTAGCTATCAAACTACTATCTCGAATTTTCGAAATTTTGAAAATTTTGAAAAATAAGTATTTACAATTATTTAAAAAAAAAATTATTTTTCAAAAAGTTTTTGACTTTTCGCAAAAATCGGAATATATGTGATAGAACACACACTGATGAACTACCTTGGCAAGTTGTAGCCCAATATCTTCAAAAATAGCCAAGTTATTCGCATTATTGTCAAAATTTTACAATTTTATGTTTTTTTTCAAATCCATTTTTCAGTACGTTTTTGACGTCGTACAGCAACATAAATGGCACCATTGTGTTCCTGAGCTCAAACTGCATCTGATAGGCACCTTTTTGGTTGAAAAAATTCATTTTCAAAATTTAACCTTTTCTGACCTGAAAGTGACCTGACCTCCGGTAAATTCAGCTGACAATGACCTCAAATGACACAGACGACACTATTTTCGAAATCTACGAGTAAAATGGACCATAAAACATGCGTCACGTGACCGATACATGATGTAAAATTTTCGTGACCTAGGATGACCTGACCTTGACCTTAAAAATTCGAAGTAAAAGTTCGGTACCCTCAGGATATCTAAGGCATCCGTCAAGGAGTGCGTAAACCAAAAATGAGCCTGATCGGACCGGCGCACGATAGGACCGCGGCCGGAATTAGCGCGACATTGATGAATTTGGCGACCTTTCCCAAATTGAGTTAAACTGTGTCACGTATGTAGTTCAGAAATGTCCATGGACCACGAATCTGCAAATATTTTTCGTCCATAGTGTACAGCGTCCGCGCCACATCAGCCCAAACACAAAGTTTTGTGCCAAGCATCGTAGACCCGTTTTCGTACGGAGAAAAATAGCAGCTAATGTAGGTAAAAAATATATCTATTAGACGACTTTATCAATATTTTCGACGTCTAACCTGATAGTTTAGACCATGGGCTACACGATGGAAGAAAAAACTCATAGCGGAATATATAAATACGCTTCAAATGTTAAGTTTTTTTGTTGCTTTAAAAATTGTGGGTTAATTTTACTGTTATAGATATTCTGGAATGCCGATATAAAAAGTCCCGCTAGGTCCCGCTGTTCTTTTTATCAATATGGTGTTTACCAATCAATTGCCTTTCAGAAAATGTATAATTTAGCTGCGTCAGCCTGCGGCAGCGAAAATGAGGGGCATTTTTTTACTCCAGGTCGCCGCGGCCGGGAGCCGCGAGTAACAGAACCTCAGGAACCGAACAAGGTTGCCAAGTACCAACTATATTAAAGTTTTGTCCGGACATATCCATACCTTCTATCGGAGTTTCTGATACACTTTTCTGAACCGTAATAAATCTGTTATATAGTCATGTAGGCCATCAGATTCCCATCTTCACGGTTTTGGTGGCTACATTATTTGCTTATCGGAATTTCCGTTGCCGTCATGACCTGGCCTGACAGGTGCTGCCGTCTTATCACGTGACCGAGCGGAGTCGAGGTCAGGGCAGGTCAACCGATTAATTAATCAATTAATTGATGAATTAATTAATGATTAATTAATTAAATTAATCAGAAATTGCTTAGAAAGTACACCGATTACCATTTTTATGATTCTACCATCCTTTTCATGTGAAAAGCGGGCACGAAATACGAAAAAGTACCGATGTCGCGTTAATTTTCGCTCCGGTCCCATTGTGCGGCGGTCCGGCGGTCAGAGCCTACATAATGAACTAGCAAAAAAGTCGATAATTTTTACTTTGACCTGACCTGTGACGTCATCGGTGACCTCGAAGTCAATGAAAATAGGTTTCGCTCGACAGTTTTTCCAGGGCTATCAGACGCCGTTTGAATTTTCACGATCGGCCCAGTAGTTTCGGAGATAGGAGGGGGGCTCTGGAGAGCCCCCCCCCCCGTCACTCGCGTTATGGAAAATACCCCAGTCATGCGCGGGTTAACCCGCGAGTTGCTGGGGGGGGGCGTTAAACGCCCCCACTTTTTTCGCCGGGCCATAGCATAAAAACGGCGCGCCGCAGGCGCGCCAAATTTTGGGTACCTGTAGGGAATTGATTGAAGTTTATTGTGACAAAGTTTCAAAAAAATCGGCCGGAAAATTTTTGAGATATCGAGGTTTTAGTGACGTCATGATTTCTGAGTTTTCGACCAAAAACGGCATATGTTCAAAAAATCATATAAAATCACAGAATAGACATATAGACATGCCGTAAACGCCATTAGACTGCCAATACCATGGATAATCAAATGGCTATCTTCGATTATTGATTATCGTTCCGCATTTTCCAAAATCTTGAACTGAATCTTGGCAATTTCTCGTGACTACTTCACGACCATGAAACATGAATTTCTTAAATTGAACTTTTTTAGCCAAACACGTACGCATATGATAAAATAAATGTCACCATCGTGTTCTACGCCCCAAATTACCCATAAAACATGTGTCACAGGCTGCGAATATCAGTTTTTATTTTCGGGGATATGTGCCTGCCCGGTTGACCTGACCTTGACCCTGACCTTTGCTTGACTGACCCCTGCATGGAACTGACACTCTTGTAGGCCTTATATGATGGATTGTGCACCGTTTTGACAGAGTTTATGACGAGAGGCGCCCATTGCGAAGTCCTGAAGTCCATGCTACTGAAAGCCCGATTTCAGGTATTTGACCTGACCTTGACCTGACCTGTGACCTCAAAATTCAACTTTAAAGTACTCATCTGAAGCGTCTCGTCGCGTTCTTTCGTTTGCCGCCTCGTGCGTTTCGCTGCGCCTATTGGTTCTCGAGTTATCGGCTGGGGGCGTTTAACGCCCCCCCCCCCCCAGCAAACGGTGGGTGGCGAAATACCCCAGCAACTGCCGGGTTAACAAAATACTTAAATACAATACAATACAATAAAATACAAAATACAATAAACAAAAGACTATATTTTTGAAGAAACTCTCTTACATTGGCAAGAAAAGACCAAATTACCATTACCCAGGGGTCGGCAACCTTTTTTAACCCGCGCCCCACTGGGGGGGGCTATTTATAGCCCCCCCTCCCGTTTTTCTGCAATAACTTCCAAACCGCTTGACGTATCGACGCCAAACTTTCAGTACCTTCGGCTGCATCAATTTGACACCTTGTGTCAAAATTTGAACTTCGTACCTACCATAGGTCGGCCGTAAATGACGTCAGAGTGACGTCATGTTCGGCCGATTTCGACGCAAAACATTGAACCGCGGCAATCGCTCCCAAGAGCTCAGTTTTTAAGCTAGATCCAATTTCTTTGCATGAGAGGACTCAGAATAGACTGCGCTATCAAACTGCTATCTCGGATTTTCAAAATTTTGAAAATTTCGAAAATGTTATATAATAAAACTCAAAATTTATATTTTTACATTTTATTCGAAAATTTTTTGACTTTTCGAAAAAAACCGGAATATATGTGATAGAACGCATTATTATGACTAACTCTAGCAAGTTTTAGCTAAATATCTTCAAAAATGGCCAAGTTATACGCATTATTGCCAAAAATTAACAATTATTAATTTTTCAAATCAATTTTTCAGCATGAATTTGACATCGTACGCCAATATAAATAGCACCATCGTGTTCCTGAGCTCAAACTGCATCCAATAGACACCTTTTTTGTTGAAAAATTTTAACTTCAAAATTTGACCTTTTTTGACCTGAAAGTGACCTGACCTGAGCTAAATTTGACTCAAAATGACCTCGAATGACACAGACGACATCAAATTCGAGATCTCTGACCTAAATGGACCATAAAACATGTGTCACGTGACCGATGGATGATATAATATTTTCGTGACCTGTGATGACCTGACCTTGACCTGAAAATCAAAGTACAAGTTTGGTACCCTCAGAGTATCTAGAGCATCTGTTCACGAGTGTGTGAACCAAAAATGAGCCTGATCTGACTTGTAAGTCGGCGGCCAGAGCCCAAAACGTGAACAAGCCAAAATGCTAATAATTTTTACTTTGACCTGACCTGTGACGTCATCGGTGACCTCGAGGTCAATGAAATTAGGTTTCGCTCGACAGTTTTTCCGGGGCTATCAGACGCCGTTTGAATTTTGACGATCGGCCCAGTAGTTTCGGAGTTAGGAGGGGGGGGCTATGAATAGCCCCCCCCCCCCCCAGTAGGGCGTGTTATACGCAGACCCCAGTGGGGCGCGGGTTAAGTGCGGGCCGGAATGAGATTTGGAAGCACTGGGCGGGCTGGAGCATATAGTAAGGTTACAATTTGCTACAATCACAAGCAATGTTTGGCAAATATGACAGCGTTATTACCTAATATATATTTTAGCTGTGACAGTTCGCATGCTTTGCCCGGCGGGATAATCCTGCAGCGGTTGAGAGGCGAGTTATCCCGGAGATATAAATTAAACGAGTAGACCGCGTGAGGCCGCCAACTGCACGCAGCCAGCAGTCGTTGCTCCTGCACGCAAAAGCTGCTGATCAAATCTTACTGTTGCAAGTTTTGTCTAGAAGTAGAATTAGACAAAAGCATCTGCAAATGGTGCTTATAAATGCATGGAATGTGTGAAGGAAGAACTATTGTGCCAACGCACATTAAAGGGACTATCCCACCTTCTAAAATGTTGTTAAAACTAGTTAAATTGTGCCCGACTTTATAGATTGGATGACCAGGAACACGGTTCTGGCATTTATTTTTTATTAAACATCTTAGGCTTCCCATATTCCAAACACAAACTTTCAAATATGTGACGTCACAGCCCAAAATTACCTCCTTCCCCAGGCCACATTACTGTCATAAAGCTGATTCTTTTTACTCTGTAGGCACCACAACAAAGTTCAGACCAAGTTTTAAGCGATTTCTCAACGAACAAACCCATTTAAATCAGAATGACTAAACGAGGTGACGTCACACTAATGGTCGCTCCATGTTGAAGATAGGGCCTTGTACAAGGCCCATTTTCAAATGAAGGGAACGAATTTCTTCAACACTAAGAGGCCGCGGGGGTTGCAACCTAGATAGATAGTGGTTTCTGAACCTCGCCGCAAACTTGGCTATCTCAACTCAAACCCCATGTTAAAGGTGGGATAGTCCCTTTAAAGTCACTTTTATATCTAAGTCGATTTCTGAAGGAACCGCGGGCCAGAACACGATGTAAATCGCTGATACCAGCCGCGGGCCAGACGTCAGATGGTCGCGGGCCGGATCCGGCCCGCGGGCCGTAGGTTGCCGACCCCTGCCATTACCATATGCAAATCGTAGCTGATATTTATCGCAAACGTTTGTAACTATGACATCGCTTGGAAACTAGACGCAGAGACACGTAAAAACACCTTTTAAGTCACTTCAAGTGCACGCGATTGGGACGTATCTGCCATATGTAAGTCATTTAAATGCAGGCCACCATTTCGCACTGTTTGCGAAGAACTTACAAGGTGTTGTTGATAGTGTTCTCGCGTTGTGTTCTTGTTTCTTAATAGCTTAATTAAACTCAACTTTATATTCACAAACTGTTTTCACATTTCTCTGGTTTTGTATTTCACCTCTTTTCCGACATCAAAAACACTCTCTTTAAGCACAAATTTCTTTAGTTCCTCGCGCATGGAGGCACATGCTATTTCTGCTGTTTTACTTTCGAGAGTAACACCAGAGTATTATCCGGGATCCTCCGGAACATCACCCCCCACTCTGAATGAACCTCCGGTCATTCAGAATCACTTCAGACCACATCAGCTGCATCCCTGGATCATGACAGTCACCCACCGATGGCGTCTACAGTCATCCTCTTCAGACATCCAGCTCCAGTCGAACAGTCTTCGTGACTGGCCTCTTATATACACCTTTTGCCGTCTTAACTTCTACAACACGGACGAGCCCATCTGGTCCTGGGAACGTCTTCGTGACCCTGGCTAGCGGCCACAGTCCTCGGGGTGCATTCGGATCCACCAACAGCACCAGTTCACCTTCACGCAGGTTTTCAGATTGCTCAGTCCATTTTTGCCTGCCTTGCAGAGTTGGGAGGTACTCGCGAATCCAGCGTCGCCAGAACTCCGAGCTCAGTTGCAGCAGGCGGCGCCAGCGTCTTCTTGTCGTTTCTGCATCTCCATCATCATCAGGTATGAAGTCGAGCCTGGTTTGGCCCAACATGAGCGACGCCGGAGAGATGGGCGGCTGGTCATTCGGATCAGATGAGACACTCGCCAAAGGTCTCGAGTTAAGCAGAGCTTCAGCGCGGCAGAACGCTGTCTGTAGCTCTTCATCGCTGAGATGAGCCGATTCCAGCGTCTTCCGAAGCGCACGTTTTGCGCTCTTCACCATTGCTTCACAGCCTCCGTTGAAGTGAGGAGCGCCTGGAGGCGTGAAGTTCCACTTGACACGCAAGTGCGCGGTCCTCGTTGTGATGTCGCCCTGGTCCAGGCTGCTCGCCAGCTTCTGTAGTTCACGGCTCACTCCGATGAAGTTCTTCCCATTGTCTGAGGTCATTTCAGCAGGTACACCTCTGCGAGCTACAAATCGCATGAAAGCTCTGAGAAAGCTGTCTGTGTCAAGGCCAAAGGCGACCTCGAGATGCACCGCTCTGGTCTGCTGACACAGAAAGAGGCACAAGTAGCGCTTGGTTCTTGACTTGCATCGGCCCTGCTTGGTTTCAAACGGCCCAGCAAAATCCACTGCACATCTCAAGAAAGCCCGATAGAGCCCCTTTACTTCACTGGTGCGTTTTGGAGCCATGAGCTGGCTTCTGGGTAGTCGGCGCCTCTTCACACATTCTGGGCATGACCAAATGCATTTTTTCACTTGCTCTCTGGCGCCGATTATCCACACCCTCTGACGAAGCTCAGAGACGGTGTGTTCGATTCCCAGCTCGTGATCACCATCTTCATGAACGTATCGCACGAACAATTTCGTCACTTCATGATGCTTCGGTAGCAGCACCGGATGTTTGGCGTCGAAGGACAGTCCACTCTGCTGTAGACGGCCGCCAACTCTCACTAATCCGTTGCTATCCAGCGCTGGACACAAGCGACGGATCTTGCTGTCTTTGCACACGTGCCTTGAGTGCACTACGTCATTGTCTTCCTCTTGTGCTTGCAGATGACGTCGCTCGTCCTCGAAGCACTCCTGAGCTTTCAGGAACCAGAAATAGTCGGCTTGAGTCAGTTCTTCACTCGAGAGAGAACCACAGGAGCTATCCGAGTTCTCAGATTCAGCCTCGGTTCTTCTTTGTTTCAGCCTTTTCACGAAGCGGAGCACCCATGCTGTCACTCTGATGAGCTTCATCCACTTCGAGTAGCGTGCTGGCTGTAGCCGGAAGTCTGTGTCCATCTTCTTCGCCCGCGCTGAGTGAGTAGTTACTTTTTCTTTGCGGAACTCACTGGGGTCGCATGCCTGTTCAGAGATGTCTCTCTGTTTTGGCCAGTTCTCAGGTGACTCCAGAAGGAATGGAGGTCCTTCCCACCAGAGGCTGATGTGCTTCAGGTCTTCCAGCTTGACACCTCTACTGGGGAGATCTGCTGGATTTTCCGTTCCAGGAATGTGTCTCCACTGATCAGGACTCGTGAACTCCCGGATCTCTGAGACGCGGTGAGCGACAAACGGTTGGAAGCGCTTGACGTCATTTTTTATCCAGCAGATAACGTTGAGCGAGTCCGACCAGAACACCACGTCCGTCAGCTGAATCTCAAACGCAGCGCAGACCTTCTTCACGAGCCGCAGGCCAAGTAGCGCAGCCATAAGCTCGAGTCGAGGTATGGTGACCTTTCTTGACCTTGGTGTGACCCTAGCTCGAGCCAGAGCTATTCTTGACACGATCCCTTCTTCACAGTCAGTGACGACGTAAATCACAGCGGCGTACGCCTGCTCCGATGCGTCTGAGAATACATGCAGTTGTTGTGCGTTTTCACTGGAAAATGAATGAACGCACCTTGGGACAGTCAATGAGCTCACCTCCTGAATATCTTCAAGCCAGGTCAGCCATTCAGCTTCCATGTCGGGCGGCAGTGGATCGTCCCAATCCAGACCGCGAGCCCAAGTCTCTTGAAAGATGATCTTGGCGGTGATGGTGAGCGGGCAGATCAGACACAGTGGGTCGAAAACCGCAGCTATTTTCTTGAGACAGAGTCTTTTTGTTGGCCGGTTTTCAGGCGCGGCGTCTGAGGAAGTGGTAGCGCAGATTCCAAGAGTATCTTCATCAGCATTCCACAGAAGACCCAGCGTCTTGCTTGTCTGATTTGGGCCAGCTTCGATCTTGAATTCCGGCTCCTTAGCGCGCTCCTTTTCCGGGATACTTGCTGTTACATCCGAGCTGCTGCTTCGCCATTTCCGTATGTGCATGCCTGCCTGCTTCATCACATCAGTGAGTTGCTCTCTTGCTTCTTTGGCTTCCTCTTCAGTTTTGAAGGAGCAGAGCGCATCATCCATGTAGAATGATCTTTCCACGGCTTGAGCGGCGAGAGGGAACTCGGCAGCGTGTATCTGAGCATTTTCCTTCATGACATACTGAGCAGCGAAAGGTGCAGCCGCGTTTCCAAATATCCATCGCTGGGCTTCGTATATATCTGGCGCCCTCTCTGCTTCACCGTCGCGCCATAGGACGCGGTGATACTTCTTGTCTGCGTTCGCCAGCTTCACTTGGAGAAACATCTCCTCGACATCACCCGTCAGAGCGATGGGATGACGCCGGAATCCCAGTAGAATCTCGATCAGATCGCTGCAGATTGAAGGACCTGGGTACAGCTCGTCGTTCAAGCTCCTTCCCTGGTACTTTGCCGCAGCGTCGAACACCAGTCTGATCTTTGTTGTTGCCCTGTCTTGTCTTATCACTGGAAAGTGAGGCAAGAACCACCCTTCACAGGTGGCGGCTGTCCAGTTTTCATCACCGGCGGCTATCTTCAGAAAGTAGCCTTTCTTCACGTAATCTTCGAAGATCTCACCGTACCTTTTCTCCATGGCTTCATCTTTACGTTTCTTCATATTTTCCTCCGTTTTTCTCAGCCTGCTGAGCGCATATCCGAAATTTCCGGACAGATTGGGCTCATCATTTCGCCAGGGGACATTCACTTCATATCGCCCTCCTTCATGCTTCATCTTCTCAACTTTCTTCATCGCTTCTTTGTCTTCAACTGACAGAATCTTTTCTTTCTGCTCCCTTACACCGATCACTTCTAGCTCTGTCATCTCTCGCATGGCCTTAATCTCTTCCTGATTTTCCACTTTCAGCTTGCTTCGGATATGGGTTCTCAGGGTCTTGATGCTTTCCATTTCGGCTCCACTGACCGGCCCGAAGGCGGTCCAGCCCAGTGGGGTTTTCACCGCCACTGGATCACCGGGAGGCCCCTGGATGGTTTCCTCAGGTAGAAACAGGGACATGGTGTCGCCCGTCAGGCCGATAAGCATATCAATGCCGCCTTTCCTGGATACGGTCGGGAACGGGATCTTCTTCATATGATCCCAGCGATCTTTCATCAGGTTCCAGTCGATTTTTGTTGATGCGCTGGACAGATCTTTGATGACAAATGCGCTGAGCTTGGCCTTGTAGCCTTCATCCACTGAGCTGAGTTGAACCTGAGTTTTCTTCATCCTCACTTGTGAGCTTCCGTTCACCGTCTCCAGGTCCACATCTTCATCTTCTCCCTGCAGCTGTAGCTCATTCGCAGCGGCCTCAGTCAGGTAACTGGCATCAGAACACGGGTCCAGAAGTGCACTCACAATGACTGATCTCCCATTCGCAGAGAGCTTCACTGGCACCGTCTGAAACGCCACTCGATCGGGGTTCGATTGAGCGTCTCCAGATGACTTCTTTGTGCGAAACGACTGCTTGGAACTTCTCTGTGTCTGGGTGGATGGGACGTATTCTGCACCAGCTACTTCAGCTTCGTGAGGTACCGACCGACCTCCCATTGCTCCCTCACGGCCAGTAGTCGCGGGCTTGGCTGTAGCGTGCAGCAGTGTGTGGTGCGTGCCTTCACATGAATTCACCGAGCAGCCATTGAACTGCCGGCAGTTACGCCCCAGATGATGGCCAGACAGGCAGCGGAAACATATCCTGTTAGTTTTGCAGTAGTGGTAGCGACTGCTGACAGTCCACCGGGTGAAGTGCGGGCAGTTATCCAGACTGTGCGGCTCGTTGCAGTACAGACACGTTGCTCTTCGTTCAGGCTGTCCGACGGTTTCCGTGCTGAAAACTCTTTTCGGCTTCTTCGGTACGGTCTCCGCATTGCCTCTGCTTTCAGGTCTCTGCTGACCGGCCAAGCTTATCTCCTGCGCCTCCCGCTCACATACAGCTTCATCTGCCAGCCAGTCAGCGAACAGAATCAAGCTGTCCGTCCTGTTCCCATCCTGTTGCCACCGCTTGTAAGTTTTCAAATATGATGCCGGCAGCTTCTCCTTGACCAAAATGTAGTATGCTGACATTTCGGTCAGATCCGCCACACATCCACTGTCTTCCAAATTGGTCACTAGGTTCTGGACGCAGTCAGCAAGATCATCCAAGTCTTTGCAGTTTCCGGCTCGTACCGGCTTCATCGCTCGGATCTCTTCAAGTTGACGTCTGATCCGTCTTCCCGTTCCGCCGTATTTGCGCTCCAGCTCGCTTCTGGCCTTTGTATACCCGGCTGCCGTGGGATTGTATCGGCTGACGAGCTTCAGCGGGTCACCGCCGAGACAGGCTTTGAGCTGTATCATCTTGAATTTTTCCGGGATGTCTTCGTCTCCCACAAATGCGTCGAATGTTATCTTCCAATTTTCATAGTCCTCTCCAGAGAACACCGGCAGTTGAGGACTTCTTAGACCATGCGTGGTCCAGTCCATCTGCGTTCTTCTCACTCCTTTGTTTGCTTGGGTTCCGGACGTGCTCGCATCAGTTGAACTTGGTGCGTTTGCAGGCTGCGGGTTAATCTTCTCGCGAATGGCTTTATTGGTCAACCGAATGGTTTCTCGCGATTCTTTCTCAACCTGCTCCAGTTCCTGCCAAAGTTCTTTCTTTTCGCCTTGATCACTTACTTCTTCACAAAGTGATTCCGTCAGTCCATGCATATGCTCGATCAAATCCTCTAGTGATTCGATGGCATCGGTTGAGTTTCCAGTTGTGATCTCACCGCTCTCTACAAGTGAAGTGAGTCGTCTTTGTGTTCGGTGAAATTCACGCATAGTCTTGCTAATGTCCCTTTTCAGAGGCATCGTTGAATCTGATTTATCTGAACTTTCCGAGTTATCTTGATCGGCAGCTTCTGTATTGTCAGCTCTCCTTTTCTTCTTCCCTGCCATATTACTCAAAGCCAATTCAAGACACCAGTTACCTACGTTACTTCACATTACTTTACTCTTTAAATTTGCACAAGGCGTTCAAAGATTTCTTAATCACCGGCGAATCCGGGTCAATACGGCTCCAGATGTTGTTGATAGTGTTCTCGCGTTGTGTTCTTGTTTCTTAATAGCTTAATTAAACTTAACTTTATATTCACAAACTGTTTTCACATTTCTCTGGTTTTGTATTTCACCTCTTTTCCGACATCAAAAACACTCTCTTTAAGCACAAATTTCTTTAGTTCCTCGCGCATGGAGGCACATGCTATTTCTGCTGTTTTACTTTCGAGAGTAACACCAGAGTATTATCCGGGATCCTCCGGAACACAAGGATTGATGCTCAAACAATCATCATGGGGAGTGCAGGTTAGAGTTAGCAAGCTCTCGTGAAATGGATGTTGCGCATTCAGTAATCCGAGTCTTTCTTAACCCTATTATACGTGTCGGCCTTGCGATATTCTTTGTATTTCAAGACACCGACGTTCGGTGGGAATAAAGCCAATAAGCCACGCAGTGGACCATTTTCTTTTCTTGGAGAGAGCTGCCCACGTCCAATGTTAGCATCACACCAACAGAATCGGGCACGAACCACCACCAGGTCCCCTCGGGTCCCTCGTGCGCTCGGAGGGGGGGGGGGGGGTACAGGCGGCCGAGAGGGGCACGCACCGTTCGGCGTCCCCCTGGATGGGGAGAGGGAGGCGCTGAGAGAGGCGCGAATCATGGTCGCATCCCTCCAGACCACCGTCCGGGGCAGAGCAGCGGCCGATTGTCTCCGATGGAAGCCCTGAACCCCTAACAAACAAACAAACAAGGTCTCCGATGCGCGCGGCTGCGCTGAGCGGAGTTCTGATGACCTGGCATGTGAGCACGGCAAGCCAAGTCACAGAACAACAGGTCAACAGGACATCAGCGCAGCCGGCACGACGTCGGCGTGCCGGGCGGACAAAAACACTCCATAGGAGAAAAACTGCTGTTTGACCAACAGTCGTAATCAACCCAAATATTGAGACACGCAGCAGCAAGTCGCTGGCATACAAAAACTCTAGGTCTATGTTAAGGAAGTCGGGGCCGTTCTATTTGCGAGGCTTCCTACTAGCTCCTCATCCAATATCGCCTTCAAAAGGCCTTCGGGCGCTGTTAGTTCTATGCCGGATACGGACCGGACAAATACCGGCAAACGCTACACGGCTATACTCGAGTCTCCGGCACTGCAAGTCATGACCGACCGTTAGCACTCGCCAGCTTCTAACTGGATGAACGAACGACCTGGGCCAGCCGCACACTGGAGTAGGAACGCCGTGAGCCAGACACTAGCTACTGTACACAGTACATACGGGCGTAGAGATGCGGCCGACCGTGAATTGGCCGCAATAACTCAATCACATTCGAATAACAATTCAGTTGTTTCCTGGCTCACAATACTCACAATACGGGAATAGGCCGTGATCCTATTCCCGCGTTCATTTGCAGCTGTCTGATTATAAGCGCAGTGTGCCGACACATCGGATCATTCCCGGGAATAGCTCTGCGGCGCTGCGTCCCCATCCCACCCGACGGGCAGCGGCGGCATAACTGGATTCCGCCACCCCGCCCGGTTCAAAGGTGTTCGGCAGAGGTCACGGGATGTCGCCCCGACGCCTGGGCGCGACGGCTTCTGCTTCATCCCAGCTTCCACACAAACCTAGGTGCAATAACGTCCCGAAATTGGCTGTTAGTCAAGAACTTTGCCGCCAAATGGCTTCGTTTCGCCCAGTAAGCGCAGTATTTATGTGGTGGGGGTCGGGCTCGGCTGACTGAAATGGCTGTATTGATTGCTATATCACAGTCGACGACTGCGACACCCGGTAAAGTCTTAGACAGTGCTGTGCTGCGATACCACCTTTAGCCATGCCTGCTATTATACCCCTGGGGCCCATGTGTGTGACATATGGGGAGTCTATATCGGGGACAGATAGGGTTCCGTGCGCTTCTGCTTCGATGAGCAGGTCCGGGATCTTTGAATGGAACTCAGTGGATCCCGATAGGTGACCGTATCAGTAATTGGTTAACAGTATTCTCTGCAAGTAGATCCCTGTATGCAGCACGGCAAGTCTGGTGAAAAGTGTATGGAAAATATGATTAATGATTCTTTGTTTAGTTCTTATTGTGAACTGTGATATTGGATTTATCCGGGATCCAGGTATGAATCAACATCAATAAACTACAGAAACTCTTTGCATTGCAAGATTTTCAAATTTCATTCGAGGAATTCGATGTTGTCCGGCCATACATGAACGCGCATCTTAACCAAAAACATTTGCCACACAAAATTATTTGCTATCCAAAATTATTTGCTATGCAAAATTATTTGCTGTATAGCTCAATCGGTAGTGCAGTACATACACATTTTTCATCCCACTCATCTTTCCACCTCCCTCTTTCTGGCTCTCCCTGCCCCGCTCTCACCTTAGCAGGGGCCTCGCGCACGGCCCGGCCGTCGCTGGCCGGTGCAGCGGTCACCGGGGCCGACAGAGAGGAGGGCACGGGCACGGGCAGCAGGCCAGCCGGCAGCGGCCCCGCCGACACCGGCACCACCTGTCAGCAGAGAATGGCACGGGCTGTCAGCGGAGACAGACAAAAACACTTGTCATCAGAGACACACGTTAACAGCTGTCTTACGACGGAATCTAACAGATCCAGGTCAAAGCCCGTCAACTCGTGGACGTAGGACTCTACCAAAAATGAGCAACAGACAAAAGTCGCAGGCTCAGCTCGCGACAGTCCATTCTTCGGACGAATACCTAGGTATAGAGGATCAGAAGAAGCCACAGCGAGGCACCTCCTAGGGTGGACGTATAAACGTTGAAAATAATCCTGCATCGCTGTATGGAAGACTTCGGCGTAATGTATGCAGCGGCGTGTGTGACACGAGTGTTCATGTGGAGAAAAAGAAGAGCGAGAGCCGAGAGGAGATAAAAGAGAGACGAGAGATTTAACGGAAAAGAGAGAAAGAACAAGACCACATTATTGACAGTCTCTTTATTGGTTTACGAACGAAAGGAAAATGTCCAGGGAGTATATAAGTATCCAGAAAGTGAGACGGCGCGTCACCGGCAGCCGACACCTGTGAGCGTCAGCCGCGCGTGTCATACCCGAGCGGAGGGCACACGTGCGGCACATGCACGGAGCAAATCAAATCCACCGGCCGGCCGTTACATAAACAGCTCTATATCGGTGTGGGGATCAGAGGCGCCGGCCGGTGTGCCTCGGATACATCACACGCTCGGTGGCACCCCTACAGACGGCCGCGCGCGCTGTCACAGTTCCACCTTCACCGGCGGTGACACGGCCGTCCACCGAGGCCAGGCACGGTGGTCGCAGCTCGCTGTCACGTGAAAGGCTTTATATAATATCTTTAAATAGGCTGTGTCTTATTAACTTTTCACGGCTGAAAGATGCAGGCTATAGAAAAATAATTGGTAATGCTCTCCCTTTTGCCACCTCAGCTCCAGCATGGCTCCGGTAGGCGCTCAACAGGGCAGTCAAGGACAGGATACACCACGGCTCACCATACCGCACCCAAATGGTCAGCTGAAGGGTTAGCCGCGTATAACCCTAGTCCCCTAGTTATGTAAAGCATAGACTAAGTTGTAGTACTACAGTGTTAGATATAGAGCAGTCTATGTGTACAGTTATATTCAAACCAGAACTTTGACAAGAAAATCAGCTTACCATAATAAAGCAATAAAAACAGGCCAAGAAATAAATATATTAAATGCAATTACAATATTAGGAACCAATGTAATTTAACGTTTCTGCTCTCCGAGTATGGCTGGAGTCGTTATCAATGTGAGGATGGAAAGTGTGGTGTTTATAATACTGTCCAGAGGTCAGCCTGGTCATCACAATCAGATAATGCGTCCAGTCACCACCCTGTCCCATTCCTTACATAGCACACGTATCTGGGAGTCATGGTGCGGAGCAGACCTCTCTCACACACACACACAGAGTAACTCAGAGACTAATGGACGATAGGAAATCATCCATTGGACCGGACAAAGACCGATTCCCATGCTTCAGGTCACTGGACAAATTGTCAAAGGTTAGATGACATTTGGTAATTGGTTTTCTACAATGCATTAGTATTGGCCATTATAGAGCAAATATCGTTTACAGTTGACTGAGACACCTCGTGGGCGGCACTGCACAGACCATATCAATATTACGGTGCGCTGCGCGTCATAGGCCAGAGTTCTAGCATCGGACGTCAAAGAGCCGATAACAATAGAGTGAGGCATACAACTACAGACATGACGGTAAACAGCTCAGATTAGCGCAGTCGGAAACACAGCAAACGAATTTAAATAATCCAGAGTGCAGCTGATAAAGGTAGTCTGAAACGAATACACCGTTCCCGCTTTTAAACCACGCTATTGGCAGTTTCAAAAGAAAAAGCAGAACATCGTTCAGCTAAGTCACTGCCTATTAATTCAGAAATGGAGCGAAATCACGAGAGCATCCCTGGAGAGAGAGCCATATATTCAGCCAGACATTTGGATAACATTGGACGAAACTATACCAAGTTCGCGAACTTCAGCGGGATGGCCTGCGAAAGTAATGGCTCTATTTTGTTGACTTGTCTAGTTGGCCCCAAACCCCGCCCGCAGGCGCGTGCTCTGAAGGACCTACTTCTGAACTACTCTGAGAGAGCCAGTCTAGTCCGCGGGTCCCCGGGGGGGTCTCCTCACCTGCCGGGCGGGCGCCACGTGCCCGACCTGCGGCGTCTGTCCCAGCGACACGGCGGCGCCGGCCGGCGCGGCCGCCGCCCGCTGCAGATCCTGCCAGATGTCCGTAAAAGTGTCCCCGCAGCTCGGCATCGGCGGCATCGGAGGCATCGGCGGCATGGGCGGCGTGGCCGGCTGGCGAGCGAGGTGCGCCAGCCGACCGGAGCCCGCCACCTGCAGACGGAGACCCAGGAGGGGTGTCAGGGACACGGGGCGAGTATATGGGACGGCGGACCCAGTGTCAGGGACGGCGGACCGAGTGTCGCGGAGAGCGAACAAGTATCGGTGAGCGGCGGACAAGGACTCACATCCGGACAGCAGCGGCACGGGGTCACCGGTCACGAGAAAATACACGCCAGAAACAAACGCACTCTAGATGCACCGGCAGCTAAAAGTGCGTACCGACCGACCTGAAGTCACGGACAGACAAGGACATAACTACATCCTGGCATATCCGCCGACACGGGGTCACGGACACACGGACACACGGACAGGGCCGGGGGACGGGCGCACTACAAGGCACTCCGTCGCATAGTAGCCAATTCCCCAGCAGGCAAGCAGCTACAAAGCTAACAATAGCCTGTCATAATTGAACGGCGAAACACGGCGCAAAACATCGCCTGTTAAACTTTGGGCGTTCAAAGGCGTCGGGCGCAGTGCGGCGCTGTCGAATCCGGCGCTGTCCCAGCCTGCATTACAGTCAGGTCAGATTGCTGTCACCGCTGTCGCGCGGCCCTGTCAGCGCTGTCACCTAAACTGGCGCACTGTCCTGCCATCCCTGTCATAGCCAACGACATGTGTCATCGTTTGAACAGTAAATTTGCGCACCGGCTGCTGTCATTACACATGTCGACGATTTTTATCACAAGCGTTATATAAGCGGCTTCAGTATACTTCGCAGCGACGCTGTGCGGTATGTCCGCATCCCTACTCTAGGTATGGGATGGGGAAGCTGCGCAGCAGAAAAAGGAGGGCGATAGCCCCCTCTCCCTCCTCAGCAAGTCACAGGTCAACCCCCGCACGTTCCACTGCACGGGCGAGATGGGGATCGGTGCACGAAAGGGAGGGGGGGGGGAACTAGCCAGTGGACGGCGGGAACTGGAGAGAAACAGATCACTGGTGATGGAGACCGACGGAAAATTGGCCCCTGAGAGGGAATAGCGGGGAAACTGGATCTCTGACGGGGGTGCTGAGAGCATAGACCCACTGGCGGGGGTAACGAGGGGGAACTATGAGGACTTAGGAGAGTCTGGCCTTCTATCGATGGGGATTGACCTTCTGACAGTGGAGGGGGGGGGGCTGAGGGGAAAACCCGTCCTTCTGTCGATGGGGATTGACCTTCTGACAGTGGAGGGGGAGGGGAGCTGAGGGAAACCCGACCTTCTGTCGGTGGGGAGTGACCTTCTGTCGGTGGGGAGTGTGGGGGGGGGGGTACCTGACCTTCTGTCAGTGGGGTACTGAGGACAACTGACCTTCTGTCGGTGGGTAATGAGAGAACCCGACCCTCTGTCGGTGGGTACTGAGGGGACTGACCTTCTGTCGGTGGGGACTGACCTGTCGGTGGGGAACTGACCTTCTGTCGGTGGGAACTGACCTTCTGTCGGTGGGGACTGACCTTCTGTCGGTGGGTACTGAGGGAACTGACCTTCTGTCGGTGGGTACTGAGGGAACTGACCTTCTGTCGGTGGGGACTGAGGGAACTGACCTTCTGTCGGTGGGGACTGAGTGGGACTGACCTTCTGTCGGTGGGGACTGAGGGAACTGACTTTCTGTCGGTGGGGGCTGAGGGAACTGACCTTCTGTCGGTGGAGCTGAGGGAACTGACCTTCTGTCGGTGGGGACTGAGGGGGACTGACCTTCTGTCGGTGGGGACTGAGGGGAACTGACCTTCTGGCGGTGGGGACTGAGGGAACTGACCTTCTGTCGGTGGGACTGACCTTCTGTCGGTGGGGACTGAGGGAACTGACCTTCTGTCGGTGGGGACTGAGGGGAACTGACCTTCTGGCGGTGGGGACTGAGGGAACTGACCTTCTGTCGGTGGGACTGACCTTCTGTCGGTGGGGACTGAGGGAACTGACCTTCTGTCGGTGGGGACTGCCACCGCCGCCCGGGGAAGCCCGGTTGACCGCCGCCGCCGCTGGCTGAGGGACCTTTTGGGCCGCCTGCCGCTGCTTCTCCGGACTGCGGGCTGGCTGGGGCGCGACGCGACCCGGCTGCCGATCCGCTGCCGTCCTGGCCTCCCTCTGCTGCTGAGCCGGTACGTGGTTCCGGGCCTGTAAGGTAACAACACGCTAATGAGGTTCGTAAAAATGAAAGAGCGGTAACGCCACAAGACGATGGCAGGCACTTCCCGCTACTCTGGCGAAAGCTAAGTCAATTAATGATACCTCTTCGGGAAAAGCCTTCAATAGGGTGCACTTTTATACGACACCTTTTCTGTGAAGCAGGTAAAATGAGCTTTTATATTCGGAGCTTAAATGTCACCACCCAGAGCAGTAAAAAAACCGCAAATAATGTCAATACCAGGACATCGGTATCCAACAGTGGGACGGACACCGAACTGCGAATTAATGCACAGCCTCCCGTTCAAATAAAGCGGATCCGGGAGTCGCCACAAAACAAAAGGAAATAAATTAAGGTAAGATAAAAGCATTACATGTTACTCAATAAGAAAAGCTATTACCTGTACTGCGATGTCTAAACCAGGGAAATACCAGCCACCATTCTGACAATCGCTGCCCGCTCTACTTTCTGGTAGCCCTCCCCGACGGGACTGCATTGATAGCGCCCCTGGCGTTTTTTTTTTCTCGATTGTTCAGAAAACGCTGGATAATGGATACCTTACATCTAAAACCACCTGTTACATATGCCGCCCGACCTTTACTTAGGCTGGACGTTTCGGCATCTACCTTTTTTCTGGTCCGGTCAGTTTAGTGACCTATAATTTCAAATAAAAAATATATCGGCACGATCCTACAAAATGATTTTTGCAACATTCGACGACAAGAATGTTTCATAGCGAGACTAGCTTTCGGAAGGTCTCGGGTTTCTGTGTAATTTAAATCTGTGATTCTCTTATATTTGCACAGATTACCTGGTAAAAGGTCAGTCATGTAATGGACTTCAGTTCATACTTCATATGGCGTCATTTACAGCGTCACTGAGGTCATTTGAGGTCACACCCGTCCGTCGTTTCCGTCCTCAGGATGTTCAAATCCTTCTCATCCACGCCGCAACCCTCTCTCCGGGCTGGACAGGCACCTTTATCTCATGCGGGCTGCTCCCCTGGAGCGGCACCGCTGCTCCCAAGGGAGCACACCCGTAGCAGGGTGCAGTGAGTGCTTGAGGGGCTGATCGGCCTGTCCTCTGGACGGGCTCAGCCCCGGTGACTCACAAGGGTGCCTGCCCAGACCAATGTCTCCCCTAATTCCTATCACCCTTCCGGCTCTGCAATGGTCTTGTCAGACCGAAAGGGTTATGCAGAAAACAAAGTGGTATGGTGAGCAAATGCGCATTCATCCTTCTCGTACACCTATCAGAAGGAAAGTCCACTCCAGTCGGGTCTGTTTTGATTCAAAGAAAACTTCGAGACAGAACGTGAGAAAAGCTTTCTTCTCTTAACCCGCGCACCGACGGGGGGGCGGATATCCGCCCCCCCCCCCTGAGGTTTTTCGCAAATAGCGGGAAAACCGCGGCGCGTAGCGCCGCGAAATTTGGTACGACTATTCTCTCATCAATTTTACACATGGTGTGCAAGTTTGAACCTCCTACCTTTTAAGGTCAGGTCACCAGGTCACTTTGAATGACCCAACCTCAAGTCACTTTTTTGCAACTTTGTCACCGTGTCAGAGCTACAGTAGATGTCGGAGGCCTTTGAAAGTCGCAGGATGTTATAAGGTCATTAGTAGCTACAATTTGTATATCTCGGAATTTTGATATCGGTGACCTAAGGTCAGGTCAATTTCGCGACATCCCCATTATAAGTCAATGGGGAAAAATCAACTCCCTATTTTTACCACTAAAACGGGTCCGAACGGCCCCATATACCATACATGACTTCATATATGATCAACCTTCACTACCTTGAGGTCTGTTTTGCTGTTGGGCAGCTGTGAGGTCATGTGACGTCATCAAAGGTCACCAAAGGTTTTTGGCCAATAACTCCGTACAGGAACAAGATACAGCCGCGTGGATGGTCTCATTGTGTTCAGCTCGTCAAGACGCATCGAATGATATACATGATGACCTCGAGGTCACGTGACCTGAGGTCAACCTTTGACCTTGACCTTTCGAGGTCAACATATATATCATTCGATGGGGATTGACGAGAGGATCACGATAATGCCCTTAGTTTGTTCCTATCTTGACTAATTCGAAAGTTATTCGAGAAAAACCCTCTCCATATCTAGCGCCGCCATTTTGACTTTTTCGACCCCTGTGACGTCATCTTTGACCTGACCTGAAAATGACCTTAGTAAAAATTGTAGATCTTGACCGTGCGTATCCGATGCCGTTTACCGCTTGTCGCTATCTTGCTTCGTTCTCGAGATCTCAGGGGGGCGGTCATCCGCCCCCCCCCCCCGTCGCACAGTGGGGATTTTTCCGATCTAGCACGTATTTATTCGTAGAGGGCAAACCATAGGTAGAATTGTAGCCAGATTGTGCACAGATGTTGGCTGGTGTATCCTGGTGAGAATTTTACCTGTAAATGTGCATAATCAACATAGTATAGGGGGTTCAATTGGACCCCCCGCTCAGCCGTTTGGCCCCTGATCAAGCTAGAGCTTCGCGGAAAAGTCAAGCGTGCTGCCTATGACGAAATTAGGCCGAATATATCCAATTTCAAAGTCCAAGGTCATAAGCTGACTTTCCAAGTCAGTTTAACCCGGCAGGCGGCGGGCCTACCAGCCACCTTCCGCGCGGTGGGGGGGGCATTTTTTTGCCCCCCCCCCCCGTATCTCCGAAACTACTGAACGGATCCGGAAAATTCAAACGGCGTTCGATAGCCCTGTCAAATTTGTCAAGGGAAACCAAATTTCATTGACCTCGGGGTCACCAATGACGTCACAGGTCAGGTCAAATACAAAATGTTTCACCGTTCACGGGGCTTCTAGGGAAAGCGCTATAACACCGAGTAAAACGCATTTTGTCGAAAATCAGCGATGAAGCGTCAGTTGTCTAGTACATATGTTGCTATTAGAGGTCACCGGTCATACCAGGTCAGGTCACAGGTCAGGTCACCAAAGGTCACCCTGGGTCACCACATGAGCCCAACTTTACTAAGGTTATGCGATGCATGTTTTATGGCCAGTTTTTCATTTCCAACTCAATGGTGTTGGTTATAAGACCATCAGGTACGGTAAAGGTCACTTTCTGGTGGAGGTCAGGCCAAGGTCAGGTCAAAAAAGGTCAAATTTCAAAGTTGATATTTTTGCATAAAATGGGTATCAAATCGATGCAGCTCGTCACGGGGAGTCTAATGGTGGTCTTTGTTTTGCGCTACGAGGTCTAGAATTGCTAAAAATTGAGTTTGAAAATTTGACGTCATCAATTTTGAACAGTTTTTTCGCTATAACTTGGCCAAAAAAAAGAGGTATCGATCTCAAATTTGGTATGTAGATAGAAGGCGGTAGGGATAGAAGAGGTAGGGATATATATTCCGGTTTTTTCGAAATTCAAAAAACTTTTTGGATTTTTCGGCTATTATATTCGAAAAATCTATTTTTTGATTTTTGGGGGCCAAAATCCAAAAAAATCGAAAAACCGAAATAGCAGTTTTGTAGCCCTTTTGATTCCACACCTTTTATGTCTAAAACATTTTTATGTATCTCTAAAGCTGTAGGCCTGACAGCTCTTCCCGCGAAATCTTTTTTTTTTTGGGTCGAAAATGGCAAAAATGACGTCACTCTGACGTCATTAGCGGCCAACCTATCATAGCCATTGGAAAAATTTTTGGTCACCATGTGCGCTAGCTGCTCCCGGGAGGGTACTGAAAGTTTGGTGACGATCGGCGCAGCGGTTCTCGAGATATATCGAAAAAACTAAGGGGGGGGGCAAAAAATTGCCCCCCCCCCCACCGCCGCCTGGAAGGTTAATGACCCAACTAAAGTTGGGAAATCGAGACCTCTTGAAACTTCGCAAAGTTAGGGTGTTACGGGGTATTTTGGGGTGCTGATCACGAATTTCATGTTAGTTTTAATCACAGACGATGTCTTTTTGCATTTAGGCCAGGTCGGGTCAGGTCAGGTTAGATCAATTAGTAGGCGTCCTGCCGGCCATCCATAGAAGTGTCACCTACTACTGATAGCTTCGTAACATGGAACGAAGGCACTAGAACTACTTCGTAAATATTCAAATGGCTGCTAAAATCGAAATCAGCACCAAAAACTGCCCTTGAAACAAGTAAAACTCGAAAAAGTGAACCAAAGTCATCAAAAGGTTAATGACCTTGACTTGACCTTCACGTGACCTTGACACCCACCATTATGCATGGCACCAACATCATTTCACATATTTGAACGTTTAAAACCACAAAAGACTGGAAACCGCGGATAATGTGAGCTGGCATACGCCGAATCGCGATTCCGGCCAAACATGGTCTCGAGAAATATGCCACAGGTCAAAGGTCAGTTGGGTCAGAGTCATGAAATTTTTAGGTTAGATGTAAAATTGATGATCTCGAGGGTACCGAAAGTTTCAACGCGATCGGCCGCTTTTTGCGCGAGTAATTTGCGGAAAACCATGGGGTTTTATCCGACCCCTTCCCCCTCCCCCTCCCCACAAGTGCGATGGTTAATAAGGTTACGGTATGTATAATTTACGCTTGTCATCCTATTCCTAATGAATGTGTCTCAGAAAATATGCATCATATAAATCACGAAGTAAAATTATTCGCCTATGTCCGGAACATACCTATATCGTGCTGTTTGCCCTAGCGCTCCTCGAGTGGGGTGTTAAGATACTCTAATGTGAATATTCCGTGTTCAGGCAAGTTTCGGCAGCCAAACTAGGCATTGTCTTGTGCAGAAGAAAGTGGCGAATTCGATAGGATATATTTCGGAGTGGAAAAGTGTGGAGAACATTGTTGATTTCCTACATTTATTTAGAATACCATTCCTTCAATATGGTGTCTGTAAGGGTTTTTTGTAAAGGGCATTTTTGTGACCTTAGTAAGGTTGTGGCATACTTTCTGTTTGCCATTCCATTCCTAATAAAGGTGCCTTTCAGACGATATGCAACTTTAAGACCTCGCAAGATTAAAACCAACAGGACAGGACAATGAAATTGAGCTATACTTTCGGGCCTTGCTGAGCCCATTGAGTAATCACGCATGAGTGTGAACTTTGGGCGCATTTTTCCTAGTTTTGCTGTGGACATACAGATAAAACAATGCCATATATGAAAAAATTTAGACATTTCTTAGCCCTACTGACACAAAAAATAAACAAAAATCCAAAAAATATTTTTTGAATTAATAGGCGCTAGATCGGAAAAATCCCCACTGTGCGTCGGTGCGAAGTTGGCGCAGACCCCCGTCGGTGCGCGGGTTAATCCAGTTTTCCACCTCCATCCAGCCTTCCCACGAAAGCAGACGTGAGCAATGGTTTACATTTTGCAGATAGATCCACATGTTTCAGGCTAGCTTACTTATCAATGATGATGTAAATAATAAACCAAATTATTACAAATGCATTCAAATATATTCAAAAAGAAACCAAATTCGGAACCAAATTATGCATTTATTATTTACATAATCATCCAACCTGTCATGGATACTCAACATTACTTATCAAGCTAAGATATATATCAGGCTACCTTTGTAATCCATTGATCCAGCGTTACGTGGGACGGTGGCAGCAAAGTCAGCGCTCCGACGCCGCCATCAGAGTCGCTGTCGTGCCTAAACCCATCAAATGAGCCGAGCCAGCCGCCGTCATATCCCAATCAACCAAATAGCAGAGCCGCCGCCGTCATATCAAAACCCACCGATTGAGCCGAGACGCTGTCATATCCCAACGCACCAAATGCAATCGGCCGAGCTGCCACAATCGCTCGCTCGGTGCCGCAGCGTTAGCCCAACTTTGTAGCGTTTAAATTGCGTCTCCAATTATCAGCCATCCATGCTGCCGATGTCTGAGGCATAACCAACACTAAGTAGGAGCAGTGTGCCCTACCATCCTGTGTCTGACCAGTCTGCCCCACCAGTCTGTCACACCCGTCAGTCTGTCCCACCACTGTGTCCCACCAGTCTGTGTAACACCAGTCTGCATGTCCGATCAGTTCGTGTCTGGCAAGTCTGTGTCCCACCAGTCCCGCCAACCAGTCTGTGTCCGATCAGTCTCTGCCCCACCAGTCTCTGCCCGACCCGGCGTCAGTCCCATCCGACTCGGAGCAGTCGAGTCCCGTCCACCGCCGCTTTATCCCGGCACGCCTCGTAACTCAGCCCGTGGTCGGCCGGTCGGCTCTAACCGGCTGCATCGCAGGCGACTGGGACGGCACGCCTGAATGGCTCATTCGGCGGCATTGGCCGGCCGGCTGGCGGTCGGTGGTCTCATGACCGCCCCGTGCCACTGGAGAGGCCCACCATCCGGCTCCAGATGACAGGGCGGCCGGCGGGCCATTTGCGCCACTTGGAAGCGGCTGAAGGGTCGCCTGATTACTGCGGCGCTGCCGGTCGCGAGGGCGCAGATACCGCGCAACGAGGCACGTCGGCTCCATGTCCGACCCAAACTGCTGGAGGTGAAATTGATACCTAATGGAAAAATAACGTCCGGTCGGGACGAGTCGTTTGGCGGTTCCGCAATGAGCACTCTACCTCGAGTGGGTAGGCCACAATCTACTGTGCAAACCAGGGGCCCGTGATTTTTGATGACTTCTCTCCAACGCTCTCCAACTTTTTGATGACCTCTGTTGACCGAAACGAATTTGCATTGAATTTGGATTGTCATATGCTTATACATCTAATAGTATAGGCTGTCTTGACCTAAAACAAGCAGTAAGTAGACATTGAGCTTATTTACAGGCCTGCAATGGCGCGGGATGTTATTTCACGGGACCGTGTTACGATGCATGTATCGCTTTATGCCGGGTCCATTTGTCGCCGTTTAGCAGTACTGGGCGGCCGGCCTCTCCGCCAGTACGGAGAGCCAGCACGCGCCGCACTGAGGCGGTGCTGCCGACCCAACTCGGCTGAGTGCGGGGGCAGGGACGGGGCGACTAACTGGTGGTGTGCGGAGCTGTAAAACATTATAACGGCGGCCAAAGCAGACAGAGAATATGAGCTGTCTCGCATAAATAACAGTTATAACCCTAAATGAAAAATGAGATGCATGCGGCGCATATATATGTAACTATGTTCCAGTTACGTAACAGCATGATATAACGATTACATAGTTGGCGGTAACACCAAAATGATCTTACGTAAGATGTAAAATATCACATACCTACGCCTAATATGCCTAAATGATGAACATCCGAGAGTACGGTTGAGAAAAGGAAAACTAAGTTTGCTGTGTACCTATACCACCATGCAAGTGAAACAGGATAGCAGTAATCCCGTCATGGTAAAATTAATATTCATGTAAATTGTAAAATTACAACAAAAAATACAGCTTGTAGTGAGGTTAATGAGTCTCGAAGGAGCTTAAATGTCATGCTAAGGGGAAGGCATTGTCTTATCTGCATCATGCATGGAAGCATTCTCCCATCCCACCGATTACCTCCAGGGCCATCCCCCCCCCCGTCCGACGCGAGTAGCTCCAGTCACATCATGTAACCAGTGCGGTCAGGTGACCGTTAGCGGGGCTGAGTGGCCTGTCCACTGTACACCGTCCACTGTCCACTGTCCAGTGTCCATGTGACGGCCTCAGCCCCGGCCACTCAACAGGATGTCCGTCCAGATCAAATTTATACCATCACTTCGGCTCTTTGATAGTCTCTTTACAGAACAAAACAAAACAAACCTGGAAGCATCGTTTTATAACTTGCAGCGCACTTTACGAACAAGAATCCAGCCGATACCGCAGAAGATTTCTCAATTTGACAAACCATTTTGAAGCTAATAGACTTATCGGGTAATTATCTGACTTGCTAGCAACATGTGTTTGCACAGCATTCCAAGTGCCATTGAATTCAATCCGCGATATGACGCAGCCAATTTCAGATTTCTTCAGGCATTTAATTTGAAGTGCAGGTGAACCCCAGACGCCCCACCCGTTCCGGAGCAGAAGTCCCGTTGGTAGGGACATTTCCCGGGGCCCCACAGCAGCGGCCGCCCACCCTGCGAGTGAGTATCGACTGCCGCGGTGGCCGGCAGAAGGGATACGGGCCGGTACCACGCCCCGGCGCACACCCGCATTGTAGCCGCTCGGCCGGATTGGCGGCGGAAACGACCAGCGCTCTTGTAGCTGAGCTAATAGCGTCATCCACCAATGTGTTACGGCGGGGCATTGTGGACCCGCGCCCGGCCAGGACCCTCACACTGGTAAGCATGGGAACAAAAGAGCCGATTTTCCTAAAACAGCTCAGCTCAGTTTATCAACAAAAAAATGATGCTAAAAATGCGCGGTGCCTCTCGAGAGCTCTATCGTATAAATGGTCCTAAAGTACAATTATACGTGACATAACCTCTAAAGCTGATGTGCCGTTGAAAATCGGTGTAATATTTAGGGCATCACCGCTTGGAGCATCGGTGCAATCAAAGACAGTGTCTTGTTTGCTGTGCTTTATACCTACTTGCAAATGAAGTGTTTTAGTCGAAATGCGTTTACATGTAGTTTGTTTTGCTTTCACACAGTCAGCTAATGCGTGGAATTGTCTGGCAGTTCGCGCCAACGGGGCAGAAACTTGACAATTGGCTCCACATTTATAAGTTCCCGTATCCCGTACGCCACGTCCCAAGTTATATCGTGTCAGGCGAAGGCTTTAAAATTGATCACAGAATAGTACAGCCAAGCCGGGCAAAACAGTCGACTGCGGCGGTGCTATTATTGTTCACGGATGTCATATTGAACTCAAATACTAGCGAACTATCACTTTCAGCTACATCAGATTCAGAATGCATCCGTGTAGGGAAAATAAAGCAACGATAACGCACACCAACGCCCGGAATATTCAGAGTTAGTTTTTCTTCTCGCCTTTCCGGCAGCACACAATTATTATTAGTTATACCTAACGCTGCCATCACAGCGCCTCGCTGAAATAGCCAATGATAAAAGCGAGTGTTTGCCTTTTCGAGCGAATTTGCTCGCCCCGCCGAGTGCACCACCCACATTTGGCGCAATACCCTGATAAGCTCGATAATGAGCTCAGGTTGCTAGGGCAGGGTCAATTTCATATCAAAGCATCACTTGACTCGCGCGAGAAAAACGATCCCAAAAGTGGATACCAATTAGAAGCACATGCGGCATGACAAAAACTAATAGCGAATGTGTAGCAGGAGGCAGGTAATTATGCTGAAGCCAACTTAATTAAGCATTAATAGAGACTAAAATAGATCCATTATGATTATATAGACCAATTACAAGTCGCAGCAGAGCAACAGGTGGGCAGGAATAAGGAAGTTAACGGAAACAACGACCTTAGACGTCTATTTACCTCTACATAGGTGTGTAGAGGTCTATGTAACGTCTGAATAAGTATATGTGCGTATGACTGCTAGCTTTGTCATCAGTTTGGAACCACACAAAAACACATTTCCTTATACATTCTGCTCTAGTACTTATACAATGTACATGCTTCTATTACTATGCCCAACTCGAGCTCCCTCAGAACAGAAGGGAGCTCTCACTCAGCTCCTACAAACATGTGCAGTATGCACCGTATTTACAACATGGTAAAACACCTTAAGTTGATTTTTTTTATGTCCACAGAACAGCATGTAAAATATTAGCTGATGCTTGCTTGATGCCCAATGATGCTTCACGTTTATCCTCCAACAGAACTGTTGTGATGATGTACGGGATACGAGGCACAAGGTATGAGGTTCAAGAGCCGTTGGATGAAGTGAAGTGTCAATTAAAACATGCCAAAACATAATAAAAACTCCATTATATCACAAGGTCATCCCCTGTAGTATAAGCCAGGTCACACTAAAAATATGACAGGCAGGGTCTGAAAATTCGCATACCTCTGTAAACATAATAAACGCGCTCTAAGAAACAAATGCGTGACTAATACCTACTTTCGATCACACAGTCAACTTATGGAAATGGCCTCTTTCCCTTCCCTTCCCCGAGTTCTATGGTAGCACAGCTGACCGTGTCACGGCCAAATCAACCCGGCCGACCTACCGAGGTATGCCATCTCAGGGCCCTGAACCGCAGACACCTCCCCCAATATGACAGTGCGGCGGAGGCGCCTGCCGTGCCGCGGACCGTCTGCCCTGCCCAGCCGGTGGCCGGCACTGTCACCGTTTCTCGGCCGGGCCCATCCAATACCGGCGGTGACTGCGCCCGCCACCGGCCCTGCCGGCTTCTACGGCCAACTGGCCGCGCGCCGGACGCTCCTAGCGAGGTTTGTGAGCGGTCCGGCGCTCCCAGCGTAGTTAACCGAGTGGTACGGCGTTCCTACCGACGTCTGTGAGTAGCGCGGTTCTTACCGTGGTCGGTGAGCGGCCCGAAGCTCCTAGGGTGGTGGGTGAGCGACGCGTTTCTCACCGTGGTGGGTGAGAGCGGCGCGGTTCTTACCGTGGTCTGTGAGTAGCGCGGTTCTTACCGTGGTCGGTTAGCAGTGCGATTCTTACCATGGTCTGTGAGAGCGGTGCGTTTCTTACCGTGGTCGGTGAGCGGTGCCGTCCTTACCGTGGTGTGTGAGAAGCGCGGTTTTTACCGTGTCTTGTGAGTAGTGCAGGTCTTACGGGTCTTACCGTGGTCGGTGAGCGGTGCGGTTCTTACCGTGGTCGGTTAGCAGTGCGTTTCTTACCGTGGTCTGTGAGAGCGGTGCGTTTCTTACCGTGGTTGGTTAGCAGTGCAGTTCTTACCGTGGTCGGTTAGCAGTGCGGTTCTTACCGTGGTCGGTTAGCAGTGCGTCTCTTACCGTGGTAGGTGAGCGGTGCGTCTCGGCAAACGGTGAGCCCGGGGAGTGAGAGAACTGCGCCAGACCTCCGGACGCTGACGCGGCGCCGTTGGTCGCCCGGCCTGTGGACAGGGCGGGCAGAGCGGGGTCAGGTCACACGGGGACCGTGAGGGGTCGGGTCACAGAATGACGGATCATACGGACCGGACCACATGAAGGTAGCTCATACAAGGTCGAGCCATAAATAAACCCAGCCGGCCGAAGGTTGTTGCCGGGCTGGACGGAGCGCCCGCACCCGCACCCGCACGCATTACACGGTATCGCGGCCGAGCGGTGGCCGACTGTCTCAGTCAGGCGGGCCAGGCCAGTCGGTCTCCACCGGCCAGTGTCGCCAGTACCATTCCTCACTGTCCGAACAGTCGGCGACAGGCGCGGCCCGGGCTGACAGCCAGTTAAAGTAATTGACAGTCGGGCCAGCCTCGCAGTCGTACGTCACTGGGGCGGTGACGATGGCGGCTGGATGGCGCGCGTACACAGTGGGGACAGCCGATCGGTACAGCGCAAACTTGTTCCGACACCGGCCTCTATTGTTATCCGGTCAAACCAGCCAGTGTGAGGTTAACTTGATGCGAGTCTGCATGGTAATTTATACGGTACAGGCTTACAGTATTAGCTGGCTTTACAGTGATATTTACTGCACTATGCTGAGCGAAATGGATTTGAAACATCTGGCAAAATAGTATTCCCATTTAAAGAAGGGCAATAAATTATGAAAGAGAACGTAAAATGCCTTGCCATTGGGAAACGTGTAAACAATAGTTATGGCAGCACATTGAATTTGAGCATCGAACTGGACCGAAATACCAAAACAAGGTGTGTAAGAGCTTTCCAAGGGTACGTACATAATGAACCTGCTTCGAAGTGCTAGGATATGAGGCAATGCCACCGTCACTTGAATGGCAAATATTGCAGCAGTTAAGCTCCACAGCATTAAATAATAGTCGGATTTCCCTAGCATTTACTAAGGCCGCAGGAAATAGCAAAGTCGAAAGCCACAAACAGGAAATGCTGATTGAAATTCTGCTGGGTATGAGAGACACCGTTCCCTTCTCTCCGTGAGATGCGAAGATCACCCGGCTCATCTGTAAAAGTTTCTGTGAATATGGCTCGCTCGGTGCGCGACAAGAGGAGAGAGACTCGGGATGTGAACCCGTGGCTGCTTCGCCATGATAACGCAGAGGCTTACAGTGGCCGAAAACCGGATATTCTAGTCTGGCCTGGGAGAAGAGCGCAGTGGCGGAGCAGCTCTCCTGCTGGCCACTCTCCGTGCGACCTTTTGCCTTGCTCAAGGGATTATCAAAGGACGCGTTTAATTGAGGACGTGGACTCGGTCAAAAATAGCCCACGGAGGTTGTTGAAGAGCGCCCCTCCTAGGAGGACCGTCGAGTGAGAAAACGAACACCCAGCCGCCGCAGCCCTCATCATTCGAACGTCAAAGCTGGCACTTTACTAATACAACTGCGTCATGCGTGGGCAAGCAGTAGTTGATGCATACAAACAAGTCAGAGACGCGTTGAAATTAGATAAACAATGTTACGCGTATGAGGCAGGTAATGAGCCCCATCACGCAGTTGCTCCAGTGCGCTTGCAACAGTCTCGCTTTCCAGGCTGTGCAATTACAAACAAGGCCAACACATAGCCTCAATCACACGCAGTCAACAGCAATAAATACGGCATCTATATTACTATTTGAGGTGACGTAGTTTCTGTCTGTAACCGAGGTCGCGACATGGTGCTACGTAGCGCGGGTTACAGATCACACCGTTGCACCTACCGCGCTGAAGTTTGCGCAACTCATAGAACAAGGATGGACAACGTGCCTTTGAGCGGTCTCGGCTCGATCGGGTCGATAGCGAGCGCGTGGCGCGGGCCCAAAAAATGCAAATTCGCGTCATAGACTTTACATGTATAAATCGGCTTGCAAAAACGGGAGAAAATGGGTAAATTTGCCCGACACGGGTCCGGTCCCGGTGCAATATCTCGGTAACCGTGGGCCCGACCGGTACGGGGAAAACAGCATCGTGTAGAGAATCGAACGGGCTATCGAGTGGTGTGCGGTGCAGGGGTTGGCACGCGCCACGTGCACCGGGGAGGACACTTTCTTTTGAAAAATGGACGTTTTGGACGGATTTTGGAATTTATATTAATTTCAGGTGATCGTCAGACGGAATGAGCTGAAACAGCGCCTATTAGCAATAAAAATGTACCGTCTCTCATGGAAAAATTGTGAAAAGCTAATTGATCAAAAACAATGTGGAAAAAATCGCTGAATGAAATGGTATTTGTCCAAAATGTGCCACTAAATAATTACACGGATTTTGCTGCTTAACCTGATACGTTTGACGATTGAAAATGCTATCATTGGAAAGAGCATTCAATTCTCTCCAAGATCCAATCATCACGTTTGCATGACAAGCAACAGTATTCTTAAAAATATAAATGTTTCAAACCTCTGCAAAACGATTTTTAGTGAATATTATCTACGCCTTTAATTTGTCATAAAACTACGCGCCTAAATTATAAAGCACATTTGACAGATTCTGAAGTGGAAAGCATGCTTATCAGACACGGGCACCTCGATGCGGTGGATACTTTTTCCACAAACCAAAACGTTTAGCCGTCAAAAAGCAATCGACCGAAATGGATAGATAACCCAACCGACACAAGAACAACCGAACACCCGCCGATCGAAAATATCCCTTTTCGCGTTGCGGAGCACGCGGGTCACCCTAGTACATAGCTATTACCCGACTTAATTAGCTACATCGGTAATTGTGATTTATCGTATTTACTGTCCGCCAAAATAAGCTCAGACAGACTGCAATGAATGAGAGATGTGGCCATTAACACGGTGTTCGGCCTGTTTGCTATATGTGGCATATGATGATTTGTGCGGGGGATAGACTTCATGACTTCATACTTCAACGCACAACTTTACCGCGCTCAGTTTGAAAAAAAACTGTTTTCGTGTTAAGCAACGACAGGTGACTAATCGCAAGGCACAGTGGAAAACACTCATATGACTTCCTACGTGGACAGTAGACTACTAAGCACCACTTATAAGTGCATATCTGATGCGTCGAGCAGTTCCCCTCCCCCTCCCCGTTAACGGACTGATCAGCCTCTGTCAGTGACCCGTCGTCCATTTGTCCTCACCCGCTCCGGCGGCGGCAGCGGCCACCGTCTGGCCCGTCTGCCCGAACTTGAGTCGCAGGCCGTGGCTGATGTTCATCAGGCTGAAGGGCGGCATCTTGTAGCCGCGGCCGGCTGAGCAGCGCAGTGCCAGACCTCCCTCGAACGGCTCGTCGTACAGCACCTCGTACAGCACGTCCGCCGGCTCGGCCGCCTCGCGGATACCTGGTGTCAGAGAGGGGAGGGGTGTCACAGATACAGCACCTCGTACAGCACGTCCGCCGGCTCGGCCGCCTCGCGGATACCTGCCATCAGAGTAAGGATGTCATAGACACAGCATCCAGCGTCTTTCGGCTCAGCAGTCCGCGGAAACCTGCCGTCGGAGAGAAGAAAGTGTCACAGGCTCAGCACTCAGCAGTCTCGCATAACCTTGTCGTAAGGACCGGGGGAGTTGTCACTGGCTCGACAGTCTTGCGAATACCTGCCGCCAGAGACAGATATCGGTGCTTACCACACGCATAGCTCCCGCGGGGGAAAACTCGATACACGCAGACATGAGATGACACAGGTGATACACATGGCACACTACAATGTCTCCTGTGGCCTCCGTGGCACGCTGCGCTGCGGGACTTATTACCACGCCGCGTTCATACGTCACAGCGAGTCTGAGCGCACCGCGCCCCCTCGGCGTGCTTCCACCGCTGCCATCCTACATAAGCCGAGTGCCCGCGGCCGCATATGAGCCCACAACGGGCAGCTCAGAGGGCCCGCCGTCCCCCGGGGACCCCCCAGAATGGCCGGCTCCCAGTGGGACAGGCGCCGTACCGGCATCGATCCAGAGGTGACCATCGTCCCGGGACGGAGCACGCCGCACACACTTGTAACGCAAACACAAACACGCAAACACACACAGTGGACATAATGGCGAGGGTGCGGAAACACCCATCGAGGTGTGTGCCTAGCTATTGTGGATGTTACCGGCATCAGGAAAAAGTGTGTTTATAATCTGGGTGGTTCTTTGTGTGTGGCATGGTCACTAAATACCACCAATCGAATATAGAAGTGCATCAACTTTATGACAGCATTTCATCAGCATTAAAACTCCATTGAATCAATGGCTGCGCCGGCAGGTAAAACCCGACGAAACCCGCCACAAAGCTCGCCCACCACATCATGTGGGTGCCGCTGAGCTGCTGCGCGCCGTGCGGAGCCCGGGCTGTCTGCCGCTGTTACTGGCCGGCCAACTGACCGACCGGCCGCCAACTGACGCTGACCGATGGAGCCCAGGCCAGACGCCGACATCTATCGGCCTTAAACGATCGAGGCACTGGCTCCGTGCCCCCGCCAGCCCATACACTCCCAACAGAGTCATTATTGGACAATAAATAATGAACCACCATCTATTCCGCGCCGGGCAGTTGAAATACGTGATACCGCCAAATGAATGGCATGCATAAACCAGGGCTCATGCTCCTTTAGAATTTTATTGGCACTGAATTCAGCTACGGTTCCAATTACTTAGTAGCGCGTTTCAATAAAAACGCGAGCATTACATTCTGTGTCAGCGGTTTTATATGATGAAAAGAACATAAAAACTCCGGCATTTTCAATGCTGGCGCTGTGACAAAATGATAAGAGACCAATACCATCTCAACCCGCATCGCAACAGTAAAACGATAATTACGCTTTTCAGCCGGGCGGCCGAAGGAGCTCGTTGGCGCCCCTCCCATCCCCCCGAACCGATAAATTCGGCGCAGCGGCAATGAATTGCGCTTCGATGACCGGTCGGCGTGGCAGGCTGTATTTCAGCGGGGGCTGTATTTTATCCCGGCGGCCGGTGGCGACGCCGTCGGGCCACCGGCTCCCTATCGGCCGATTGTGGCCGGCGGGAGGCGATTTTCCGCGCCGCAGCGCCCGCCGGCCGTCCATACTCCATAGTGCGCGGACAGAGGCCGCAGTGGACTATACGCTGCCGGCCCACTGCGCGGTCCGCAGCCGACCGGCCCAATGGCCTCTGAACGACCCGACTCCCAAATCGATAGCTTATCATGTGTGAAGAAAATATCCCACCTATAGAGCTAAGTCTCAGGGGACATTTTAGTTTTATTATAGCACCAGTAGGAATATATTATGCGAGAAAAAGTGGTGAGATTTCATTAATGCATTTTGATTTTGGAGTATAGTCTTCTTAGTACTACTCAGGTCTGATACCAACCGAAATCTGTGTACTTTCGCACACCACATGGGCCATGGCCCATGGCTATCCAATATCCACGGAGCCTGTAAGGGGTCAGGATGGTCACAGGCGGGTCAATGGATGGTCACAGGCGGGCCAATGGATGGTCACAGGCGGGCCAATGGATGGTCACAGGCGGGCCAATGGATGGTCACAGGCGGGCCAATGGATGGTCACAGGCGGGCCAATGGATGGTCACAGGCGGGCCAATGGATGGTTACAGGCGGGCCAATGGATGGTCACAGGCGGGCCAATGGATGGTCACAGGCGGGCCAATGGATGGTCACAGGCGGGCCAATGGATGGCGACGGTGTGTCCTCGCGGCAGCGCAAAACGGCCAATGCATTTACAACCGGAGCCTTACCATCGTCTCGGATCATATGAAGGTTTTCACTTCACTACAAGCAAAAAGAAAAAAACATGACCAGAGATCACAGAGCAGGAACGCCACAATATTGATTTGACCCGCTGGTAACTGGCAAGGGCAAGAGTTAAAAATCTAACCACAGCTCCACGGTGGGGAGTTATGAGACTGATCAGTACCTGCTTTCAGGCAGTAATAAGAGAATCCCGTCTATAAGAAGGGCTCCAGAAAGAGTCCCGACAACTATAGGCCTGTGTCGCTGTTACCGATCTGTGGAAAGGTTTTGGAAAAGGTGGTTTCGGAGAGCTTGTTACCCGCCTGCTTACCTGCCCTGCCATCCTCCCAACACGGCTTCCTTCCAAACCGATCCTGCGTCTCCAACCTATCCTGTTTCCTTGATCACTGCTGGTCCTCGATTGCGAGAGGAAGCAGACTGACGCAGTCTATACTGACTACTCTTCAGCTTTCACAAGCGTGAACCACACCCTACTCTTGCACAAGCTGCATCACTCCTTTGGCATATCTGGTGTCGCCTATGACTGGCTCTGCTCCTATCTCAGGAACCGGACACAGCGAGTAGTCCTCAATGGGAAACGCTCACAGTGGATTCCTGTCCAGTCGGGCGTCCCAGAGGGCAGCATCCTGGGCCCCTTACTGTTTGCGTGCTATGTGGCCGATATACCTACCTCACCACATTGAGACCAACTGCATTGCTTATGCTGATGATCTCAAGCCTTACCACCGCATCAGCAGTCCCGCCGATGTCCTTTCCCTGCAGGCTGACCTTGACCGCCTCCACCTCTGGTCGAACACGTGGAGACTTCGTCTTAACCCATCTAAGTGCAAATTCATTTCTTTTACCCTTCGTACGTCACCTGTTGACGCTGTGTACAACTTGGATGGCCATTCGCTTGACAGGTGTAGTCAGATCCGTGATCTAGGCGTAATATTAGACTCCAAGCTCACGTTTTGTCATCATGTCGATTACACCATGTCAAAGGCTAATCGGATGCTTGGGCTTCTCATGAGGAGCATGCAGATGCCGGACTGTCCTCGTGCGGCACGCTTCGAGTACAAAGCGATGTTGAGCGTTTTTAACGCGCATGTCAGGTCCGTCCTCCAGTACGGTAGCGTGGTTTGGAGTGGGGCCGCCGTAACCCATCTTGCACGATTGGAACGGCTACAGCACCGCTTCCTTATGTGGCTAGCGGCGAAGACCCAGAGACGCTGTCCCTCTCTAGACTATCGTGCCTTACTGCAGCATTTTAACACTGATTCCATTAAAGCTCGCCTCGTTCATGCCGATATCATGTTATTGTACAGTGTGCTTCACCATCGCATTGACAGTGCTCACCTGGTCTACATGTTTGGTTTGAGTGTACCGGGGAGGCGCAACCGTCGCACCGGCCTTTTTCACATTCCATTCGGGAGAGTGAGCACTGTTAAGAACAGCTTGACCGCGCGCATCCCTCTTGTGTGCAACGAATTCCTGACGCATAGTCCCTCCGTAGACTTTTACCACCCGTCTGCATCATTTCGGAGTGAGGCTTTGACGTACGCCCGTACTCTGGGCAGCTACATTGGCTGATTGAATACCTACACTACAGCCTCTGTTTTCAGTTTTATGCATGTGTTCGTGCATTTTGTCGATTTTCTTTTTAGTTATGTGACTGCATCCGTAAGTGGGCTCTTTGTGCCTGTGGGTGTCTTGGTGATAATAAACAAATAAACAGTGATACCCGTGATTCAGCGGCGATTACCGTGATTTCCACTCCGATCAAGCTGATTGTCCAGCTCTGGTTCCATTCGCGCCTAGCAAAGCCGCTAATTGGTGCATACTGCTGCGTTCGGTGATCCCCCATTCAGGCTAATGTCAAACCGTGTTCAGGTTACACGTCCCCTTCGATGATAATTCCACCTCTATCCATTGATTAGTGGCTACTAGCTTAATTGAATCGCCTCATTTAATCGCATTGTCGTTAGATATTAGAACATGGTGGTGATTCCGTGTTCAGCCCTTTGTTGATGAATACTCACTGACCGGTAACCATGACAACTAAATGCGTCACTAACGCTGGATGCCCCTCAGCGGCGGTTCCGCGAGGTAATTCCATAGAAATATATTACTATGCTTCCATAGCACAGATTCAGATGCTAATGGGTCACCGATGACCGATGGTCAACTGTGACAGTGCCTGGAACATATCAGGAATGGCCAATGCCCCCCCCCCCGAACCAGCCCTTCCGCAGTCCCCCACTCTAGCCTCATCCCTCCTGAACCCCTCCCGTGCCACCCCCTCCCCCTGAACCCCTCCGAGACCCACCCCGCGCGGCCGGCCCGCTCCGCGGAGGGTCATCCCTCGCGGCGGACTCCTCTATCGTCCGCTAATGACCGCCCGGATTGATGTTTGCTCGACGCGCGACAGGAGTGCGTCTCCGAGACGGTACCGTTAGCCGAGAGACGCGCAGGGATCCTCACATCCGTATACGTCGCCGGCGGTCGTTATATCGCAGACGGACGAGCCGCGTGACAGACGGTGCATACGAGGGGCGTTCAAAAAGTTCCCGGCCCAAACATGAAGGAGTTGGAATTTCGGCCTGCAACGCGGTGTGTTCAATGATGTGTTATTGGGATGTCCACTTACGTAGCCATTAACCAATGCCCTGTGATTGGTTCAGGCTGCTAATTAATCGTAACATAGTTTGCCATTCCCGGTCAGAATGGGCGACGCCCAGAAGAGAACAGTGATTTGGTTCATGCATTGCAGAAAAATGCACTAAATGTTATTCACGAAAAGCCAGTGCCAACACATGTTGAGGTCTGTCTTTCTTACAGTAGCGTCAAAAAGTGGGCATCTCTGTTCAATTTTGGTCAACAGATCATTAATGGTCACCCCCGCAGTGGCCAGCCCTCAACAGCATTGACTCAAGAAAATATAAAAAATAGGCACTTCTTTGTGAAAAATGACAAATGTTCTGGTCTGGAACAACGCAGCAGAAGCGGAGGTGTCTATAAGGTTCCTCAAAACCATTCTTCGACAGCGTATTAATATGTTTAAGATCTTTGCAAGATGCATCCCCCGTTTGCTGACTCCAGAGGAAAGGCAAACTCGAAAGGAGGCGTAACGCGAAAATTTTGGTCCCTATATCGAAGATCCAAAAGAGTTCATTGAACTACTTGTTACCGTGGAGGGATTGTGGGTGTCACACGTTGACCCTAAGGGCGCGACCGAGTTGCACAAGTGGAAGCACACTGAGAAAAGGCCACCAAATGTGTGCGACGTGTTTAAGTCAGACGGCAGGGTGACAGTGGTTGCATTTTGGGAGCCTGGCGGGGCTCTGCTCGTCAACTTTCTAAAACAGGGGCGCACAATTAATGATGAATACTACACCTTCCTTCGATAACAGTAGCGAGCAGCAGCTATCAAGGAGAGACTAGGGAAGCTGACTAAAAGTGTGCGCCTGATCCAGGACCACGCACCAGCACACGTGAGCAGGGTGACGATCAGCGAAGCAGTGAGCTCTGGCCTCGAGTTGTTGTCACAGCCACTTTTTTCTCCGTACCTTGCGTTGCCACCTCTTCAGCAACATAAGGAAATTGCTTAGCAGTGGCAACTTCGCTGACAGCAAGGAGACAAAAGCAGCCGTCTTGGACGTGCCAGATGCGTCCAAACCCCACTTGGCTATGGAGGCCCAGGGGCCTCTCACGAAGCGCTGCGCGAAATGTTTTTGTCTTAACGTTGGTTATTTGACTAAATGAACATTTTTGGTCTAATAAGTCGACATCGTATCTCTGCTCCTTCATGGTCGGGCCGAGAACTTTTTGAACGCCCCTCGTATAGATACCACCAACCGATCACTACGGTCAGGTCCACGGCACGATCACTGGGCTCAGCCAGTGGACCGATCCAATGCACCGACAACCGTCTAATGACAGATTACTTGTTCACGCTGAGCGGATATCAAATGCAAGTAGGAGTCCTTGTTCGCACCATTCTCACACGTCGTCAAACAAGAAAAGAATCAAGTCTTGTACTTAAAAACAGTGCCAGACTCCGCTAAGCCACCACGAAACTGCGACACCAAACCATCCCCAGAAGGCCCGAAAATCGCCGGTACGGAGCACCCCCCCCCCCCGTTCCCGCCGGAGCGCCCGTCACCCTCCCCCCTCCCCACCGCCGCCGCCGCCACTCACCGATGACGGTTCCCTTGGCGCCGAGTGGCACGCTGAAGCCCTCACGCACGTTGATTACCCGATCATAGAGCTGGTAGGTGGCCTCGGGGTCGGGAGGAGCGCTGCCGCCAATCTGACTGGGCTGTGGACAGACAGAGGACAGAAACCGCAGGGTTAGCTCAACCCATTTATTGTTGACGTTGTGAACAAACTAGAAGAGCAAAAGTACAACGAATGGGAGCGGTGTAAAAACAAAACCAGTCAGCAACTCGACGAACAGATGAACGAACAGATGGATAGACAGAGAAGCGAACGAACGACAGGAGTCAGCACAAGTCCAATCCAGCCACTGCAGTCAAAACACACAGAGACACAGGGGAGCGGCAAAAACAGTGACCCGGGCTGCCAAACTAGGGAACGGCCGGCCGGAGACAGCACACGGGGAGGCGACGCAAAATGGAAAACAGGATACAACTAGACGAGTCGACAACATGGCCGCGACCGGCCACGAAACACGAGATCGTAGAACTGAGCTGGCTATAGCGTGTGGCGTGAGATGAAACATTATGATACTTTTATTTTGTACATTTCTTCAGAATAGACTTTAGTATAATCAATCTTATTGATAGTAATGCCTGTACAACGCACAGTGCACAGTAAGATTAAATTTCACGAGATCAACAACATGGGTACTAATGCGGATCCAATTACAACGCGCACGTATTAGATGTTTGATACCGTAACCAAATCATATCTGGTGCCAGCGCAATGTCAGGACACCGAACAAAATACATCAAAACAGCGCCAGGAAACTTATGAGTTTGCTCAAGCCACGCAGGCGAACAGCAAACATCAAATAAAGCTGGCTGAACATTTGTGTTCAATTGTCGGAAGTGATTTACACCAAATGAATAACCCGCAAGATATGTCAGCATATTACGGTTATGTTGCATGACTAAATTTTCGCGAATGCTGCAATTATGGTTTCAAATGTTTAAGTACCTACCTTAACCCGCGCCGTGCTGGGGGGGGGGCGTTTTTACGCCCCCCCTCAGGTTTTTCGCAAATATCTCAAAAACGGCGGCGCGCAGCGCCGCCGTTTTTGGTACACGTGTTCCTACATCATTTCCGCACATGTTGTGAAAATTTCAGACCTAGGTCGTTCAAGGTCAGGTCACCAGGTCACGTCAAGTGACCTTACCTCAGAAAAAGTTCAAAGGCTCGCTATAGCTACACCGACTGAACGATCACTTTGAAACTTTCAGCGATTGATATGAGTAACAGTATGTATAAAATGTATATCTCGGATTTTTGATATCTGTGACCTAAGGTCAGGTCAATTTTGCGACCTCTCCATTATAAGTCAATGGGAGAAAATTGAAATGCGCCTCTTTTGGACGAATATCGTTCAAAACGCTCTCAAACATCGGTTCATAGGTAAACATGACACACTGAATAGGAAAAATGCACCTGTGACCCCTCTGTGTGCCCCTGAGGTCATCTCAGGTCATGAACGGTCGCCAGCAGTTTTTTGGCTATAACTTTTGATAGAGACGTGCTAGAGCGGTGAAAACACGTCAGATGTGTTCAGCTCGACGATACGGATCGACTGATATGCAACATGACCCTTTTCGGTCAGGTCATGACCTTGACCTGAGGTCAAATTTTCAAAATGACCTTTCAAGGTCAACGAATAGTTCATTCGACGCGTCTCGACGAGAGAAACACGATGCTGGCAAAAGTAATGTCATGGCGCTTATGAGTCAAAAGTTATTGACGAAAAAACGTTTTTCGTAAAAACGGCTATTTTTGGAGTTTTTGCCCTCTGGAGGCTAAACCGTTGACCTGAGGTCAAATCTGAGGACATTACTCAGAAAGGTCTGTAAAAGGGCTATCGAATGCGCTTTTCCGCGGCGCTGTAGCTCTATCGGTTCCCGAGATAGCCGTTGGCAGTTTCCAAAATGTTGAAATAGTCAACATTTTACCTTTGGTGACCTCTGGTGACCTGACCTTTGACCTGACCCAAAAAATGACCGAAGTGTTTTCGTCCTTATTTTTGACGCTCTTTCGATTGCCGCTTACCGCGTGTCGCTACGTGGCCCAGGAGCCGAGTTAGACGGGGGGGGCGTGAAAACGCCCCCCCCCAGCACTCGGCGGAAAGTTCAGGCCACCAGCACGGCGCGGGTTAATTAGGTAGGTACTGTATAGTGTATAATGTTGAAACGAGTGGCAACTCTTCATCTTTCAATGATGATAAAATAGTAGCAAAAATGAGTTGATGTTTATGTTGCATGTTGCCAAAATAGGAAACAAAATATCCAAATGATCAATTATAAAACCAAATTTTCATTTCCATCTGGTATGAAGCTACAAATTAAATAAGACAAATGAGCTTCGTCAATGCTCCTTGACCGAGGGGAGTTGACAGTCGGTGTTTTGCGATTTCTCGAAACGCGCTGGCGACAGAGACTTGAAAGTTATCTTTCCTGGCCTTTGATTCAAGATGGATCTCGTAACACAAACCGCATTTTCAGGTCAGCTCAGGTGGTCAGACTTGTGTCATACCTAAGTGAACCTCACCACGATCCTAAAATGTCGAAATGTCGCAACGCCATCAGTGCCAGGAAATCTTCCGCAGGCCGCAGGGAGATGAAACTTACGAGACGTAGTAACCTCCCAAATACTAGCCATCTATTAGCAATTAGGGGCGAAGCGGCGAGGAGTGTTCCACCAAGCTTTCTCCCTCTCCCCCTCCCCCCCGGTATGTAGAAAACCGATAGGTGCGGTTACTAAAGGGTGATTCAACTAGGTATAAACTGTTGACTGTCCTGTTACTGATTATTTGTTTTCTGAAAGTTTAGTAACTGAAAAAATGTCATAAAAATTAGCAATACTGAAACTAAAAATAAAAACCTACAAACAGAAAACTGCTACGTGTTTAATTTCACACCGGAGAAGTTGGCAACATCTCAAGAACATGCAGCTTTTTGCTCTTTTCATAATCGCTTTTCTAGTGACAAAGCATGAGGTTATCAAAATACGGTAGCGACCTTCTCCAGTGTTATTATTATCAATCGTAGCGTCCGGCCCAGCCAATCATGCTGATTTCCGTTTATAAATATTCACAGGTTATTTGCATTGGCCAGTGTCCAGGCAGGCGCCGCGGTTGCCATTTCCCGCTGTGTGTGTCGCCGTCCGGTCGGCCCTCGGCCCCAGCCGGTCTGTCGGACCCGGTCCGGACGGCAGGGGCTCGTCAGAGATCGCCGGCACCCATTACCGGCGCCGCTCCAACCGCCGCCGCCCCGGGGCATTACCGCCCCTCCCCCCCCCCACCCGCCCCATCCCGCCCCGGCAGCCGACCGTGATAACGACAGGCTAACACATTGACGCCGTGATCAAACAAACACTCGGGGGAACCCGGGCGCTGCGCTCGCTTGTGTGTGGTCTGCGCGCGCTGTGTATTTAAGAATCAAATAACGTAATAAATGGTTGTTATGCTTGTTAAGAAAACAAATGTCATCGTGTTCCCTCGGAAATATGTAGTTTACGCCGCATTGCTATTCCCATAGCAGACCATTGTCCAAAGTCTCGCGAATAAAGTTTAGGCATATATTATTTTATAAGCGTACCGAATAGTGCATTCGACCAAAACATTACCTTCAACAAAACATAACTATTCGAGACTAAACAATACATGGTTTCAGACCACCTATGCCCTCCTATATCTCGTATAAGATATTTATTTGCTCGTTCGACCTTGTAAAACGACACGTGACGTTCAAAAACGGATATCCGGTAGGCGTCTATTTACAGAGATGTTCTGCTCCTATATAGCATGTGTCTTTTCGAGAAACTAATGAGAAACGCAGCATCCGACAAGGCACTGAGCTTGATCGTTGCATTTCTTTTTGCCAGGCGGGATCCTATTGAAGTGAATGGCATCGCGTCATACGGAGCAGTCAGAGCTCCGAAAAGCCGCTCTGAAGGGCGCTGCGACGAAACACTTATTTAGTTCACGCCAGATGTCAATGCGAGTCGACCTGCCGCCGTACAACAGCGCCCTTTTTACTTGTTTAAATATTAACCGTGACATTCGCTTCATTGATCTATTAAAAGGCTACGTTTCCACCGACACAGTCTCCGTCTCTTGTCTCTGCACGCCTTCTGTCGTCTCTGTACATCGTCTCTCGTCTCCGTACACCGTCTCTCGTCTCTGTACACAGAGAAAACTGGCTGCGGTAGTCCCCGCTGCTGCCTCTCCCAGTCACCGACGGCTCCTTCCATTATAAAGAGTGCACTCCGCTGCGTTCCCGGAGGCCAGAAAGGACATTGAGTAAAGTACCTACAAAGCTTTAAAATTCTGTGCTCGACATCAGCTGAAACAAATGTCAATAGGCAACGGAACGCGATCCGATTGTTTGGTCTTCAGGTACGTACGTGCGCTACAGCGGATTTGATGTTTGAACGCATCCTCTGATACTCGAGCTATATATCAGTCCCACGCACAAGGGGGAAAAGCTCAAATTATTGAGCGCTCAAAATATTGAGCGTGTGACGTCAGAGGCTCCCATAGGCGTAATGTTGAGGGCTCAAAAAATTGAGCCGTTTCAGGAACACGTTTTGCAAAAGCAACTCGCAACACCTAGGGAGAAATGGCAACACCCTAGGAGAATCACTAATGATGCAAAACAGATTAGGCTTTCATATTTTTCACTGCTCAAGCTTCAATGATTGGGGGAACACCAATTTATAGGTCGAAATCTTACGGCATACCAGAATGACTTAAAAACAGGCCAATATTTATGTCGAAATAAAAGTTATTTTTTGTCCATTCACGTTTTTTACTAGGGTTCTGTTGGAAAGAGCATTTTTCATACTACCGAAAATGATTGCGACTCAATTTCACATTACTCATATCGGAGAATATTTTTCATTTGGCGGCGCCGTTTGTTTATTTCGTCGCGACGTCTCCGGTCGCGTGGTTGTCGTCGTCCTCGTGTTGAAGGTAAGTTTTTATCGTTTTAGTTATATTTAGATGTTAAAAGGTACACTGAAAAGTTTGAATATGCTGTGATTTTAAATTTGGAAACACGTAAACGTCAATCAATTCACGTTTTCCTCGATTTGCGTGCAGATAAGTAACTGTCGACGAAAGTGGCGCCATCCGATATGATGTTTTGAAGGAAGGAGACACAACATATTTACGTGAAAATTTTTGTTTTTTAGTGGTCTAAGTGCTTCAAAGAGGCTGTGAATGTTTTCTTCACACAATTTTTCATTAGGTATGATGAGCTAAAAGGTAGTTTCAGTCTTAACTTTCATATAATTGACATTAAAACATATGATAGTCCACTCCTATCAGTGATTGAGTACCTTGATATTTGGCATTTCTTATTAATTTGAATGTATTCTCTATCCATATGTCCTGATAGTAAGTGACAATACTCTGCCAATATGTTTCCATAGTTTTCACATTCATTTTCCAGTCCTTTACATAACATCACAATTTATAATCAACAAAACTCAACTCCTTCGTTACTTCACAACACTGACAGCATGAGAGACTGACAGTCAACTATTGTGTGTGTGAATGCTGAAACAGGATAGCCACTTTGCTGACTGGCTCATATGAAATAAGATAAAAATGATCCTTTATATCATTTCCATCTGGAGGATCGGAGTCAACGGAAAAGGAAGGCCACTTTCAAGCCTCAAGGTCTAGGCCGCCAGACGTCAGTCATCAGTCACCACCAAATTTATAATAGATTAATTCATTATTATACTTTGAGACCCTTAGGTCACTGGATCGGCATCACATTTTCAGTTTCAATATATAGTTCGTTTTTCTTAAGTTCGACCCTCACTGTAATCGTCTCTTTGAACACAGCACGAGAATTGCTAGCTGAATTACTTAGAAAACTGGCTGGCGCACATTGATTTCACAGACGATTAATTTTACTCAAAATTATTTCTTCCTGGCTCTTATTTCCCAGTCTCCTAGCTCGTAGTTACCTTTATATACAACCCCACAGGGATAGACGTCTTGTCAGAAATTATAACTGAACTGATCAATAGATCGTACGGCGCTTAACAGAACGGTATATCATCGGTGTTTGAAACATATTTGGAAAATATTATTCATGTCTGCAGTACAATGTGCGCTAACCAGTTTTCTTAGTAATTCAGCTAGCAATTCTCGTGCTATGTTCAAAAAGATGTTTACAGTGAGGGTCGAACTTAGAAAAAACGAACTATAGTAAAGGTTTTATTTGTATGATGTGAAATATTTTCCTGATTCAGAATTTAATTATCCCTAGGTACCTGGTAGAGGTTTCGGATTTAATGCTCATTGTTGGTGTGCAGTCAGGATTTTTTGACAGGTCCATATAAGGAATCCTGAGCAATTTTATAGTAAAGTGGCCTCCTTATAAGTTATAATCACCACACATTTTATCAAAACTCAAAAGCATTTGCAGAATTCATTCAATGAAGAATTTTATCAATGTTGCACCCATTTCTTAGACGACCTAGGCTGCATCTTTTTTTTTAGTTCCTGTTGTATGACATATTTTCCATTTTGTTCCACTGCATAAAGAAAAAATCGTTTGAGATCACCAAACAGCTTTTCTTTTTCTGGCAGGTCTGCACAACCAAGCGGTCGCTGGCGAGGACGTCGGCCGTCCCTGTGGGTAAGGTCATCTGCTCAGCCTTTGTGGAGATCAGCAAGACGTCACCAAGATGAAGACTTCGCTGGAGCAGAAGCCGCTGACCTGGGCAGGTCATGCTCGACGGCACGAGCCACAACTTGAACGACTCGGTGACATCAACAACATGGTGGAGCAGGTGAATGAGTTTGGCGACGTGTTGTGCGACTGCAAGAAGGGTTGTCTGCGTGTTCTGGCCGGCGGAGCGGCGACGCTGCGCAGTCTGTGCTGGCGGTGAGCAGCTGGCCGTGGTGACCGCGTGCGCCCACATGCGCCGACAACCTGTGCGGCTTCGACGGCCCCGGGACAGCCCGATGCCGCCCACTATGCGACGCCGACCGCGCACTGTCCGTACGGCCACATGGAGGTGTGCCCGCGCCTTTTGCCCGCACGCCGCTACCTCGCAGCTGGTCTGCAACCACGCCGTCGCCGCCTGTAGCCCAATAACAAAACGGCTGTCTGATAATGCCGCGTGTTCTTTGTGATGTTGCTACTGTGATGGTTGCTACTGCTGGTCTGAGACTCGATGTTTCCATTCGTCCCTTACATGTTAAGGATTTGATAATGATAAGCTTAGTCCGAGCTTAGGTCGTTTATATCATTTGTTATATGGCATATTTTGGATCAAAGCAGTACGACACTGCCTCCTGCTTTTGTGATGTATGCTGGCAAGACGCAGGTTCCGGTCGCAGGTCACCCGGTTCCAATGTGGTCGGGCTGGCATGCGATAATGTGATGTTGTTTTGCTCGTCTCTGGGTTCCACACTTGATGATGTTTGTGAATCTAACCCCACATTGTATAGTATTTTTGTGTGTTTGCGGCCGATGGCCTTGTAAGTTGTAACCGTGGCAATACAGTTTTTCCTGCTATAATTCTCCAATATTCAAGCGTGGGTGGATATCTTTCTGTATTCACGTATTCCCTTCTCCCAGTACAGTCAGAGAATATCAATACAGTATTCATACGGATTATTCAAGCCCTGTATAATTATTTGAGGTGTGCCGAATCCGAAAGGCGACCGATAAAACTACTAGCGGAAAATGTGACATGATGCCATGGGTTTGTGAAAAGTTTAGGTACCACGTAGCATTCAACTTCCTGCATTTCTGTTTCAACTCAGTTTAACGTATTTCAACGAACATAACATCAAAAATGGCAGCCAGTACCGGCTTCACCTGTCACGGAGAACGCTAAAAAAATTGAGTGTAGATGCTGGCCGGCACTCAATTTTTTGAGCGCCAGCTGACTGTCGTCTGTCGTGGCGCTCAATTTATTGAGTATCGCGGTCCCGAACGACAAGTGGCGCTCAAAAAGTTGAGCGTCTTTAGGGCATTTTCTTTCCAAAAACACCGATATAAATTATCACGGCGAGTGTTCGAGAAGAAACCTTGTTGCTCTCTCTTGCCATTGATACCTTATTTGGATACGATATTTGCCGTAGGGTGACGCTAAAGGCATTTTAAAATACCATCGTTTCGCCTATTCCTTCATAATGGGGCCCGCTCAATTTTTTGAGCGCTCAATTTTTTGAGCTTTTCCCCCTTGTGCGTGGGACTGATATACCTCGCCAACAATGTTCGTTCCAACAAATATAGGCATTTAACAGTCCGTCACTGATAGGCAAGCTGTCCGTCACAGAAACTTTAGAGTCAAAATAAGGCAGTATAAACCAGACTTGCTTGTGGATATCCACATCGCGTTCGCAACATATCGGCCTGCCGTGACAGGAATAATTCACCGGCCGGTGCCTGCTCACATCCAGCAACAACAGAGCGAGCCGCCGTCGGCCGGCCGGCCGCCTCCGGAACCCGATCAGACGTCACAGAGCTGGTCTACGGTAAACGGAGCACGGCCCGGAGACGGCGACCGGCCAGCTCCGGCCCACGGCGGCGGCGCCCCTGTGATCGGCCGCCTCCAAATAGTGACACCGGGGTAAACAGGCCGTAAAACAGCGCCGCGCCACGGCCAGCCGCCGGCCGTATAAACCAGACGATGGCAGGGCGTAAAACGGCCGGCACCGCGCGCCCCCCGAGATCAGATTTACACCGTTAACGTTATATCCTGCACGCGAACAAACAAAGCGCAGATTTAGCTTGGCGTGACGGAGTAAAAATGCCGTGGGTAGGTAAGTTGGCATGACATCAATGCTGAAAGCCACTGAAAATCCACATAGCGCTGTGACGAAGTTTATGAGGCGCTGAGCGTTGTGACCGAGAGTATGCTACGCCGGAACATTGTCTTTGTGACGCCGGGACAGTCTTTGCCTTTTTGACATTACATAGACCTTGTGACGCCGGGACCGAACCCGACCGAGCGCAATGATGCGTACAGTATGGAAAGGTCGGTTTGTGAACCTTCAACTCTTCTAAGTTTATTTCCAGCTGAGCGAAGTTTTCGCCGAACGCAGGGACTCTGTCCCGCGCGACGCCAGCCGAGGTCCATTAAATTTTCAGCCACATACAAAGATGGCAGGGGCCGGAGTCCATTAGATTTCCAGCCACGAACAAAGATGGATGATGCTGGGCGTAAAATGCCCTGGGGTTTTGCTGTGTTCCAGCTCCAAAGGAGAACGTCTCCTTGGATTGAAACATGATTCATAGACTAGAAGACTAACTTATTTGAGCCAGCGTCTTATAGCGTTCTCAACACTGACATTAAAACTTTGCCAAGATCATCGCTTTGAGCAATCACTGAGCCGTTTATCGCGTTGTAATGTAAATAAATAAACACCCCACAAGACAAATGTTGGCTACTCAACCAGGCCACTGGCAATCTCTGGTTAGCTGTCAGGTTACGTAACACCGACGTTCGATTATTTCCCGTCAAAGCTGCCTGTTCGCGCGATTGATTTCAAACTGTCAGTGGTTGTTAAAAATAGTAGCTTTCTGGTGCTTTCAAATTAATTTTCTTTTTTGAATTCTTAAGTCGTGACTTGAGACTTTCTTTCTGAAGTCAACTGAAGAAATAGCACCAGCTACTGTTGTTTGTCACACAAGTCATTCGACAGACGCCATACACAGAGACCGGTGCGTCCACCGGGATTTGTCTGGTTATTACTGCGACATTAGTGCCGTTTTCAGGCACCGAAACCCTTCATGTCGCACGGCTGCGTCATCAGCTCCCACGCAGGTATCGGTCACCGTCGTCCATAAAAGTAAGCGGCATGACCTTGGAAAACACGCGTTCCGTCGTTTCCATCCTCAGGACGCTGAAATACTCCTCCTCCACGCCGCACCCCCTCTGGACTGGACAGGCAACTTTATCTCATGCGGGCTGCTCCTTTGGAGCGGCACTGCTACTCCCAAGGGAGAGCACCCGTAACCGGGTGCAGTGAGTGCCTTGGGGCTGGGTGGCCTGTCCTCTGGACGGGCTCAGCCCCGGCGACTCACTAGGGTGCCTGCCCAGACCAATGTCTCTCCCTTATTCCTATCATCCTTCCGGCTCTGAAATGGTCTTGTCAGACTGAAAGGGCCTAGCCCAACAAAACAAGCAAACGTTGGAAAACAGCTCCAATGTGTTTGTTTTATCCAAGGAGTAATAATTTAGTGTATTTTCACCACCTAATTCTACTATTGTGACGATTACCGCCATCATTTCAGAGAATGGGCGACAATGCAGCAGATAAGATTATCGTCGAAAAAGTAAAGACATAACTGAAAGCCCAAGAGAAATTCAGACCAGCTCACCTCATCGTCTCCGATGAGACCAATAACCAACGTTCATTCATTTCGGGGCGCCGTCCAATCAATTGAGTATGCAGATTATTCAGCCGGCGCTCTCTATAATCCAATCCAAGACGGAGTGGCCGCAGCCGTATTCGTTGACAGCCCCCCCCCCGTGCCAGGGGGGGGGGGGGCACCCGCCGATCCGGCCAGGCGCGTCGACAGCTGATAAATGGATCCGCGGAGCTCATAAGTCGCCGCCTCTCCGACGCAGCTGCCCGGCCATTGGGCACAACTCGATCAGTGCCACGTACTTCGCCCGGACCAAACGGCACGTCCAGTCGTCATTTGTGTGACAAATAACGTCGGTGATAATTGCTAACGACTTCTAGGAGTGACTCCATCTCAAGTGGAAAGGTGCCTTTGTCCGCGTCGTCAACACAAAACTAATGGTTGCGTACTGCTAACAACCAAAAATAATACAAGAGCCTTGAACAAGACTTTACTAATCGCCTCTGCACCACTTACGGCAGCAGTCTGCGGAAACACCAATCATAAGAGACGTAAAGCGAGCTCAAAGCAAGGCATTCGGCTGTTTTATGTACAATGCAGCCGCTCAATGACCTTTTGTCAGCTGGATGATACTCAGACAGCCCACCTATGCCCTGTCCCCAGGTGAAGTGTCATTGATCGAGCTTAGACCCAAATAGCGCACACCCCGAGGAGAACAGAGCGCAGTCGACTTTGACCTCAGACAGTTTGGTACGAGTTGAGGCGGGGAAGTTAATGGAGTCTCACGAATACGGCATAAGTTGCGGTTTAATCCGCATCGGCCATCCCACTTCTGTACTATGTAAAACCGGGTTCATCGACACCGTCTAAAGCCGCCCTCCCGCCGGGTTCCCCCCCCCCCGCCGGGTCCCCTCCCTCCCGGCCGCCGACTCACCTTGTAGAGCAGGTGCGGTTTGACGCTGAGCCGGGTGCGCGGCTGCGACGGCCGGTGCTGGTCCACGGCCTGCTCCAGCGCGCGCACTACCTCCGCTTCCAGCAGCGGCGCGCCGCACGGCCAGCGCTCCGTCTGCGCGCACGGCACCTGCTTCAGCCAGTCCTTCAGCTGGCGGACCCGGCGCGCCCTGCCAGTAGCGGAAACCACCAGGGTCAGAGGGAGATACAGCGGAACCAGGGTCAGATGGAGACAGCGGAACTAGGGTCAGAGGGAGACACAGCGGGAACCAAGAGGGAGACACAGCGGAACCAGGGTCAGAGGGGAGACACAGCGGGAGCCAGGGTCAGAGGGAGACACAGCAGAACCAGGGTCAGAGGGAGACACAGCGGGAACCAAGAGGGAGACACAGCAGAACCAGGGTCAGAGGGAGACATAGCGGGTCCACAGCGGGTGTATCCCCCTGCACAGCGCGCGTCCTGTCGCCAACCGCGGACGATAGAGACGGTCAGAGGCGGGTACAGAGACGGTCACAGGCAGGTTACAGCTGTAGTCAGGCGGTCACACTGGGGCAGTTGATGGCGACACGGCGCGCCCTGCCGCCAACAGCGGGCCGGGGGACAGTCAGAGGACACTCACAGAGGCAGTCAGAGTGGAGTCACGATGGGGCCGGACACGGTTAGGGCGGAGTCACGATGGGGCCGCACACGGTTAGGGCGGAGTCACGGCGGGGCCGGAGACGGTTAGATGGAGTCACGGCGGGGCCGGAGACGGTTAGATGGAGTCACGGCGGGGCCGGAGACGGTTAAAGTGGAGTCACGGCGGGGCCGGAGACGGTTAGATGGAGTCACGGCGGGGCCGGAGATGGTTAGATGGAGTCACGGCGGGGCCGGAGATGGTTAGACGGAGTCACGATGGGGCAGGAGACGGCTACATCGAGTCAGTAACACGGGTCAGAGACTCAGAGGGCAGCCAAAGTCGACTTAGATCAGCCGTGGCCAAGGGCGATGAAAAGCTGTGGCTTAACATAGACTGTGTGATGCTTTGTCAGGTTGCCGTTATATGACACTGCACCTTTGGAAAATGATTCTATCCATAGACCACTAAATAGGTAGAAGTATATCTATCTATACGTTAACCTTTATAACCTAGACTGCCGGTGCCCTAGACATATCATAATTATAGGATATATTTGGAATATAATTTATGGTAACCGGATCCTGTTAACGTACTATAGCCGAATAATGAGCCCATCCCGTCCAACCATTTCATCTTGTAATCTGAAACGTTCCCTTAATGCCCACACCCTGCGCACTCCAGCTATACCCCCCCCCCCCCCCCACTCCGTCCCATCCCATCCTCTCCCTTCCTCTCCCTGACCCCCTACCTTATTTCGGGCTCGGGCCAGATGTCCCCCTCCTTGAACTTGAAGCCCTCTGTGTTCCGTCCGAGGAATTCGATAAGCTCCGGGAACAGCGACATGTACTCTCGGAGCACGTCGATCAGCCGGCCCGAGTACATCCACTGGCCGTCCTTGCGCCGCGAGTAGCCCGGCATCTGGCGGCGGAGGAGTGAACTAATAGCGGCAGCTGCAGCTGTCCCGGCGGCGGCGGCGGCGGCGGCGGCGGCGGGGGTGGCGGTACACAAAGGCAGGTGTAAGACGGAGGCGTGGTGGCGAGGCGTTCCAAATATTTTACAGAAAAGGGCCAACCACGTGAACATCCGAGAACTTTTAAAATATTCCCTAGCTGGCTCAAAATTCAGCAAGCAGGCCAGTTCTGATTGCCACCTTACCTCAGCCACGTCCCTCCAGCCCTCCAACCCTGTTCCTCCCACCGTACTTCCCTGCATCCCACCGCCACCCACCTCCTCGTTTTTCTTGTTGTGTTTGATCTCGATGGCGCAGTTGAACTTGGCGTCCCGGTCGATGCGCGCGTCCTCCAGTTCGCCGACGATGTTGGAGGCTCCGTTGGCGCGCGCGCCGCCACCGGGCTCCAGCAGCAGGCAGCCAGTCAGCCGCGATACCAGGTGTGAGGTGATGCCTAGCTTCTGCGCCACCACGTACCCTGCGGGCGGCGCCGGGAGGAGCGGGGCGGGTCAGACAGACAAGACAGGGCAGTGAGAGGCTCCAGGCGACAGACAGGGCCGGGCAGTGTGGGGCTCCGGGCGGACGCATCATCGGGCGGATATCTGCTGCACCCAACCACGCCGTCCATAAACACCGTGAGTGGGTGTGGGAGATCCAGTCAATGACGGAAGCACAGAAGTTTCCGGTCAAACGAGTGAGCTTCGTTTTCTACAACAGCTTCGTGTTTACATTGAAATTGATGCCAATAAATGCATCACTACAAAGGACCCGCTCATTGAGAAAAGCTTATGCTACAAAATCAGAGCAAATCAATTCACAGAAAGTCAAGCTAAAAAGAAGTCGACCACCAGCTAAGTGCTCGCTCATCCACGCCCAGTCCCGCTCTCCGGTCCCGCAGTGTTTCGTCCGCAAACCGCCCACTTTCCGCTGGAGCCTGGCCGGCTCCGAGTCTCACCTGGGAAATAGGTGGCCGCCAGGCGGGCCTGGGCTCTGGGTCTCACCTGGGAAATAGGTGGCCGCCAGGCGGGCCGGCGCCGGGTCTCACCTGGGAAATAGGTGGCCGCCAGGCGGGCTGGCTCTGGGTCTCACCTGGGAAATAGGTGGCCGCCAGGCGGGCCGGTGCGGGGTCTCACCTGGGAAATAAGTGGCCGCCAGGCGGGCCGGTGCGGGGTCTCACCTGGGAAATAGGTGGCCGCCAGGCTCCGAGTCTCACCTGGGAAATAGGTGGCCGCCAGGCGGGCCTCCTTGCGCTGCACGGCGCTGAAGTCCGGCTCCGGAGTGAGGGTGACGTCCAGACGCACCCGACCCCGCTCCGTCACCTCGATCACCTGTGACGTACAGAGGTCAGCACACATTGAAGGACGTCAGTCAAAGGCGTACAGACGCCATTACACATTAAAAGATGTCAGTCACCACAGGTCACTGATAAACGCCAGCTGCCAGATGTCAAAAGGGGAGATTAATCATTAAATGTTATTTATAACCGTCAGTCATCATCATGCGTCACCCATGACATACGTCAGTTATAACCACACGTCTTGACGTGATGTCAGTCAACGCACTGACTGACAAACTTCAGAAAGATTATAGAAACTCAAACGTCAGTCTTCAGAAGTCACGAACAAATCTCAGCCAAATCGTTCCACATCCTTTCAGAATAGTTTGTGCCTTTCATAGCACCTACTAGAACCTATTTCCTTCGATAAAAACAACTCATTAGTCATTACTGAGCTTATCCCCTGCCGGCATGCCAGCTCCAGCACGGACCTTTCCCATTGAGGCGTAGGAGTCAGGGGCGAGCACGAAGCAGTGGGAGCCCTTGTCGAAGAGGTCGGCCACCGAGGTGTACTTGGTGTAGCTGCCCTCCAGCGTCTTCAGCTCGCGGACACAGGTCTGTAGCGCGAACGGCTTCGGCACCGTCGACCACTGCAACAGGACAGGCGGCAGTGAAACGACAGAGTACGACAGTGATACGACAGACGGCAGTGATACAACAGTGACCAGGCAATGAAGCAGACATAGCACAGTGCTCAGACAAAAGCAGGGACCATACAGTGACCACTTATAATATAGAGGACAGCTATGGCCGAGCGTGACCACGTCACATTCCAGTTGGCTTTGATAAGTTCAGCTAAGAGGCGCGTAAGTGAAAGAAAACGGGCCCGTCGACAGTCGGTTAAATGGTTCTCCGTCATTCCGCAGCGTTAGTGACTCGCAATAACCTGACCCGATTCTTTACCGTCACACACAGCCGCCAATGACTCCCCTACCCCTCCGGCTCCACATAGCCTATTCACACCCCACTGCCCACCTGTATCTGCAGCACCACGGACACGAGTCTGACGTTCACCTCACCCCACCCCACGGAACACATCACACAACACATCCACAGATCGCACACCCACCTGTTTCTGAAGCACCACGTGGCCGTCGGGGGTAGCCGCGTGTTTCCGTCCGGTCAGAGGTTTGGCGTACACCAGCACGGGGATGTCGTCCGTCAGAATACCCCGACGGCCCTCGTACCTGCCGGAGAGCCAACGGTGAGACAGGGCAGAGGTAAGGAGACAAGGGGGATGGCTGAGTGGTGAGGCCCGGAGGCAGCCCGAGGCGGGCGAGACAAGTGAGTAAGAATACAGGCAGGTGAGTAAGGTGTAACTTCCGTAGAACGGTGAACACGGAGAAGTGTCTAACAGAAATGAGGAGGAATAAGCCAATCATGCTTAGCAAGTTTTAAACAGACTGTTGTTTCATTTCACCCTTCCTCAAAGACAACTAGAGTTCTATCAGAGTTGATTTCCTATCCAAGAAAACGGTGGAGGTCCTGATACAGTGATCGGGACGGGGGCCAATGATCCCTCCCCTATCCCTCCAGCCCTCCCTGAGGCAGTGCGAGCGGCCCTCCCCCCCCCCTCCCCTCCCCCCGGCACTCACTCGCTCTTGATGTCGTGCATGTGTCCGATCCAGACGGTGCGGTCGGTGTCGCTGAGCGGCTGCACACTCAGCTGGTCGGTGGAGCCCTTCTGCAGGCTGTACTTCTTCTCCGGCGTGGCCACAGACACCACGGTGGCCTCTGTGAGGTGCGGCCACTGGACGAACACGACTCGGCCGAGCAGCCGGCGCGCCTCTGCTTCGGCGTCCGGCTCACCATCTCCCCACGGCGTGCGCACCGTCAGCATCATGTTCTCGCCCATCGAGGCCTGCTGGAACACCTTCACCTTGCAGCGCGCCAGGTGGAACGAGTGCGGCACGTGGCGCAGCGTCGGGAAGCCGGCGGCCAGCACGTCCAGCCGCGCGCCCGGCAGCAAGCCCTTGCGGAGGTGGCGGCGCTCGGCGATGAACGGGTCGCGCGGCCGCGCCGTCACCCGGGCGAAGGTGTGTCGCAGCGGCGGGAAGTAGCCCGGCGACTCCGTGCGCCCCTGGTCCTCAGCCGTGTACTCGATCAGGTGGGCGTCGCCGTGCACGTTGCGCGCCGCCTCTTCAGGCGTCAGCTGGTCGTAAAGCGGCCGGATGGCGGCCAGGAGTCGCTCCTGGTCGATGAACGGGATCAGCACCACCGCCTCCCAGTCCTGCGTCTTGCCGTTGAGGTCTGTCTCGAACGTCTCCGGGTAGTAGTCGATGATGGGCGACTGGGGGGAGGTCATGAGCGGCCGCAGACATTCGGGCAGCGAGTCCTGGCTGGCGGCCGGCAGCACGGCCAGAAGCTGCTCGTACGGCAGGAACGGCCGGCCGTACTCGAAGTCCACCACGCCCGGTACGGCGCTGAAGCCGCGCACGTCGCCGATGTAGGGCGCATAGTGGGACGGGTAGAACCAGGACCACGAGCACACGCCGTCGTAGTAGTAGTGCAGGATCCACTGGATGGCGCGCACATACTCGACGGCCAGTCGGAGCGCCTCCTCGGGGCAGATGTCGACGTCCATCTTGGTCTGGTAGTAGTGGCGCCGCTGCTGACGGTACTCGAGCTCCGAGACCGACTCGTCACCCTCCAACAGCTCGTCGTCGATGTTGGTGTGGATCTCACTGAACTGCGAAAACAGACACAACACAGAGTGGAATAATGAAAGGTTGGTCTGCCGCTCAAGCAAATGTTCTGAAACTTATGCATTGCAAGATCTGACCAAAAGTAAGTATCTAATGAAATTGGCGATATGCGCCGCTGTTTTTCACATGACATATCTGATGAAGTTGCATGCACGAATGAAAAATCCCACACAAGCCCACGAAAAAAAAAACTTGAGGTTACCGAAATCACAGCCAAGAACGTCACTAAATGTTGGTATAAAAGCAGGCCGCTGGGAATTGCGAGTTATAACCCCCGTGCCTCCGACGCCCATCTCACCACGGATTTGTTCTTGCTCGGCTCCAGTTCCTCGCCGTCCTCCAGGCCGTCCAGACCGTCAAACATGGCGAACGACTCGAAATCGGCGCGGCCCTTCAGCTTGATGTTGCTCTGTCGGAGGGACACAGGACGCTCATTCGACATTCGTACATCACGAGGGGTGAGAAAGGAATGAAACTAAGGGAGGAGACACAGGGCAGAGATCCGGCGAGACGGAAGACGGAAACGCCCAGAGTAAGATAAAGTAGCCAACCCCGGAACTTCATCGCTACGCGAATTGCAATACCAGATAAGTACAAAAACAGGAAGGAAAGTAACGACAGTTTTCATTCCAATAATGCCCTTCACTTATTTTGCCCTTTTCCACAGTCACCTAGAAACAGCGTTTCTAGTGTCGTAGTATTTCATGCTGTACAACGATTTCAATTGCCTATGACATGATTCTAACCTTTTTGTCTCGCGCTTTGCCGGCGGAGTAGCGGATGTCCATGGTGCCCTGCTGGCGTTTGGAGTCGAGCCAGCGCTGGTCGGCCGCCTTATCCTCCAGTCTGTCCAGCTCCCACTGGGCCAGCTGCTGCATTAGCGCCTCGAAACGCTCCAGCACCAGCGTGCCGCCGTCATTAATGTAGCCTGGACGGGAGGGAGGGAGGGGACAGATCAGTACCTGGACAACGCCAGGATATCGCCGTCATTGATGTACCTACCAAGCTGCAACATGGGTGGATAAATATTAGAAAGTGTCAAGCACATGGACAGCAGCCGTCCATCCGCAGCGCACCACCACTATCCATGTGCTATAATGGATGGACGACAGAAGCCCGGAGAGAACAGGTAATTCCATTATTGTGTTTGAGAAATCAGTCACCACTTTCTAGAGCCTGAGTCAAACCTTTGTACACAAACAGTTGCCGCACACAAAAATATGCCGATAATACGACGTGAGAAACGATTATGGATTTGATGAGTTGGCGTGTCTTGTGTTTATGCATTTGAATAATTATAAAAGTGATCAGTTCTCCGTCACGATCCTGCATAGTTACACACGATCCTGCATAGTTACATAACAACTGACAATGTCCATCGCACGTCAAACAGGTTGATGCAATGTAGGCATCCCGCCTACACTCACCCAGTCCAGCACCAGATCAAGTGAAAGTATCTCCCCCCCCCCTGCCCAGGGACCCGGCGGCACGCTGGCCCGCCGACCGGACCCCGCGGCTCGACCCGTCTCTCTCACCATCCAGTGTGGGCAGCACCTGCTTGTAGCAGCGGTAGACGGTGGGCAGCGCGTTCTCGCGGATGTGCAGGTTCGGCAGGTGAGGCACGAAGTCGTTACCCACCAGGAAGCCCAGCATCACCTGATGGGGACGCGGAGAAAAGCGATCACAGGCCGAAATGGAGTTTACATTTACATGGAACGTTCGCTCGAAGTCGGCGTTAGCCCGTTCCCACTTCGAAGAGACTCAAGAAGCTGTTGATCAGTAGCATCCCCAGCTGATACATCCTGGCCATGCAGTCAGCCTGGTGGTAATGGCGGTACACCGGTACACTACCACTTTCCCCCACAAAAAGGCCCTGGCAATCAAATATCCCGCAATAAAACAATGCTCAGTAGGTGGCCAGTGCTGCGTCTGTGAGCCGATAATCCCCACTCCAGCTTCAGTCTGACCCCCACTTCAGTCTGACCTTGACCGCCGCACGGTCCGGGTCGCCTCCCGGCTACCCTCGCTCGGGTTGTTAGTCCGAATGTGCGGCTGAGGGACGGTGGCCGGGGCGCATGGCAGTAGTGAACGGTGGGCTCAGGTGAAGTGCGGTGAAAAGTGAGCTCAGTCAGGTCCCCGAGTGAGCCTTGCGATTTCAGCGGCAAGTTCGAAGTTGTCGGACTTGGAAGATGTCGCTCGTTACCGGTGACGAGCTGACGGACTCGATGTTCAGTGATGCGGAGACGGGTTCGGCAGAAGAGAGGACCCGTGCCCAAGGGAAGCGACACAGACAGCAGTCCATTTCGGATATGCTGCCTGCGACCGAGAAAAAGCAAAGGACACGTAAGTCTCCCAAGTCCAAATCCTCCCTGAGCCCTGAGATGATGCAATATATGAGGGAGGTGATTGAAAAGACAATTGAATCAGCTTTGGAAAAGCAGTTTGCGACATTGACAAAGCACCTTGAAAAAAAGATCGAGTCACAAGAGAAAATTATCAACAAAATAGAGAGCGAAATGTTTGAACAGGCTAAAATCATTGAGAAACAAGAAGATGAACTGGCAGCTCTCCGAAGGAAAGTGGAAGGTTTAACGGAACAGGTGGATGACAACGAACGTAACGAGCGGGGAAAGAGTCTGGTCCTGTGGAGCCGCCGGTTCGGACCGAGGCGTGAAGGAGAGGACATCCAGGGTAAGGCTCTCGATATCCTCAGGTCCGGCTTTCCACACATTCCCCTGAAGGCGGAAGATCTATCTGTCACCCACCGCTTGGCTAAGGATAACTCGGTCATTTGCTCTTTCTACAGCAAGGATTTGCGTAATAAGCTGTACGAAGGAAGGCTTAAACTTAGCTCCTCTTCTACCCCTGCTGAACACCGGTTGTTTATCAGCGAGTCGCTCACCCGCGCCAAAAGGGAGCTGTTCAGCGAGCTGCTGGCCATGAAGAAGGAAAAGCGGCTATGGACTGTCTTCACTAGAAACGGTCTGCCTTTCTACAAGCTGCAGCAGCTGTCCAGTCCTGTTCGGGTCACGTCGCCTGAGCAGATCGCGGAGCTGCGGAGGAAGCTGGACCCGGCGGCGGGTCGGCGTGCTCCTCCTGGCCCGGCGCTGTCCGGCCCGCCTGCCGTGGCCGGCGCTGACCGGCGCGCGGCGGCCGGTGGCGTGCCGGTCGCCGCCGCGGCCGCCGGTTCTGTGGCGGCTGCCGGCGCGGCCGCGGTTGGTGGTTCGTTGACTTCGGCGGGTGTATTGGTGACTGACGAGCGTCATGATGCGCTGGTGGATCCTGTCGGCGCCGTCGGCTCCGTGGAGACGGCTGCGGTTCGTCGTTCGCCGGCCCGCTGAGCGCGGTGCGCTGATGTCCTCTGGTTCCGAGGCGTCAGGGTGCGCGCCGGCTTCCCGGCGGGCTGCGCGTGTCGCCGCGGCGGAAAGCCTACGGATGGTGAGATTGGCCGTGTCGTGGCAGATCCTTTATTTGATTTTGCTTTACTTGGCGGGAGGGAGGGGGATGTTTTCTTTGTCGGCTCTTGTCGGTGTAGGTATGATTTGCCGATCAGAACTCACGGTGGGTGAGTAAGTGTTTCATTGATTCATTCAAACGGCTGATTCATTGTTTGAGACAAATGTGGTCTTTAACATTATGGTGCCGTGTGCCCATGGCTATGTCTAGGTCATGTGTGTACGTGTTTTCTTGTGTGAATGTGTTGTTTTGTTTGAGTTTCATACAGTGTATGTGTGGTTGTGTTTAGTGTGCCAGTATGACAGGAAGTTCAATATTTGTTTACTTGACGCTCCATCGTTAAATAGCAGTAAACCGTGCTGTATCATTATCATGTTGAGTCGACATCGACGGAAACGTGTTTTCCGTTCTACTCTGCCTCTAGAGTTACCCACACATTTGCTCTAAGTGTCTACATTCGGAATAATATGTTGGAACGTAAGGGGATTACGAGAGAGAAAGAAAAGACGTTCAGTTTTCAGACATATTCATGTTAGGTACCCAGATTATTTTGCTGTGCTTCAGGAAACACATTCTACCCCTGATTGCGAGCAAACTTGGAGAAGTGAATGGGGCAGCGAGGTACTATTCTCGCATGGTAGCAACATTTCCAGGGGTGTATGCATTCTCACGCCCCGGCGCTGTACAAATCCTTTAGAAAGGGTAGATTGTGGCACACGCTTCGAGGAGGGGAGGATTCTTTTCGCACAAATCAAGCTCGCCAACACTGTTATTAAATTAGTTGGTCTTTATGCGCCTACCCATTCAACGCCAGCGCAGGTTGAGTTTTTCTCAAATGTAAAGGATGTTTTGGATAACCAAGATGACTTGTCAAACCTTATTATAGCCGGAGATTTAAATGTGCATTTAAGTGAGTTGGATGTTGACAAAAATCAGAGAAGAACACACCGTCCGGTAGAAGTTTTAAAAGAGATTATGGAGGAATTTGATTTGCTTGATATATGGAGGCAACTTAACCCTAAAAATACAGGCTTTACGTGGAGGCGACTAAATCCGCTTCAGCAATCGAGAATTGATTACTTCATAATAAGTGCTGGAATACACCGCTCGCAACAAATTGAAAAATGTTCAATAGATCCAGGGATCATGAGTGACCACAGCGTCGTACTATTACAGATGAAGTTAGCTAATGGTAAACGAGGTCCTGGGTTCTGGAAACTAAATAATAGCTTATTGGAGAGTGACTGCTTAAAGGAGGCAATAAAGGAGGAGATAGGGAAGGCTAAGAATAGAGTAGGGCTATATTCGGATTGCAATATCCCGGGATTGCTATTGGAAGTAATGTTGAGCAATATAAGGGCACTTTGTATTAAACAAGGAAAAGAGCTTGCGAAGGTCAGGCGCGCTAAGGAGAGGGAGTTGGAGGAGACAGTTTCCAATCTGGAACAAAAATTGGGTTCAAGCGGACAGGATACGTTACAGAGATATCAACAAGTCAAATCTGAATTAGAAACGATAAAAGAGGATGCGGGGAAAAAAGCTATGCTATTCTCAAAGGCAAATTGGATAGAGAAAGGAGAAAAACCATCAAAATATTTTTTGCGTCTGTGCAAAAAGCAAGCGACGGAGAGAGCAATATACGTGTTAGATGATGAACATGGTTCAACTGTGACGGGGGATAGGAGGATCCTGAACGCCTGCAAAACTTACTTTGAAGATTTGCACTCCTCCTGTAAAACAGCAAACAGAAACCTGGAGTTTGCAGACCGCATTCCTCAGCTGTCAGACCTAGAGAGAGAAACATGCGAGGGAATGATGACAAAGGAAGAATGCAAGAATGCATTAAATTTAATGTCAGGAAATAAAGCCCCATCAGTTTCCGGATTTACCAAAGAGTTCTTCCATTGCTTTTGGGATGAGTTAGGAGATCTGGTGACTGATTATATAAATCATTCATTTGAAACGGGATTATTATTTGTCACGCAACGCAGGGGATTAATTACACTGATTCCCAAAAAAGGAGACCAAAAGCAGTTAAAAAATAAAAGGCCAATTTGTCTCCTGGACGTAGTGTATAAAATCATTGCCAAAGTGCTTGCAGTGCGACTAGCAAGGGTTATTCATGTCCTGGTGAATCGTGATCAAAATGGGTTTATTAAAGGCAGGAATATTCGCGACAGTCTGAGAATTATACAAGACGTTATCGACTACACAGCAGTGGATAGACGTTCTGGATTTTTATGTGCCCTTGATTTCAAGGCAGCGTTCAATTCTCTTGAACATGATTTCATGTTCAATACGCTCGAGCGATTCAATTTTGGGCCAAATTTTACGAGATGGGTACGATTACTATATAATCAATCTGAGCTTGCGATTATTAACAATGGATTTACCTCGGACTGGTTTTCGCCTAAGCGGGGCATCATGCAGGGATGTCCCCTCTCTGGAATGCTTTTTGCGCTAGCTGTGGAAATGTTGGCCTTAAAAATAAGAGCTTCAAATAGAATTAGAGGCATTTCCGTATCTGGAGTGGAATTGAAGTTGACCCAGTACGCAGACGATACTACGATTTTCGCAAGGGATGAGGTATCAGTTCACGAGCTGATACGGATCGTGCGAGAGTTCTCGGAAGTTTCTGGGTTAGAATTGAACCTAAACAAGACTAAAATTATGCGTCTTGGACCTTGTCAGGATTTGACGCAGCCAGTGTGTGGTATAGTGCCATCAGAGAGTATTAAGATTTTAGGTGTCTGGTTTTCCGCGAGCCGGCAGTGCTTAGATGACAATCTCGAACCTATATTGAATAGCATAAGGGTAGTGCTAAATATGTGGTCTGAAAGGCATTTGAGCATAAAAGGGAGAATAACCGTTGCCAAGAGCCTTGCGGTATCAAAACTGAACTATGTGTTGGCATCTTTGGTAATTCCGCAACAGACATTGTGCAGGATTCAGAGCCTCATCATGAAATTCATCTGGCGCGGCCGTCCGCCGAAAGTCTCTCGAGATGTGCTCTACCAAACGGTGGAAGAAGGTGGACTGGGTGCAACATCAGTGCATAGTTTACACAACGCGCTTAGATTAAGTTGGGTGGTGCGCTTACTGGGACATGAATCGAGATCTGGTGATATATTCCGATCTCGCATTGGCCCGTTTACGGTCAACACTTTTTTGAGAACTAGATTCAATGAACAGGTCTTGGAAAGATGTAGACTCAGCGACTTTCACAAAGATTTGCTCCGGAAATTCAAGAAGTTGTTCCACAAACCCTGCCCCGGTTCTAACGAAACAGTTCGAGAAGAGATTTTGTGGTATAATGAAAAAATATTGATAGATAACAGTCCTGTGTTCTTCCCTCGAATGTATCAGAAAGGAATTATATTCATTAACGACTTGCTTACAACCCAGGGACAGTTAATGACATACGCGGAATTTTGCGAGAAATACAACTTTAGAGTGAACAGCCTTCTGTATCAAGGATTAATAAGAGCTATCCCTTCTGATTGGAAGTTATATTTACGGCGATCTGGAGACTTTCTTGATGTAGGACAGATGAGAGGGGCTGCTATTTGCTGCCGGATAGGATCAAAAGTAAAGCGGATCGTAAATTTAAGGACAAAAGAGTTATATCTTTTAGGTTTGACAAGTCAAAAACCAAAGTCTCTAATAAAGTGGGAAGCCGAGCATCTAGCCCCAGAAGCTTGGGCCACATACCTTAAGATTCCATACACGTGTTGCGCTTCCACCCAACTTCAGTCCTTTCAGTTTCAGGTGTTGCACAGATATTTGCCAACTAAACGCTTTTTGCACGTCAGACGAGTCATAGACACGCAGAGTTGTGACTATTGTGGAGAATCCGATACTCTCGTACATCATTTATACAATTGTCCACCTGTGCACGCCCTTTGGATTAGGCTATTTCGTAATATGAACTCGAGAATACGACCTGCACATGTTCCGTGCGATGCTCGTTCCGTGTTGTTCGGTGCAACGCAGGTGCCATGTGTCATTAATGTCATCATTCTGTTAACGAAGCGTTACATACATGTCCAGCGTAGGGATGGTAGGACACTCGTGATGGCGCAGTTGAAATCACAGGTAGAACAGTTTTATGAGGCAGAGAGAATAATCGCTTTGAGAGAAAATCGAATGAAACATTTTGCTGCAAAATGGCGATGTATTTATGTTGAAAATGGTATAGCGATATAACGCTTACGGTCGACTGGTTCGATCAACATATGATTATGGGTTGTGTAATGTGTTGCAGGCAGGCGACACATGTAATATCAAGATATGTTTTAGTGATGTGCTGTGCTTCGCATGTGTAAATAAAGTGAAAAAAAAAAAGAAAAAAAAATCCCCACTCCAGCTCAGCGTCACCTCTGACGGCAGACACTCACCCAGTCGTCGATGATGCGCTCCAGGTCGAACTTGAACGGCAAATCCTTCTCCAGGTCGCTGAACTCGTACCCCAGGTACTCGCGGAACAAGCTCAGGTGCAGCAGGTAGAACGTCATCTCCTCCGGCACCGTGGTCCGCTTCGTCTGCTGCTTGGTGAACAGCACCTGCAGTCGCGCGGCGCCGGCGCCATCAGACACCCAGCGCGGGAGGGGCAGGGAGGGACCGGAGGGCGGTACAGCGGCGGCAGATAGGTGCGCCACGATTTATCACACATTGCATGGCTATTAGGGCTCCATAATATTGTGATTATGATCATGCTTTCCTCTCCTGTGTCAGAATTATACAGGAGTACTGCCGTACTCCCGCAATTTGACCTGTACTCCTCCCATGTATCCTGACTCATGCACGGACGCCTCCCGTACCTAGAATTGAACAGTCCCTTCTCTGTACCCTGACCTGTCTCCCGCGGTCCGTACCTCCTCTCTGAGCAGGCTGAAGTGGGGCTCGTGCGTGCACAGGCCCAGCACGATCAGGTCGGCGTCCAGCCCGTACAGACAGTGTCGTGTGTTGTGGTCGTAGTCAGGCAGCGACTTCTCGTACCGAATAAACTCCATCACCTTGTGCTCCCCCTCGCCAGGCACCTGAGTAGGTACGGTGCGGGGATGAGGGACAGTTAGATAATTCCACACTGTCATATGCACACCACTAACTAACCACTTATGGTGACTCATATGCACACCCGCGAACCTGAGTAGGGGAGATGGGAGTCAAGCGTACACCAGAAAACCAGAGTCTAAAGCAGGGGTCGGCAAATGGTGGGGCATTCCCCCTTTGGGGGTAATGGAGCCCTTTCGGTGGGGGTAATGAGGGATTCTGAGAAAGCCTATCTTTTTAGAGTTTGTAGCTCCAGTGATGGAGCCATCGTGACTGTTGCATCCCAGGGTTCAAAGATTAGCCCAGGCCAAAGGCACAGCACACTATTGATTAGATACCAATTTTCACGTACCTGCTCGCCTCACCATCTCACCCCTCCGTACAGTCGTTCAAAAGCAGCTGCAACTTTTAACCGTCGCCCGTCTGTTGGCGTTTCAACAGCCGCTAACGTAAGGGGGAGGAGTCGATCGGACCCCGCGGCCTCTCGGACTCTGATATGGAGCTGTGCATAAAAAAGACGAGCGTGCTACCCGTGACCATAGGAAGCCGCTGCTGCCCCTTTTTAAGGTCCTTGGTCATTCCGTCTCATTCAAGAGGGCAATGATAAGTGTCGAGAAAATCGGGACCCGCTATAACTTCTTGAAGTGAGATTTTATGGCTCAAGATGATCTCCAGAAAAAGCTCATAAGCCAACGGTCATTATGGATCCAGAGGCCAGTTTTACCAACAGAAAAATAGCCGCCTGCCGGAATTTTTGCCTAAAGATCGTTTCACATATGGAGCGTAAACGGTAAAGCCCTATCCGCTTACGAGCCCATCGCGTTTACGCTCCGTATGTGAAGCGGTCTTGAGGCAAAAATTCCGGCAGGCGGTTATTTTTCTGTTGGTAAAGCTGGTCTCAGGTCATGATATTTTCCGGGCTGGTGAAAAAAAAAAATGATGGGCTCGAGGGTACAATTTGGTCGTGATCCAATGCCTTTTACGTGAGCTTTTAACGAAAAACCACCCGCCGCCCCTATACGTACAAGGGTTAAATGGGATATAGCATAGGCGGCGGAACGGGGAGGACACCGGGGCACCGTGCACCCTTTGATTTTTGCATTTTAACATTAGCCCTATGGGCGTTGCATGGAAAGAATGGGACCAAAAGTCGGCAGTGCTCCCCCCTCCCCCTTAATTGAAGGTGTTCCGCCGCTACTGGGATATAGGCATTAAATGTCTTGTGGAGGAAGAGTCATGTTTTAAATTTGATGCATTGGAAATGCACAAATGCCCAAAGAGTTCCAGGACGGTATGGAATTTCAGTAAACTTAGTTGTGTCAGCAATGGGGTCTGGTAGGTGGGGGCAATGGCCCTGCCTGGCGCCCAAAAAGGGGGCACGACCCCGAATGACCTGCCGACCACTGGTCTAGAGGCAATCTAGTGCTAAGTTTGGCAGCCAGCTTCAGAAATTACTAGAGTTGGGTACACAGAGATACACAGTTGGGTACATACGAATACACGGCCAGGAAGGGCGGCCGCCCTGTCACTCACGTCGTGTCCCGAGAGGATGACGCGGATGCCCTGCCAGAGCGGGTCGGTGCTGATCTTCCTGGCCACGAAGTAGCGCAGCTGGGCGTTCAGACGGACCATGAACCCCGTGCCGGGCGTGATGCAGTTGGAGTCGAAGCGTTTCTCGGTGGGAAGCACCTCGCCGCGGTTGCGCGCCTCGCGCTCCCGGTCCTGTGCCTCGCGAACTGAGCGGAACCTGAGGCAGGGGGAGGGGGAGTCAGAGAAGGGTGCGTGGACATGAACAGGTCGAGTCGGGTCGCGGACGCATTGATGGCACAACACAGCGGCAGTAATGAAAGGAGACAATAACGTCATGGCGTCCCAGACGTCATTACGCTAGGTAGGCGCCGCAGTATGGTATAACGCAAACTGAGCAGGGCGCATACGACTGTACCCGGTATCACGGGGCCAAAACACCAGGGTGTGGTCGCCGCCCGTGCCGGCTACCGGTCCGACGAGAGGCACTCACCTGCGGCCGCGCTGCTGATTCATCTTGGCTCGGGGCGCCACGCCGTCCACCGCCATAAAGAACACCTTCTTCGGGCGGATCATGCGGAACAGAACCTGAGGAACATAACTGTGACCGTCGTGCCAATTCACTGCCATTGCAATATTGACGAGGTGTTTTAAGGGAGCCGAGGTAAGCGATATAGTGACACCTAATCATGATCAAAACACAGACTGAGCAATAACATAATATATTTCAGCTGTATCAATATGTTTTGTGAAGCACTCAGCCAATCAATGCTGAGAAGATTGAAGCCAGGATTTATTGAGACACCCATGAACTGATCTCACCTCAATGTAATGAAAGATGTTGTTGAATATTGTCTCCTCGGTGATGCGGAAGTGTGGGTTAGAGTCATCTGGATGCGAACATGGGTGGATAATACCATTCATATCCAGGTACAGATTGTCAAACTCAGGAATCTGAAATGAGAGGGAAATTGGTCATCAATTCATAGCCCCTTCATGAAAGGTCATTTTGCAACAGTATAGGGACCTGCACTTGCGACGCACACACTTGTATTTCAGTGCAGTCTTGGCCCGTGACACAGTTGAGGGAAATTGAGAAATGATTATATGCTTATTGAAACTGCCTTTAAGCTGATGAGGTGCTCTCTTAATTCAAATTGTGGTGCTCAACCATATGGCAAAGTATGGCTCACAGGTCAACAAGATGCACAGGCCCCAGTTCAAAATCCATATTAAGCTTTCAAACACAGCTGGAAAATGTCCGCTTTGCAGGCACAGCACGCTAAGGTTGGGACGTAGAGGGCTCCCGAGAGCATACTGCATTGCATGGTGAGGCTCCAACAGTGCGTTACAATTTTCCTCATCCATATCGTCTGCTCCATTGTGTCTGTCACCAAGCCAAATCCGCACCATGCTACACTAAACTCGCAGAGCGCCAAGCCAAGTCCGCACCATGCTGCACTAAATCCACACTGTACTAAGCCAAAGCTGCACTGCACCGCACAAAATCCACACCATACATACACTTAAGCCTTGAGCGTTAGATTTTTAGCCTTGAGCACTGCTCAAGGCTTTAAATTGAAATTGCACATTTTGAAATTCATCTCACCTCAGTAGGCGGAACTATGGTCATGAGTACCCAAATATAGGAACGTTCCCATTTTTGGGAACGGAGTTCCCAAATATGGGAACGGGCGTTCCCATTTATGAGAACGGAAGGCAATTTTTCGGCCGTTCGCCCACTAAAACTCAAAAGTGCATCACGTCTCAAAAAAGTGCACGCTGATTTAAGTATCTACTAAATCTCCATAAAGTTATCTTTAATCTGACCGTGGAACAAGGAAATTGACCGTGGAATGATATTTTTAATGATTTTTTAAAAATGACAGAATGGTGGAAATATGGGTTATACGACATTTAACATGCAATTTTAAGGAAAATGAAGCATTTTTTACATTTTGAGGTCAAGTATAATAATTTTCGCCTGGTTATGAAGTTTCATTCTAGCGACACCAGATGCTGACATATGCAAGCGAACACGCGGACAGTCCCGAGGTAATATTGTTGACTTTTGGTGTCGGGGCGATCGACCGCGTGGAACGTCAGTGATTTTACCGAACTACTGTTGTAAACTCAGTTTCAGTGGTTTAAAATCATTCAGCTGTATTTTATCAGCCCTGAAAGACATATTTTATTTGGATGCTAGCTGTTTAGCGTTGTTTTATAAGCAGCGTCATGAGCGTGGTTTTTGTCTTCGGCGTTTCTAAGCATGATCGTTTGGGGGGAATTTCTCTGATATAGGTCGCTCTGTGTGGCTTATTTATAATTTTTATGCTGATTTCGATCATTCCTCGTGCCCATCCTACCAGGCCTTTTGCCACTTACACTCATTAAGAAAGGAAAAAACTAGATTTTCATTGGGACTAGGTGTTTTGAGGGTGTAACATATTCAGCGTTCCCATTTTTGGATACTTCTTGTGCTCGTCAACTCTCGGTGATTAGCAGACAGGTGCTTGACATGTCTCCACCCTCGGCGCGGACGGTGGATATAGGTATGGAAGACCTTGTTGAACATCGCTGAGCGTTGTGGATTACGTAATCCTGCAGAGGGGGGCGTGTCCGCTGCGAGATCGACGGGAATAAAAGCGCAGAAGACCGGGCGAAACATGCAACGGTCTTGCCGGAAAGGTCATCTGATGATTGTTGCGTTAACAATAATTTGCGGCGTTGGACGTGATGCTTGCTAATGAAAAGAGCCCCTGAAAGGCGTCGGTGAAATCGTTCCCAATTTTGGGTACGCCGTTCCCATAATAAGGAACGCTTGCAGCGCCAGTGTACGAGAGCGTTCCCAAATTTGGGCTCGCGGCCCGGATGATGGACTGCTTTAGAAATAGGGGAAGGATTTGAAACTACGATGGGCCTTACAATATCAAACTCTTTCCCAACAATATTGAGACAAATATCAGGCGGTTCACGATCGTTTTATATTTTTTGGACGTCATTTAACGGTTCTTTTTCTTGTTTTAAATAATGCCTACATGGCGTTCCCATATTTGGGTTTGTCGTTCCCAAACATGGGAACGAAAATGCGTTCCCGAAAATGGGTACGCTTGACCATAGTTCCGCCTACTGACCTGGTATTCCTTGACAATCTCGCTGAGGCAAGGATATCGTTCAGACATCCATCTAAAAAACTTTGGTACTCCCATCTTTGCGGTCGTTTATCTAATTGAACTTGTATTCACTAAATCCCGACTCAGTGCTTAGGTAAAGAAAGAGAAATCTCTCCCCTCGCCGTCGTCCGTCGTCTCTCTACAGTCAGGCTGGCACGGTCCGCCGACATCAAAACAACGGTGCGTCAGCTGATTATTGGTCCTCCGATTCAGGAGAAATTATTAACGCGGGAACGCCGGCGCTAAATAAAGGCGGTAGGATTCACGGCTTCGCATGATCGTGTGCAATGTTTTTTAATAGTATCAAGCGAGGGGTATTGCCGGAGTTATGCAAATAAATATTTTGCTCTCAGTTTAGCTATGCGATCGTGAACACTTTATTTTCATAGATACGATATGAAATAGGATAAACAGGCCAAACCAAGGCTATGTAGGCCAACCTTAGACTTCGCATAGCCATGGACATTGCGTAGGAAGGTACTCGCCGATCGTACCACGATACCACGGGCAAGATATCAGACTTTTGGGAGTTTTGTGTCGCTGGAATGTATTTTAAGTGCTAAGAAGGAAAATAATTCAATTAAATGATGTCATGGACAATGGACGTGCCATTCCAAGCATATATTTGCCTGGCTTCGACGACCAGATAGCCAGGCTTATTTCACGGGTAGTGGATTTAATATCGTTTCTATTACATTTGATTGATAATCCTACATATCAGTAAAGCTGCCACGTTATCATTCTCGGCGAGCGATTACCGGCACATCGTACCAATGCCAATGCAGCGTCGAGCGTCCGATGGTTTACGATAGTCGATAGGAATTATAACAATAGTTTTAATCTAGCGCTTTTTAGAACCATGGACCGAAATGGTAATTCAAAGAACCTCTTCCCCTTTCAACTCACCTGAAAAAGCTGCTTTCGTGTACCACCCAGCAACCGTTTCGTAGATATATCAAAATGATAACTGGAGGCGAAGATTATCCTCGGCCGTGCCCATTTTCGAACCAACCCTGAGAGGCAAACTAGGCGGCGGAACGGGTCGGGCGGCGGGCACCGGGGCACCGTGCCCCCTTTACTTTTGGCATTTTAACATTAGCCCTATGGGCGTTGCACGGAAAGAATGGGACCAAAAGTCGGCAGTGCCCCCCCTCCCTTAATTGAAGGTGTTCTGCCGCTACTGCTGAGAGACCGTGGCCTCGCTTTTAAACTCAATGCCTATTTTATGATCTACCACGATTCGTGGGGCTGCCACTAGTACCGACGGGGATCCCACAAACACGACGGTCACATTCATTAAGCATGATGTAGGTACGGCGTTAAGCACCACAACTCACTCCAAAAGCGCAACCTTCTGAGATATCTTATATTTAGTTTCAATGCTGGTACTGGTGCAGTTTCAATACTGGTACGGGGACCAGCAGTTGCTACTCTACACGAATCCCTTGTCTAGCCGTCTGTCCTGTCCAGTAACAACCGATAACATTGATATCGACAACCGGTCCCTGTACATAATAAAAAACATAAAAAACATTGGGACACAAACAACTGGAAACTGTTGGTACTTTCGCGCATAGGCGGCGGAACGGGGAGGGCACCGGGGCACCGTGCCCCCCTTTGATTTTGGCATTTTAACATGGGCTCTATGGGCGTTACATGGAAAGAATGGGATCAAAAGTCGGCAGTGCCTCCCCCCCCTTCCCCTTAATTGAAATTGTTCCGCCGCTACTGCTTCCGCGTACGTAATACAACGACGCTGGCAATCAACAAGTTGCAACATACGCCCGAGATAATAAGTTTCAGATAACAACGCCGGCCAAGAGGTGCGCCGTCCGAAGGCTCCAGTTGAGCTGGGCGCAGGTACTAAATAGGGAAATCCTACATTCATCTCGCCGCATTTAAGCGCACCAATCGAAAGACGACAGCGTGACCGCGCTGACAGGCAATCAACCTGGCCACATAAAACTAGCTAGTGCAAGGAAGATGTCTATATAAACCACTGGACCAGACGGTGCGGGTCAAGGTCACCGCTAAGGCGGCGGCGGATTTGCTGCGCCCGGGCAGTGGGCACTGGGCACCCTCAATTCGGTGAAAATCGACACCCATGCAGCTCAACATGACAAAACGCTGCATACAAGCGCACGTCCTCGCATTTAATTGACGCATTTAACTGCGTCACTAACCTTGTACACTGTACAACACTGGTGAGATGACTGTCCGAAGGAAACTGCCGACTTTGGCTGGCAACATTCAGGGTTGGTGACTTATGTACTGAGTTCGGCTGGCTGACAGCGATGTGACTTCAGGACCGGTTGATGAACGGGTCATCCTAGCCCCATTCTACAGGAGCCCAGCTGGTCTTGGCGAGCGGCGGCGACTGGACGAGGCTGGACCCCTACTACAGGAGCCCAGCTGGTGCTGACGAGCGGCGGTTACTGGACGAACGGGTCAGCCTGGGCCCTGGACCCCTATTGCAGGAGTCCGGCAGGTCTTGGCGAGCGGCGACGACTGGGCGAGGCTGGAGTCCTACTGCAGGAGTCGAGCTGGTCCTGTCGAGGAAATAGTTCACCTTTAACATGGGATTTTAAACTGAGATAGCAGTCTGATAGAGCAGATTTGCGTATGCCTTATATTTGAACTGTTTGAGATATTCACCTTTTATCAGTGAATATTGGTGCTTAAATTCATGTTCTAGTGCTCATTTACAGCTAGCAGAAACCTCTTCAACACACAGTGGCCAATCAGCGATGAGAGCACTTACAGGAGCAGAATCCCTTGCAGCTGATAGGTTGTTCAGCTGTTAGTGTTCATAACTTTAATCATTAAAATACTGAAATCCCTTTAGAAGAAGTGTGTAATTCTAAGTCAGAATGCATTTAAATTTTATTCATCAAATTTTTAACACATCTTTTTAAATTTTATTCATCAAATTATTCACAGAAGGTGAACAATTTCTTTTAACACTTACCTTGCTTCAATGGTGACATGTAGTTCTTGCAGCAGAGAAGGCACAGCATTTGGCTGCAACTTCAAATATTTACTAGTTGCTATCAATTCTTCAGTTTTGAAATGCATACAGGTACAGCGAATCTTGGGTTCTCCTGTAAGAATGCCGACGTCACCGCAGAAGTTCATCCAGAGCTTGCGCCTGAAAAAGGGCCAGGTTTAATATGAGTGAAATGAAGACTTTTGAATCATTTTATTATTATACCATAATCACATTTTGCCTAATTTGTAAGAAATAGGTTTAGGTTAGCAGAAATAGGTAAGGTTTTGACTAGACCCCCTGGGTCACAACAGGGAATGACACCCATGATGGAGCATAGGAACACCACGCACCAGCACTGGCATAGTCCGTTCTGACCACCGCACACCTATCAGCCCGAGAGCACACTAAATTGCATGTCAAAGCTCCATTAATGCTTTTTTCAATTTTGGCCATCCATTTTGTTGGGTCTATCATGTCCATCACCAAGCCACATTTAAAATGCACTACACTACATCCCCCACCACCTGACCACAGCAGGCACCAAGCTAAATCCACGCTACACCAAACCCTCACCAGCCGGACAAGCCAGCACAGACGAGATCTTGTCGAAATTGCCATGCTTTGCAGAGTGCATACTGGCCTACCTGAACCTCACCTTAACCAACATATGAGCCTGACTGTCCTAAGCACTGGGAGCTCATTGAAACCAGGCCCCACAAGCCTAGTGGCCTCCTAAAATCTGATTTCCATATGGCAAGGTGAGCTATTTAAGAATGGTGATTGGATATCGAACGCGAGACAAGACAGCAATGGGCAGTGGGCAGTTCATGCAACAATAATCATGTTTCCTTACCACAAGTATCAAAGCAAAAGCAAAAATGGCTACCTATCGAATTCAAATTTCACTGGAACCTCACCTGCATGGATCTTAAGTGAAAGGTACATCTTGATACATCTGCACGAAAGATACATCTTGATCCAATCATCTCAATCTTGTTTTCCTGCATCCAGGGCATGCAACACTTCTGGTATTTTTGGCACAACTTACTCGACTGCTGAGCTCAAATGCAAATTGCAATCACGGTCATAAAATACCTACTATTGAATCGCAATGTATATTCAGTCGATGTACCCCCCGTTCGATGTCTCTCGGACGATGAAGATTGTACGTCGTCCGGCCAATCCCGTTCTAGGTCAACGGGGGCTCGGCTGCGATTATGGAATATGATTGGCCAAACGGCGTAGGGTCTTTGTCGTCCGAGAGACATCGAACAAAAGTAATGTCGCTACTGCGCCATTTGTTGCATCGAATTCGCCCCATAGAAGCACGTGTTAACTCTCTCCCATAGGGCCCTGGGTAAACTCATGTACACAACCTCCATAGGGTCCTGGGTAAACTCTCCCCTTGTCTATTTTCTTTAAACGGGAATGGTTTGGACAGAAAAATATTTCCCACCTCATAAAAAATAAAACTTAATTTTTGATGTACTATATTTATGATAGACATCAAAAAACCAAAATAAATTATTTCAAAGAAACCGATTGTTTAAAAAAGGACAGCTGACGGCATGCCTCCCGTGTCCCCTGGCTTGAAGCTTCGGCTCCGTGTTACCTTAGTATTCTATGACCGTGTCTACAGTCTACCTCCTATATATGGCCTTGCTACAGTCTACACAACACTCATTCAAGGTCGTCCATAAACATCCGGAAGAGGATTGGATATCTAAATATGGCAGCAATCATGATCTTAAAATTTTGACGTTAGCTTAGTTGATTCAAAAGATTTTGCGATGTTCTCACAAACCTACAGCCAGTATTTAATGCAAATTAGAGTCATGCGTTGTGTGAAGATGTTTTACATTGATCAACTATGTGAAGACTCTGTGCCAGGCGTGAAACAGTTGAAAACAAAAAAAGAACTTTGAGCTTATAACTATGTACCAAAAAATCCCAGAATATGGCTGCGCTTAAACGCGGCGTAGCTGGCGCCCGTGTTTCAATCAATTGCGCTGCTTACTGCTTATTATGCAAAGGACCTGTCTCGAAAGCTTGGTTGCTGGGGGCAAGGCAAGGGCAAGGCTATTGAAAAAGTGCTAAAAAAAAATTATCAGGCGTTAGCTTATGGTCTGGACCTGTGGGGGCTCCTTTGATTGCGGGCTGCGGCAGCAGTAACCATCGGGGGAGCGGCCGGCCAGCAGAACGAGGTGAGGTCCAAGCATTAGCGTCGCCACGGGGGGGCAAGCGGGGCAGCTTGCCCCCCCCCCCAACCTCGGACCGGGCACCCCCTGAGATCGATACAGATCCGATGAGATTTTGGAGTCGGGAAAAAAGGGGGGTACCTTTCTGAGAATGCCTGTGAGGTCAGACTCGGTTGGAGCGTGCAGTTCAAACCAGAGTCTGACTCGCAGTCGCCAAAATCTTCAAGACTCCGAGTCCAGACTCGGAAATGTCAATGCCGCGATCCATTCCATGTTCCTAGTTCGTTCTTTATTACATTTTACAGCTGATTTTCATAAGTTTTGGAGTGCTGACACAATTTTCGTTCAAAGCGTGAAACGAAATCTTAGGGGCATTTCTCAACTCTCGTCAAATGTCTGCGACAGGCTCAAGCAAGGCTATATAAACCAGGTAGAACGCTCCGGGAAAAAAGTTGGAAACAATAAATTAGTTGCGGCATTCCCTGATGACGCGAATGTGGGTCAGCGGCCGGCGGCCGGCGGCCGCTAACACTGTATGAGGATGCATGCACGGAACTTTTGCTTGTTGGAGATTGCGCTAGGCAGATAAATGTTAATGTTAGGATATGTTTCGAAAGTAAATTGAACGACGCTTCGAACGCCGTCAATGAATTTGCGATACGACGACTATTTGTTTAGTTAAAGCCGGCGAACTTTTACCTTCCGACCGCGCGGGGAGGCGATACGGTGCCACACTGACGGTTTTTACGATAACTCAAAATTATTTTGAGCTAAAGAGCTGAAATTTGACATGTACAATCTTTTGATCAAGCTGGATCTTCTGGTACAAGTCGCATATTTAAGGTACGTCAGGTTGTTGACCTATGTTATTGCTCGTGAGCCTCTACACAGTCCAAAAGCAACGCAATTTCTGGACACTCAGTGCCAAGAAATCCTTCACAGAAAGATGACACTTGGCAGAAAGAAGAGCTGTCGGTTTCTTACCGTTCGTATGTGTCGTGTTTTCACAAGAGTTTAGTAAGGTCAGGTCCCTCACGTGACCTCCCCTCATAACTCAATAGGTTTACTATCATAGAAGCGTTTATCAATCGCCGGAAATCTTAGCCAATCCCACTGGACACTGGATCTATACCCACATGGGGCCCTCCTGACTGGCCACTCCCTCTGAAATCCACAATAACATTGGACTGCGGCCACGGTTATGTATTAATGCTTTTCACTAACAGAAATACAACAACTTCAACCAGCACAGTGCACGCCGCCACAACAGTCCGACCCACGTCCCTGATATCGACTAGCACCCGGCCGGATGCACATACGCGGAGCCAATCATTCCGAATGTGACCTGCAGCTTACAATTGCTGTGTCGCATGGCGCATGGCACAGGATGATTCCTAGCAGCTGTCGGGTGGAGTGGAGAAACAGCACGTTGCGACACACCGCGCCGGCGACAGAGCTCAGCAGGCCTGGTTGGAGGCTGGAGCCGGAGGTAAGGGCGGACACAGGCACAGACATTGCAGGACAAATAACAGGATGTCAGTTAGGGATATAATTCAAGACGAATGATTCAAGACGGCCTGAAATAATGCAAATTTTGCTCACTTGGATACCAACTTCAAACTTGACGTTTATAGCACCACGGAAACAATGGGCGCACAGGAAAGAAACAAAAGATGGGGTGTTTCTAACGCAAGGAAGTAAATAGAGGTTGCATATGATGGAACAGCCCGAAGTGCAGACAAGCACATATTTTTGGTAATAGCTATCAGCCTATCAGCTGTCCTACTACTCTTCTCCCTTCATCAACTACTGGACACATCTGAAGCATCATATATAGGTAGCACCAATGTCCATAACAAATGCTTGGAAGTAGTTTTATGAAGCCAAGGGAAATACATGCTAACATGCCTACATCATGCATGTAAACTCAAAATTACACAGGCATGACAAAGGAAGCTTATGTAAAGAGAGTAGTTAGCAAAAGCATTTCATAGTTAAAATAATTCAAAACTGCACAGTGCACACAGGGCAAACATAAAAAGCAGTAAGTGTGCACTTTGCTGTTCAGTTATGCTAAGAAATAGTTCAAAACAAAATACATCTTTTCATGTTTACTGGTTGTTCTTCTATGCCACTTCACCCATATCTTGATTACAGATGGGCTGTTACTGTAGGCTGATGAAGTGACACTTGGTTGCCTTTGTGCGAGTTTCAGTTGCAGCCTCCTAGGTACTGCACTGGAAAGCAGATGAATGCCTCTGAAAGATAGGAATATAGGCAAAGTTAGCTGTAGTAGTGTCAATGATAATAGACATGACATTTTTGTCCTTTGACATACATTTGTTGAAGTAAAAAAAGGTACAAAATAAATTGGTTTGTTTCAAGACACGCTCACTGCACAAAGCCGCACAGACATTACACTGGCATATGAAATTGGTACACATAAAACTTGATGATTAAAAAGGTCAAAACTAGCAATAATAATAATTGAAGTAAAAGTTACAATCACAATCATTTCATTTAAAATGACTTGACATAAGTCACAAGACGCAACGCTCCTATTCACTAGAGAAAAGTGTTTATGCTTTCATTATCCTCCACATATCAACCAGCTTGATACCAGGCTGTGCAATAGTGGGTACATAACCCCATGTTGCCATTTTATTAGAGCAAGTGGGGTTACAACAACAATGCTAATGTCAAACCCACATCTGCAACCCGTACTGCAGTTTCAATCACCTTACAAGCACACCTTCTGGCAGTTTGATAGGCAGAATGGTCATTACTACCTTCTCCTCATATTCAACACATATTCCCTTTATACAGATACAGTTAAGACCTGGTTATGGCAAGCATTTTCGAGAAAAGATAGGATAAGAGTCCAAGACAAAGGTCGAGAGAAACAACACCAACATAAAACACCGACTATGTAGCACTAATACTGTCAAATTCATGAAAATATATACATGAGTCGATCAGAAATTCACTGTAGATTTCGAAAATGGTGTCAAATGCCACTCAAATACCCCCATTCGCATGTACGAAGCAATAAAAGTCTGACATTCAGTTCCGCGTGCCATTCTCCATTGGCCACTGTGTATTAAATAACGCGTTCACTGATCGCAAAAAATGAGACCCACATATGACGCGTTTGCTACCAGCCAATCAGCGCTCGAGATGCCGAGCGCTGATTGGTGGAGAGGGCCGTCCTTAGCAGTCCATTACATGTCGTTTTCCTTGAACATGTGCGTGAGCGCTGATGCTGCTCACGGGCTGTTGCCATTTTTCGTAATGCTGAAGGCACGGGAGCGAACCCCCCTGGGCTCAAGTACAGTACAAGTGTCGCAGGGCTCATGAGCTTGCTTTAAACAAAGGCTCCTAAGGAGCTCCACTGAGCCCTAAAGAAGCTTTCAGAGGGCCCAAACCGGCCTCTGAAAGTTCCACTGGTGTCCATGTTCTCTGAGGGCCCATTCAGGGATCTTCGAGCCTTCGAAGTTCGAACATTTCTGAGAACCTTAACTGGCCTCTGATAGTTCAGTCAAACTTTGGAGGCGACAGACCTTGCTAACCCCAAGCCGGCATCTGAGGGGTCACAGCTCACGTGTCCCTCTGAGGTCCGCAACACCATGTTTATTATGTCCCTACGTAGGGTCCTTACTTAGGGATTCGACACAGACCCCGAGGGTTCACACTGTTATCCGAGGGCTCCAGGCTCACCCTGGGCCTAGTCTCTTAGCGCCCGCCGCCCACACTGGCTTCTGAGGGCCCCACCTTGGGCTCGGAAAGCCCTAAAGCACCACGTACACGTAAATATTTGAGGTGACCCACGCCGATCTCCGGGACCCTAAGCATGCTTCTGAGAGTCAGCACTGACCCTTAGTGGCCTGAAATGGCCTGGAAGTCCCAAACCTATCTCTGATGGATCCCTTGCCGCTATGCCGTGCGTAACTTTTGGTTCCGTTTAACAGTTTTTGTGCACGTTTGCAGCGCTTCCCTTTGCACGAAAAACGAGAAACTTTTGTTCACACTCGAGTGAACAAAACACTTCCTCTCACTAGAGCAAAGATGAATTAGGTACTTCCGATTCACACTTCCGACATTCACTCTCCGCCGAATGCCCAACTTAGCTACGATCGGCGGCTGGGATAAGTCCTATGCATTTCACGTAAAACCTCTGCATGCATGCGTGAATGGAGGTTTTAGCAGGGTGATCCGATTAAATGGAGCGTTTTTCACCTTTTTCTGGGTAATGATCATTAGAGTCGAGCGTCTGCACAGGGGCCCTCTGCAGTGCGTCGGCAATCGCAGCCACTATATACTAGTTATAATTCTACCAGTCGTTTTTGTCATGGAATTTCAAAATTTCGAATTTTTTCTGTAAAAATTACATGTCATAGCTAGAAGGAAACCTTTGTCACCATCGGATTCCTCGCACCATTGCGCGTCGAATGATATGTAAAACGAGTGAGTAAAGACTGGGGAAAGGCAAGTTTTAACACAAAAGTTGATTTTGCCCCCCAACCGAAAATCTCTGGCGACGCCTATGGGTCCAAGTACCGTGAGGTCCCCGGTCCCGCAACGTTACGTAAGTAGCTAGCCTTTAGCTTGCGCGCGTCCACGCGTTGGCGTGCGCTCCACCGAGCGGAATTGTACGTACCTATGTCTTTCAGGACCAGGTAGGATGCCTGAGGTGATGAGGGAAGTTTAGAGTCCACGATTGTAAATCTATGTATGCATAGGGTCTAGCCAAGGCAGGGTCTAGCTAGGGTTGCACCAAGGCCGTGGCTGCACCAAGGGTTGCACTGTCCCAGACAGCAATTTGGTTTGGCCCAAGATCCTTCAAGATAGTTTGGCCCAAGTCCGTTTTGCCCCGGCAACTCCGACATGCCAGATTTGGGCCGGTATACCCCGCCGCCGGAACAGGGGATTTGGGTCGATACTCGATTTGGTTCTATTTCGGTTAGCCAGTCTTTGCCGTAGCGCTCCGGTGTTGGTGTGGTTTCGGACTGCCATGTCCGGCTCAAGTCCGGCTCCCTGCGGCCTGCCACGGCGTGTTACGGCCAGGTCCGGCTGGCTTGTAGCTGCTCTGGCTTACTGTGGCTGAAGCCTGAAGTACGGTAGAGGTACGGGATGGCTGATAGCAGGTGCACCGTGCAGCGTGCACTTCGCGCGGAATAGGGATGGGAGTGCACCTGCACCCCGGCCAGCAAAATTGGTCTGGGCCGTATCTGGTTTTACTCTGGCTACCTCCGGCACGATTCCGGCCGAAGTACGGTGACGGGCAAGGTCTGGAGCTCTACTGGAGCTGACACACGATCCCAGACTCACAGAGCTCGCCCGCACCACAGCCGGAGTTATGCCGTCTCTGGCTAAGCAAAGGTCCGATGCTTCACATTTGTATTGTTGACCCTTTGTGACGTCATTTATGACGTCACTAGAGTCATAAGAGTTTTTCGTCAATAACCCCCGAATCCCGATCCAATTGAGCTAGCGAGTCTAGAAATCCTCAATGGAGTCAGGAAAACCTGCTGAATCGAATGATATGCGACATGACCTCATTCGACCAACTTCGTGACATGGGGGCCGTGACCTGACCTTGACTCGAGGTCAACACCTCAGATTGACCTCACCCGAACAAAAAGTATACCATGCGACGCGCCTGAGCGAGGCGAACACGATGATGCCAAAATCGTGGTGCTGCGACCGTTTTTTTTTTTTTGCGAAGTTATTTTTCAAAAACCGAACCAGAACCTTGGGCCATTTGATCTCATCTCACAGGTCGCCGGTTGACCCAAGACCTTAAAATTGGACACCAGTCGCTGCGTCTCGTAACGGCGCACACGCTTGTTTTTTTTTTTCGCGACGCTCTAGCTCCATCAGGGGCGAAACGGTGAGGATATCGTACCAACCCCGAACCCCTGCCCACTAGGCCGGCGCGTATGTAGAAAACCAAGAGGTTCGGCGAGGGTTAAGTGAAGAGAGATGTTAAAGGAGAAGAGGGCAAACTTTGAAAAAGCCTTTGGATGGCAGTGAGTCGTCCGTTAAAGGAAGAAGTCTCAATGAGACGAAGGACACTCCCAGCAGAAGATGGGCCCCAGTGGAAGCGAGACGCTCCCAGGAAAAGAGGGACAACACTAGCAGAATTTGGGCGCTCCATCTTTATCGAGGGCGCTCCAGCATTGGGCACCGCAGTGAAGGTTGGGCTCTCTGCGGCATATGTGGAGGTGAAGGGCATCTCAAAGGATACAGGTATTGCGCCCCCAGCGGAAATATAGCGCACTTCCAGAAGTGGGAGCGTCTTCAGCATGAGTGGGGCTCGTTTATTAGAATAACGCCCCAGAAGAACTGCGCCCTCAGACCCCAGCAAAAGAGACGTCCCATCAGAACATGGGTGTCCTAGGGGCTAGGCATAAGTGGGTCGCCCAAAGAAGATTAGGTGATCTTAGAAAAAGGGCGACACCAGCAAAAGAGTGGCGTCCTACGCATCGGTTTCCCTATGTCGCTGCAGGCTGTATAATTAATATACCCACTCGGTATTAAATATCCCCACCTTACGGTAGGCTGGTACTATAGGAATTAAAATTTGTTCGGTCGGGGAAGCATTGACATTCCCAATCAGTGGCGCGGGAACTTCTTCCAGACTGGGGGGGGGGGGCTGAACCATAATAGAGATCAACCTAGGGTACCCCCAAATCTAGTTTTCTCACGGGTTTTAGGCCACTTATTTTTCAGGCCTTGGCCTTTTCAACGAAAAAAAAGAAAATATTTGCAAAAAAGTGAGGTATTCCGTCTCAGCTGAGTGAAGAAACTACCGTTTTGGCAACCTGGAATAAGGGTTTTAATCTGCCAAATGAGTTGCCGAGCCAGTGAAAGAGGTGGATTTTTCACTTACATGCTTTCTTCCCTTTGTGACCCACAACCCCTAATTTGGGGAGGACAAGCTGCCCAACGGTTCCTAGCCTCATGAAAAGCCGTGGGGCACCGCCCCCACGGCCGCAAAATTGTGGGGGCAAGTTTCCCCACTGCCCCCTTCCCCGGTTCCCGCGCCTATGTATGAATCTATGAAATTATGTTGGTAGATTTCCGAGTTCGATTCCTCCAGCTGGGGGGGGGGGGCTCAAATACATTACGAGCCCCCCAGCCGAAAAGTTGGAGGGGCTCAGCCCCCGCTAGCCCCCCCCCCCCCCCGGTTCCCGCGCCACTGTTCCCAATCACCACATGAAAGTAGCATGTGGAGTGGCTCGCGCCCAGCCGGTTGGCGTGCTACGAATGAGACACAGCGGTCTAGCAACGGAACGAAGCGGCTTGCGGGCAGGCGGCTGGCTGACCGTTGATAAGCGCTGCAGTGCAGGCGAGCGTTCAGCGGAGCCGGAGGGGCTCGCGGACGAGTGGTTGTTGACGATCGAGCTGGCCTGCCGGCCGGGTCGACATGCACCCCAGGACAAGCAGAGGCGGATCCAGCTCAGAGTTTCTTTTTTTTTGGGGGGGGGGCAAACCATAACAATTTACCTATCGATTCTTTCCATGCCTCGTCCATAGGCGTAATGTTAAGATTATGCCGTTTGGGAGGGGCAAATGCCCATTTTGCCCCCCCCCCCTGGATCCGCCACTGAGGACAAGTGTGTAACCGACGGCCGGCGGCCGATGGGTCGTGTGCCGGTCTGCTCGGTCGCCGTCGGTCGATATCCCCCCCCCCCTCCTTGCCCCTCCCTTCTGTGGCCTGCTTTCGATCGCCTCAGTGCACATGAGTGTTGGCATGGGCGTCGAAACCGGGGGGGACGGGGGGGACGCGTCCCCCCCAGTCGAGGAATCCGGGGGGGACGTCCCCCGCAAAAATATCCCCATGAATGATTTAAAAAGTGACCTACGACATTGGTGTATTGTCGTTTTGGGATGAAATTGCGGATACCTACTCGTATACAAATTGAATCTGTGAATTGCTGACACTGTACCCTTGCTTACAGGGCTGCGGAGTAGATGATTTTGGTGACTCCGACTCCGGCTTAAAAAAAAAAACGCTCGGAGTCCCCACTCCATCTCCGACCACGGCATCCCTCGGCACGCATCGGAGTGAAAAAAAAAAACATGTGGTGATGCTTTTGTATCTTTGAACGTTTCTTGGCACATTAAAAGATAACATTGCCTACGAGGTGCAGCTCTGGACTGTCCGTCCCAGGTCCTCGATAGGGAGCCAAAGCTCCACTTGTAGGGGCGACCATATCCAACAAGGGCTGAAGATCTGTCCCAAAGTCTCAGAGTGCAGTAGGACAACAGCTTGCAGAGACCACACATTTTACATAGGATATTCGTAATAGTCAAGACCTTTAGCTCACTCTCAAACGGCCCTCTTCCCGTTCGAGGCCATCCGACAGCAGAAGGTCTCACTATGGCCTTTGAACGCTTGATGCTTGAGGGTGAGAGGACCTCGTCCTGGTCTGAGAGAGCCCAGGAGGACGTAATGCTCAGTATCCCCCTACATTGGTCTTACCATGACCCCTACAATCACCACAGCCAACAGAATCTCCAGCTCTTATTCGACCCATCCTCGGGGATGACGTTGACTCTGACTTCAGAGTTGAAGTCTGTTACGATTTTGGTGACTCCAACTCCGTATCCGACCAAAACCATTGACTACGACCGAAGTCGACTCCGACCCCGCAGTCCTGCAGCTACACTGCACAGAAGTTGGAAAAAAGCTGTACCTATGGTTGACAGCGGTTTACAGAGGACCACACGATTTTTTAGAGGCAGGGCTGCTGGACTTGGTGACCAAACCCTAACTGTCCTGGTATCAAACTTATTACGCGGGATGCAAAATTTATGCGTATTAGGACTGTTTTGCCAAGAGTTTTTGCCAATTTTCGCGGCGCTTCGCGCCGCCAGTTCATGCACAGGTAGAAAAGAGTGTGACTAATAACGCCTCCACGCGAGAACATGAGAACATGTGCATTGTGTACGCGTTACAAGTAGTGCATAGGCCTGAAATTGTACGGTAAACTAACTAACTTTTGGGTTTTTAGTCAGCCAATCCGTCCCCCCCTGTCAAAAATCCGTGGCGACGCCCCTGAGTGTTGGGTTACACACTTCGCATTTCCGCACATGCAGGGCTCACTCACCGTGCCTGCTGGTTTGTCGCGACCAAATGAGGCATCTTTTGGGGGAATGGTATGACTCATAGCCAATGCAGAAGATATTTGAAGATGCTAGGGGAAAGTGGGGTAAGACGGGCACCTTAACTTTGGAGCCATTTTTCGGCCGGTTAGAAACATCATAGAAACGGGAAACTGAGTGAAAACCTTTTTTAGACATTTTACTTCCATTTGCCAGGAGATGAGACGTAGACCTGATTAAAAAAACTGCAGCTATTTTTGCAAAACCTTGCAAAACCCGTCTTACCCCACCCCATGGGGTAAGACGGTCACATGGTTAAGGCAAGACGGCCAGCTTCTTTCACCGACCAGCACAGCTCGCACCAAATGCCCGAGATTAGCCGCATTGATACAGTCGCTCGTTGGTCTCAAGTGCTTCGGAAATGGCAGTATACGAGATTCGTGCAGAAGGCGTATGCTCGTATATAGGCCCTAGTTCAGAAGCCATGTAGAACCGTTTTTCACATTCATTATTCGAGAATAAAATGTGCCGAAAGAATATTGCTAACATGTCTGTAAGCATCGGAATTGAACATATTCTTATTAGAAATGCTTCTTTTTTCCTACAGCAACAAAAATATTTTCACCATTACAGACCCATCGGATTCATAGTTGCCCGTCTTACCCCAAACTCAATGTCAGAAGTTCAGCACGATTTTTCTCTGCGGACAATTTGATGCAGACAAAGCAAATCCGCGGTAAATGAACACGGGTGGCATATGAGTGTGCCACAAGTGATTGCGAGTTTTTAACTCTATAGTGCTGCACACAAAAGCTTGCACAATACATTATGGATGTTTTCAATGAAATGAGTGTTTTAAAGAAATCAAAATAAAAGATTATCGACTAAACACAAAGTCACCAGACTTCAATGGTGGTGTGTAGTGGGAAAGGCAACTCTGGTCTTATTTTTTCTTGCTCGTAGCGCTATTGGTTTGGTCTGCAGAAGGGGTGCCCTTCTTACCTACCCTGACCGTCTTACCCCACTTTCCCCTACTGTGCTCGCGGCTCCCAGGGACGCAGCCAAGGGGGCCACGGGGTCATACTGAAAGTTTGACCCCGTGACCCCCAGGTCAAACACCAAGGTGTTTGACCTGACCTTGACCCGACCTGTGACCTCAAAATTCAACTTTAACCCTTGCCGACACAGTTGATGCAACCCCCCTAAGGTTTTTCGCGAATAACTCGCGTAAAACGCGGCCGATCGCGACGAAACTTTCAGTACCCCCCCTGAAGGCGAAAAACAAAATTAGATTAAATGAAAAATAAAAATAAAAACAGCTGCATCACACACCCCAAAAATAGTGGGCCAAATCCGAGGAGTTTCTCTTTTTTGGAGGGGGTACGACACTAGACCGCGACCTGTTGCCCCTCCCCGAGCGAAATCCTGGCTACGTGCCTGGCTGCTCCTCAAATAGGATTGGGGGTATGCTCCTCAAATAGGACAAAGAACCCCCGGGGTATGCTTTTTGTAAGAAATGTTGCCCCTTTGATGAATTTGCGGCTATGGGTCAGTTACGTATACCTACAGCGTTAAACACTGTGGCTGGCGTCGGCAGTGCTCCCTTGCTCAATTATGTTCGTGTTATTCCTCCTAGGTATTTTGTGGTATCGCAATTTGAACACCATTGCGAGTTAACCCGTGAGTTGCTGGGGAGGGGGGGGGGCGTTAAACGTTGGTTACCTGTAGGGAATTGATTGAAGTTTACTGTGACAAAGTTTTTAAAAAATCGGTCGGAAAATTTTTGAGATATCGAGGTTTTAGTGACGTCATGATTTGAGTTTTCGACCAAAAACGGCATATGTTCAAAAAATCATATAAAATCACAGAATAGACATACAGACATGCCGTAAACGCCATTAGACTGCCAATACCATGAGCAATCAAATGGCTATCTTCGATTATTGATTATTGTTCCGCATTTTCCAAAATCTTGAACTGAGTCTTGGCAATTTCTCGTGACAACTCCACGACCATGATACATGCATTTCTTAAATTGAACTTTTTGAGCCAAACACGTACACATATGATAAAATGAATGTCACCGTCGTGTTCTACGCCCCAAATTACCCATAAAACATGTGTCACAGACTGCGAATATCAGTTTTGATTTTCGGGGATATGTGCCTACCCGGTTGACATGACGTTGACCCTGACCTATGCTTGACTGACCCCTACATGGAGCTGACGCTCTTGTAGGCCTTATATGATGGATTTTGCACCGTTTTGACAGAGTTTATGACGAGAGGCGCCCATTGCGAAGTCCTGAAGTCCATGCTACTGAAAGCCCGATTTCAGGTGTTTGACCTGACCTTGACCCGACCTGTGACCTCAAAATTCAACTTTAACCCTTGCCGGCACAGTTGATGCAACCCCCCCCCCCTAAGGTTTTTCGCGAATAACTCGCGTAAAACGCGGCCGATCGCGACGAAACTTTCAGTACCCTCGCATTGATCAATTTTACACCTAGCCTGAAAATTTCATGACCATGACCCAAATGACCTTTGACCTGTGACCTCTTTTCCGAGACCATGTTTGGCCGTAATCGCGATTCGGCGTATGTCCGCTCGCATTAGCCGCGCGTTTGCAAGCTTTTCGTGGTTTCAAACGTTCAAACATGTGATTTGATGTTGCTTCCATAGATTAGGGTGGGTGTCAAGGTCACCTGAAGGTCAGGTCAGGTCATTGACCTTTGGTGACCTCGGGTGACCTCGGTTCACTTTTTCGAGTTTTACATGTTTCTAGGCTAGTTTTTGGAGCTGAATTCGAATTTAGCAACCATTTAAACATTTACGAAGTAGTTTTGGTGCCTTCGTAACATGTTACGAAGCTGTCAGAGGCGGTTGACACGTATTACGAATACCCGTCACAACCCCTACCGGTTGACCTGACCTGACCTGACCCAATCTGCTCAAAATGCTTCAAGACATCATCTCTGATCAAAACTAACACGATATTCGTGATCAGCACCCCGGAAAACCACATAACAGCCACACTTTACGACTTTCTAACAGGTCCCGATTTTCCCGGTTTTCGGGTCATTGACCTGACCTGGAAGGTCACCCGATGACCTAGGACCTTAAGATTGGGTATCATCGGCTTCCTCTCGTGACGGGCAACACGCTCGTTTTTTCCGCGAAGCTCTAGCTCGATCAGGGGCCAAACGCGAGGGGGGTCGTACCCCCCCCCCCCCCCCTTGTGCCGTCGAAGGACGCAAAATGGCCTGTGCCGGCGAGGGTTAAGGTACTCATCTGAAGCGTTCTCATCTCGTCGCGTTCTTTCGTTTGCCGCCTCGTGCGTTTCGCTGGGCCTATTGGTTCTCGAGTTATCGGCTGGGGGCGTTTAACGCCCCCCCCCCCCCCAGCAAACGGTGGGTGGCGAAATACCCTAGCAACTGCCGGGTTAAAAGATGAGGCTATTCTTAATCCGTGAATTTACTGCGAGCTGATTCTGACCGTTCGATCGGTGTCGCCGCTGCCTGTCTTTCGTCGGCAACTCTGACGTCCCTTGCAGTGACGGGTGGCCATGGCCGCGGCCTCGGCCGCCGTCCGGGAGGGCCGCGCGCTGCGCCGACTGGGCACCCAGGAGACCATGTGGCACGAACTCTTCACCCGGCGCGCCGGCACCAGTCTGCTGCAGTACTCGCTACTGTTGAGGTCGGAGCGGCCGCTGCAGGCCGACACCGTCCGCGACGCGCTCGCCGACCTCCAGAGGTCAGTGTGTCCGCCTGACCTCCAGAGGTCAGTGTGTGTATGTCCGTCCGACTTCCAGGTCCCAGTGTCTGTCCGTCTGACCTTCACAGGTCAGTGTGGCTGTCTGACCTCCAGAGGTTAGTGTCTGCCCGTATGACCTTCAGAGGTCAATGTTTGTCCCTCTGACCTCCAGAGGTCAATGTCTGTTTGCTTAACCCCCAGAGGTCAGTGTCTGTTCGTCTGACCCCCAGAGGTCAGTGGCTGCCCATCTGACCTCCAGAAGTCAGGTGTGTTTTTATGCTCAACCTTCATGTGTCCATTTTTACCCGCCGTGTGTCTATATTATCCCCAGGCAGCTGCCGCTGCTGCGGGCGCGGGTGGCGCCGGTGGAGGGCGTGCACCACCTGGTGGCGGGGCCGTGTCCGGACGTACCGCTGTCCGTGCTGCCTCCGGCGGACGACTGGCTGGCCGAACACCACCGCCAGCTGCGCGAACAGACCATCGACCCGGCCGCCGGGCCGCTGTGGAAGGCCACGCTGCTGCCGGGCCGCGCCGAGCGGCCGCCGCACCGCGCCGCACTGTTCCTCTCGCTGTGCCACACCATCACCGACGGTATCAGTAACGGCCTGATCTGCCGCCGGCTGGTGGCCGCCCTTGCGCAGGCGGCCGCCGGTCGGCCCCTGGGCGACACCCCGCCGGCGGCTGTATCCCCGCCCGTCGAGCAGCTGCTGCGCTCCGAGCGGCTGCCGCTGCGCCCGGCCGTTCTCGGCGAGCTGGCGCGCGCGCTCTCAGTGGTGCTGAGCCGGCGCCGGCACCCGTTCCTGGAGCGGTTCGTGGCGCCGTTCGACCCCTCGGTGAGCTACTGTAACCGGACGGTGCCGGCGGCGCTGTCGGCGGAGGAGACGGCCGCGCTGCGCGCCCAGTGCCGCCGGCACGGCGTGTCCGTGAACTCGGCGCTGTCGGCGGCCGTCAGTGTGGCCACCGGCCGGCTGCTGGGCGGCCCGTGCCCGCCGCTACCCACCATGTGGCTGGTTAGCGCCCACCGCTACCTGGCGCCGGACGAGGGCCGGCAGCTGTCTGCGGCCGCCGGCGCGCTCGGCACCGTCTCGCTGGACGGGGACGGACTGTGGACGGTGGCCGGCCGGGTGGGCGCCGCTCTGGAGCGCCAGCTGCAGCTGCGGCTGCCCCTGCTGCCCATGAAGCTGCTCGGCCGCTTCATGACCCCGGAGCGGATAGTGGCCGGCATGGAGAAGAGCGCCTCCGCCTCCAACGGCAGTAAGTTCGTGTACAACATCAACAACCTGGGGGTGATGGACGGCGCGGCGGCGGCCGGGGAGGACGGCGCGCCGGTCCGGCTGGAGGAGCTGCACCGCGCCTTCCGCGCCCACCCGGCCATGGACGCGTCGTTCGGCAGCCACTGCTTCCACACCGTGTCCGGCCGGCTGTGCTACGACCTCAACTACCTGCGCGGCCGGGTGCGCGAGGAGGACGCGCTCCGTCTGGCCGGGATGGTGCTGCAGCTGCTGCGGGAGGCGGCGGCCTCTGGACGGCGCGGCTGAGTAGTGAGTGCCTACCGGGCGGGCAGAGGGCGCCGTGAGCGCCAGACCTCCGCAGCTAGGGGCTGCAGCGAATGGGATCAGGATAATGCTATTCAGGGGTCTCTGTTACCAATGGGTAGGAGTGAGACTACGCATGGGCTTCCATCAATCGCCGGAGAAGTGACTTATTGATTGTTGGTTATTGTTTAACGTCTTCTATATTGACTTTTAGAGCACTTGTGGTAGAATCACGTTGACCTATACATCTTGTTCGATCGTGGAGCAAATGAGTTGTGGTGATTCGCTTACATTAGTTGTGGTGATTCGCCTACGTCACTAACAATGATGTCCCATTGTGATTTTACTGTTAGTGCTGACTAATTGACAAATTACCGCCGTTATATTTTGGGGATGCTAACTAATTAGGAGCGGTTCTCTTGTAGGCTCAATATATCCTCGTGGTCCCAATTATGTATGTGTATTCTCGTACCGCGGTCCTGAAACGGAACGATGATGTCCCACGGACACGATGTGGGCTGGTTTGTCCGCCGCTGTTTTTCTCCGCAGGGAGTGAAAAGTGCCAGGGATAATTGACCATGAGATCATGGATGTCTCAAAATAGCAACCGCCCTAGTCTGGCTGCAATACGCCGGCATATCCGGCGACGCTGAGGATGGTCTTGTGCTAGATTGTGCTTTATCGCATTTTGGAGTCTGGAGTAGAGCGTTTTCCAAACATGTGTGCTGATACTTGTTTCTGTAATCATATGACGTTTGTTGTAATAGTTGTTCGATTTATTGCGCTGGAGGCAAAGCTGATGGATATAATAGACTAGCCGCAACATCCGTGTAATTTGTTTTTGACCGTGGCCGTGCATCCGATTACGGGTGTCGCCAGATTCTTAGGAAGAGGGTGAATCTGACCCGAAGACTACGCACTTGAAAGTGTAAGAAGACACATACAGACGCTGATTAGACGTAACCTATTACGTAACCCTCACCCCCTACCCCATCTCCTTCCCCGTTGACACGTCGAAGTTATCTTTTAGCTCTATCCACCGCCTTATTGGTAGG